>NW_027135952.1:0-339697 GCF_039906515.1 Pseudorca crassidens | reverse complement strand
CTCTGCAGGTTTGTGAATTACAGTGCCCCTGAGCTCCTTTCTTCAACTCGCTTTCTTTTGAGCTGGCCGCAACACCGCAGGATGGCTTCAGGCCCTAATCTGGTTCCGGCACGGCACGCTGAGCCTTTGGTTAATTCCTCTTCCTGGTGGGAAATGAGAGTTAAATTTGCCCGTCCAGACACCTCCAGCTAGTCTCTCATTGGTTCTCGCTATTCCTGTTCATCTTCCGCAGAAATTGCAAACTGGGCCGAACAGGAGGTTAAAGGGACTGACTCTCCAAGTCGGGAGGGTGTTAGTAAAGCGTCTGGAATGTTGCACCCGAGTACCAGGGTACGAAAACTGAGACATATTTGAACACGTCTCCCGATCACATGGTTGATCATACTCTAGGTTCCACATGCATGTTTTAGCTGAAGGAAGAATACCTTAAACCTGGGTAGTTGAAACCCGTGGAATGGGTACCATGCAATATGACTTCAAAGGGTCTTCATTTGCTCACCGAACCTCTCCAATCCTATCACTGCTGCGTTTATGCCCCTGTACACATGCTTGATTCTCTTTCGGAGACATAGCAATCCATAGGTTTTAAGATACTTACTAGTCAGGTACATTCTTAGGCATTTAATATGCGGTGTTGAGTCCATTTCGTTGAGCAAGGAGTAGCTCTTGTCTATTCCATATTTGGCTTAAGGAACTTTATCTGTGCTCATTTCAATCTCTGGTTTTATGCAGCACCCCAACTCACCTTTCCCCTTAAGCAAGCATAAGTTGGTTTTCTAAATTTGAGACCCTGTTCTGTTCTGTAATTCAGTTCCTGTGTAGCCAAGTTTACATTCCGTGTATTACTGATATCTTATGATGTTTCTGTTTCTGTGTGACTTATTTCAGTTAGAATCATCATACCTGAATCCACTCATTGTGCTGCTAAGGGCCTGATGACATAGATTTCATTGCTGAGTGATATTGCTTTGTAAGTAAATACCACAACTTCTTTATCCATTTTTCACTTTCTGCGATGTTGAACTTGTACTGTAAACGAGGTTCTTGTAAACAGAGGCGTCCCAAACTTTGGGGTGGCTGTGTCTTTTTGATTTTAATTTCCCTAAGCTATAGAACCATAAGTGGAAGTGCCCTAGGCTCTGTTGCTTTGTTTTTTAGATGTTTCAGGAAACACCATACACTTCTCCCGAGTGTCTGTTGGCAATTTACATCCCGCCCATCAGCATAACAAGGCTCCCAGTTCTCCATGGCCTGTCCTACCTTTCTGGATTTTACACTTTTTTCAGATGGCCCTTTTGACCGGGGGGAAGTGAGACTTCATTGTAGTGTAGATTTCCTTTGCAAGCTTGCTTGGTTGGCCAAAAAGAGCGTATGCGTTTTTTCCTGAATATATTCAGGAAAAAACGCATACGCCCTTTTTGGCCAAGTGCATCATTGTTGACGTTCTGCCTCTTTTCCTATGCTTTCAATGCAATTCCAGTCTACCTCCTGAAATCGGTTTCCTGCAATTCTGCCCCGCTTTCAAGTCCTCTTGGCAGCCTTACTTCAGTATATTTTTGGACGATAGCTGTCATTTATAACTCTGCAGGTTTGTGAATTACAGTGCCCCTGAGCTCCTTTCTTCAACTCGCTTTCTTTTGAGCTGGCCGCAACACCGCAGGATGGCTTCAGGCCCTAATCTGGTTCCGGCACGGCACGCTGAGCCTTTGGTTAATTCCTCTTCCTGGTGGGAAATGAGAGTTAAATTTGCCCGTCCAGACACCTCCAGCTAGTCTCTCATTGGTTCTCGCTATTCCTGTTCATCTTCCGCAGAAATTGCAAACTGGGCCAAACAGGAGGTTAAAGGGACTGACTCTCCAAGTCGGGAGGGTGTTAGTAAAGCGTCTGGAATGTTGCACCCGAGTACCAGGGTACGAAAACTGAGACATATTTGAACACATCTCCCGATCACATGGTTGATCATACTCTAGGTTCCACATGCATGTTTTAGCTGAAGGAAGAATACCTTAAACCTGGGTAGTTGAAACCCGTGGAATGGGTACCATGCAATATGACTTCAAAGGGTCTTCATTTGCTCACCGAACCTCTCCAATCCTATCACTGCTGCGTTTATGCCCCTGTACACATGCTTGATTCTCTTTCGGAGACATAGCAATCCATAGGTTTTAAGATACTTACTAGTCAGGTACATTCTTAGGCATTTAATATGCGGTGTTGAGTCCATTTCGTTGAGCAAGGAGTAGCTCTTGTCTATTCCATATTTGGCTTAAGGAACTTTATCTGTGCTCATTTCAATCTCTGGTTTTATGCAGCACCCCAACTCACCTTTCCCCTTAAGCAAGCATAAGTTGGTTTTCTAAATTTGAGACCCTGTTCTGTTCTGTAATTCAGTTCCTGTGTAGCCAAGTTTAAATTCCGTGTATTACTGATATCTTATGATGTTTCTTTTTCTGTGTGACTTATTTCAGTTAGAATCATCATACCTGAATCCACTCATTGTGCTGCTAAGGGCCTGATGACATAGATTTCATTGCTGAGTGATATTGCTTTGTAAGTAAATACCACAACTTCTTTATCCATTTTTCACTTTCTGCGATGTTGAACTTGTACTGTAAACGAGGTTCTTGTAAACAGAGGCGTCCCAAACTTTGGGGTGGCTGTGTCTTTTTGATTTTAATTTCCCTAAGCTATAGAACCATAAGTGGAAGTGCCCTAGGCTCTGTTGCTTTGTTTTTTAGATGTTTCAGGAAACACCATACACTTCTCCCGAGTGTCTGTTGGCAATTTACATCCCGCCCATCAGCATAACAAGGCTCCCAGTTCTCCATGGCCTGTCCTACCTTTCTGGATTTTACACTTTTTTCAGATGGCCCTTTTGACCGGGGGGAAGTGAGACTTCATTGTAGTGTAGATTTCCTTTGCAAGCTTGCTTGGTTGGCCAAAAAGGGCGTATGCGTTTTTTCCTGAATATATTCAGGAAAAAACGCATACGCCCTTTTTGGCCAAGTGCATCATTGTTGACGTTCTGCCTCTTTTCCTATGCTTTCAATGCAATTCCAGTCTACCTCCTGAAATCGGTTTCCTGCAATTCTGCCCCGCTTTCAAGTCCTCTTGGCAGCCTTACTTCAGTATATTTTTGGACGATAGCTGTCATTTATAACTCTGCAGGTTTGTGAATTACAGTGCCCCTGAGCTCCTTTCTTCAACTCGCTTTCTTTTGAGCTGGCCGCAACACCGCAGGATGGCTTCAGGCCCTAATCTGGTTCCGGCACGGCACGCTGAGCCTTTGGTTAATTCCTCTTCCTGGTGGGAAATGAGAGTTAAATTTGCCCGTCCAGACACCTCCAGCTAGTCTCTCATTGGTTCTCGCTATTCCTGTTCATCTTCCGCAGAAATTGCAAACTGGGCCAAACAGGAGGTTAAAGGGACTGACTCTCCAAGTCGGGAGGGTGTTAGTAAAGCGTCTGGAATGTTGCACCCGAGTACCAGGGTACGAAAACTGAGACATATTTGAACACGTCTCCCGATCACATGGTTGATCATACTCTAGGTTCCACATGCATGTTTTAGCTGAAGGAAGAATACCTTAAACCTGGGTAGTTGAAACCCGTGGAATGGGTACCATGCAATATGACTTCAAAGGGTCTTCATTTGCTCACCGAACCTCTCCAATCCTATCACTGCTGCGTTTATGCCCCTGTACACATGCTTGATTCTCTTTCGGAGACATAGCAATCCATAGGTTTTAAGATACTTACTAGTCAGGTACATTCTTAGGCATTTAATATGCGGTGTTGAGTCCATTTCGTTGAGCAAGGAGTAGCTCTTGTCTATTCCATATTTGGCTTAAGGAACTTTATCTGTGCTCATTTCAATCTCTGGTTTTATGCAGCACCCCAACTCACCTTTCCCCTTAAGCAAGCATAAGTTGGTTTTCTAAATTTGAGACCCTGTTCTGTTCTGTAATTCAGTTCCTGTGTAGCCAAGTTTACATTCCGTGTATTACTGATATCTTATGATGTTTCTTTTTCTGTGTGACTTATTTCAGTTAGAATCATCATACCTGAATCCACTCATTGTGCTGCTAAGGGCCTGATGACATAGATTTCATTGCTGAGTGATATTGCTTTGTAAGTAAATACCACAACTTCTTTATCCATTTTTCACTTTCTGCGATGTTGAACTTGTACGCTAAACGAGGTTCTTGTAAACAGAGGCGTCCCAAACTTTGGGGTGGCTGTGTCTTTTTGATTTTAATTTCCCTAAGCTATAGGACCATAAGTGGAAGTGCCCTAGGCTCTGTTGCTTTGTTTTTTAGATGTTTCAGGAAACACCATACACTTCTCCCGAGTGTCTGTTGGCAATTTACATCCCGCCCATCAGCATAACAAGGCTCCCAGTTCTCCATGGCCTGTCCTGCCTTTCTGGATTTTACACTTTTTTCAGATGGCCCTTTTGACCGGGGGGAAGTGAGACTTCATTGTAGTGTAGATTTCCTTTGCAAGCTTGCTTGGTTGGCCAAAAAGGGCGTATGCGTTTTTTCCTGAATATATTCAGGAAAAAACGCATACGCCCTTTTTGGCCAAGTGCATCATTGTGGACGTTCTGCCTCTTTTCCTATGCTTTCAATGCAATTCCAGTCTGCCTCCTGAAATCGGTTTCCTGCAATTCTGCCCCGCTTTCAAGTCCTCTTGGCAGCCTTACTTCAGTATATTTTTGGACGATAGCTGTCATTTATAACTCTGCAGGTTTGTGAATTACAGTGCCCCTGAGCTCCTTTCTTCAACTCGCTTTCTTTTGAGCTGGCCGCAACACCGCAGGATGGCTTCAGGCCCTAATCTGGTTCCGGCACGGCACGCTGAGCCTTTGGTTAATTCCTCTTCCTGGTGGGAAATGAGAGTTAAATTTGCCCGTCCAGACACCTCCAGCTAGTCTCTCATTGGTTCTCGCTATTCCTGTTCATCTTCCGCAGAAATTGCAAACTGGGCCGAACAGGAGGTTAAAGGGACTGACTCTCCAAGTCGGGAGGGTGTTAGTAAAGCGTCTGGAATGTTGCACCCGAGTACCAGGGTACGAAAACTGAGACATATTTGAACACGTCTCCCGATCACATGGTTGATCATACTCTAGGTTCCACATGCATGTTTTAGCTGAAGGAAGAATACCTTAAACCTGGGTAGTTGAAACCCGTGGAATGGGTACCATGCAATATGACTTCAAAGGGTCTTCATTTGCTCACCGAACCTCTCCAATCCTATCACTGCTGCGTTTATGCCCCTGTACACATGCTTGATTCTCTTTCGGAGACATAGCAATCCATAGGTTTTAAGATACTTACTAGTCAGGTACATTCTTAGGCATTTAATATGCGGTGTTGAGTCCATTTCGTTGAGCAAGGAGTAGCTCTTGTCTATTCCATATTTGGCTTAAGGAACTTTATCTGTGCTCATTTCAATCTCTGGTTTTATGCAGCACACCAACTCACCTTTCCCCTTAAGCAAGCATAAGTTGGTTTTCTAAATTTGAGACCCTGTTCTGTTCTGTAATTCAGTTCCTGTGTAGCCAAGTTTACATTCCGTGTATTACTGATATCTTATGATGTTTCTGTTTCTGTGTGACTTATTTCAGTTAGAATCATCATACCTGAATCCACTCATTGTGCTGCTAAGGGCCTGATGACATAGATTTCATTGCTGAGTGATATTGCTTTGTAAGTAAATACCACAACTTCTTTATCCATTTTTCACTTTCTGCGATGTTGAACTTGTACTGTAAACGAGGTTCTTGTAAACAGAGGCGTCCCAAACTTTGGGGTGGCTGTGTCTTTTTGATTTTAATTTCCCTAAGCTATAGAACCATAAGTGGAAGTGCCCTAGGCTCTGTTGCTTTGTTTTTTAGATGTTTCAGGAAACACCATACACTTCTCCCGAGTGTCTGTTGGCAATTTACATCCCGCCCATCAGCATAACAAGGCTCCCAGTTCTCCATGGCCTGTCCTGCCTTTCTGGATTTTACACTTTTTTCAGATGGCCCTTTTGACCGGGGGGAAGTGAGACTTCATTGTAGTGTAGATTTCCTTTGCAAGCTTGCTTGGTTGGCCAAAAAGGGCGTATGCGTTTTTTCCTGAATATATTCAGGAAAAAACGCATACGCCCTTTTTGGCCAAGTGCATCATTGTGGACGTTCTGCCTCTTTTCCTATGCTTTCAATGCAATTCCAGTCTACCTCCTGAAATCGGTTTCCTGCAATTCTGCCCCGCTTTCAAGTCCTCTTGGCAGCCTTACTTCAGTATATTTTTGGACGATAGCTGTCATTTATAACTCTGCAGGTTTGTGAATTACAGTGCCCCTGAGCTCCTTTCTTCAACTCGCTTTCTTTTGAGCTGGCCGCAACACCGCAGGATGGCTTCAGGCCCTAATCTGGTTCCGGCACGGCACGCTGAGCCTTTGGTTAATTCCTCTTCCTGGTGGGAAATGAAAGTTAAATTTGCCCGTCCAGACACCTCCAGCTAGTCTCTCATTGGTTCTCGCTATTCCTGTTCATCTTCCGCAGAAATTGCAAACTGGGCCAAACAGGAGGTTAAAGGGACTGACTCTCCAAGTCGGGAGGGTGTTAGTAAAGCGTCTGGAATGTTGCACCCGAGTACCAGGGTACGAAAACTGAGACATATTTGAACACGTCTCCCGATCACATGGTTGATCATACTCTAGGTTCCACATGCATGTTTTAGCTGAAGGAAGAATACCTTAAACCTGGGTAGTTGAAACCCGTGGAATGGGTACCATGCAATATGACTTCAAAGGGTCTTCATTTGCTCACCGAACCTCTCCAATCCTATCACTGCTGCGTTTATGCCCCTGTACACATGCTTGATTCTCTTTCGGAGACATAGCAATCCATAGGTTTTAAGATACTTACTAGTCAGGTACATTCTTAGGCATTTAATATGCGGTGTTGAGTCCATTTCGTTGAGCAAGGAGTAGCTCTTGTCTATTCCATATTTGGCTTAAGGAACTTTATCTGTGCTCATTTCAATCTCTGGTTTTATGCAGCACACCAACTCACCTTTCCCCTTAAGCAAGCATAAGTTGGTTTTCTAAATTTGAGACCCTGTTCTGTTCTGTAATTCAGTTCCTGTGTAGCCAAGTTTACATTCCGTGTATTACTGATATCTTATGATGTTTCTTTTTCTGTGTGACTTATTTCAGTTAGAATCATCATACCTGAATCCACTCATTGTGCTGCTAAGGGCCTGATGACATAGATTTCATTGCTGAGTGATATTGCTTTGTAAGTAAATACCACAACTTCTTTATCCATTTTTCACTTTCTGCGATGTTGAACTTGTACGGTAAACGAGGTTCTTGTAAACAGAGGCGTCCCAATGTTTGGGGTGGCTGTGTCTTTTTGATTTTAATTTCCCTAAGCTATAGGACCATAAGTGGAAGTGCCCTAGGCTCTGTTGCTTTGTTTTTTAGATGTTTCAGGAAACACCATACACTTCTCCCGAGTGTCTGTTGGCAATTTACATCCCGCCCATCAGCATAACAAGGCTCCCAGTTCTCCATGGCCTGTCCTGTCTTTCTGGATTTTACACTTTTTTCAGATGGCCCTTTTGACCGGGAGGAAGTGAGAATTCATTGTAGTGCAGATTTCCTTTGCAAGCTTGCTTGGTTGGCCAAAAAGGGCGTATGCGTTTTTTCCTGAATATATTCAGGAAAAAACGCATACGCCCTTTTTGGCCAAGTGCATCATTGTGGACGTTCTGCCTCTTTTCCTATGCTTTCAATGCAATTCCAGTCTGCCTCCTGAAATCGGTTTCCTGCAATTCTGCCCCGCTTTCAAGTCCTCTTGGCAGCCTTACTTCAGTATATTTTTGGACGATAGCTGTCATTTATAACTCTGCAGGTTTGTGAATTACAGTGCCCCTGAGCTCCTTTCTTCAACTCGCTTTCTTTTGAGCTGGCCGCAACACCGCAGGATGGCTTCAGGCCCTAATCTGGTTCCGGCACGGCACGCTGAGCCTTTGGTTAATTCCTCTTCCTGGTGGGAAATGAGAGTTAAATTTGCCCGTCCAGACACCTTCCAGCTAGTCTCTCATTGGTTCTCGCTATTCCTGTTCATCTTCCGCAGAAATTGCAAACTGGGCCAAACAGGAGGTTAAAGGGACTGACTCTCCAAGTCGGGAGGGTGTTAGTAAAGCGTCTGGAATGTTGCACCCGAGTACCAGGGTACGAAAACTGAGACATATTTGAACACGTCTCCCGATCACATGGTTGATCATACTCTAGGTTCCACATGCATGTTTTAGCTGAAGGAAGAATACCTTAAACCTGGGTAGTTGAAACCCGTGGAATGGGTACCATGCAATATGACTTCAAAGGGTATTCATTTGCTCACCGAACCTCTCCAATCCTATCACTGCTGCGTTTATGCCCCTGTACACATGCTTGATTCTCTTTTGGAGACATAGCAATCCATAGGTTTTAAGATACTTACTAGTCAGGTACATTCTTAGGCATTTAATATGCGGTGTTGAGTCCATTTCGTTGAGCAAGGAGTAGCTCTTGTCTATTCCATATTTGGCTTAAGGAACTTTATCTGTGCTCATTTCAATCTCTGGTTTTATGCAGCACCCCAACTCACCTTTCCCCTTAAGCAAGCATAAGTTGGTTTTCTAAATTTGAGACCCTGTTCTGTTCTGTAATTCAGTTCCTGTGTAGCCAAGTTTACATTCCGTGTATTACTGATATCTTATGATGTTTCTTTTTCTGTGTGACTTATTTCAGTTAGAATCATCATACCTGAATCCACTCATTGTGCTGCTAAGGGCCTGATGACATAGATTTCATTGCTGAGTGATATTGCTTTGTAAGTAAATACCACAACTTCTTTATCCATTTTTCACTTTCTGCGATGTTGAACTTGTACTGTAAACGAGGTTCTTGTAAACAGAGGCGTCCCAATGTTTGGGGTGGCTGTGTCTTTTTGATTTTAATTTCCCTAAGCTATAGGACCATAAGTGGAAGTGCCCTAGGCTCTGTTGCTTTGTTTTTTAGATGTTTCAGGAAACACCATACACTTCTCCCGAGTGTCTGCTGGCAATTTTCATCCCGCCCATCAGCATAACAAGGCTCCCAGTTCTCCATGGCCTGTCCTGCCTTTCTGGATTTTACACTTTTTTCAGATGGCCCTTTTGACCGGGGGGAAGTGAGACTTCATTGTAGTGCAGATTTCCTTTGCAAGCTTGCTTGGTTGGCCAAAAAGGGCGTATGCGTTTTTTCCTGAATATATTCAGGAAAAAACGCATACGCCCTTTTTGGCCAAGTGCATCATTGTGGACGTTCTGCCTCTTTTCCTATGCTTTCAATGCAATTCCAGTCTACCTCCTGAAATCGGTTTCCTGCAATTCTGCCCCGCTTTCAAGTCCTCTTGGCAGCCTTACTTCAGTATATTTTTGGACGATAGCTGTCATTTATAACTCTGCAGGTTTGTGAATTACAGTGCCCCTGAGCTCCTTTCTTCAACTCGCTTTCTTTTGAGCTGGCCGCAACACCGCAGGATGGCTTCAGGCCCTAATCTGGTTCCGGCACGGCACGCTGAGCCTTTGGTTAATTCCTCTTCCTGGTGGGAAATGAGAGTTAAATTTGCCCGTCCAGACACCTCCAGCTAGTCTCTCATTGGTTCTCGCTATTCCTGTTCATCTTCCGCAGAAATTGCAAACTGGGCCAAACAGGAGGTTAAAGGGACTGACTCTCCAAGTCGGGAGGGTGTTAGTAAAGCGTCTGGAATGTTGCACCCGAGTACCAGGGTACGAAAACTGAGACATATTTGAACACGTCTCCCGATCACATGGTTGATCATACTCTAGGTTCCACATGCATGTTTTAGCTGAAGGAAGAATACCTTAAACCTGGGTAGTTGAAACCCGTGGAATGGGTACCATGCAATATGACTTCAAAGGGTCTTCATTTGCTCACCGAACCTCTCCAATCCTATCACTGCTGCGTTTATGCCCCTGTACACATGCTTGATTCTCTTTCGGAGACATAGCAATCCATAGGTTTTAAGATACTTACTAGTCAGGTACATTCTTAGGCATTTAATATGCGGTGTTGAGTCCATTTCGTTGAGCAAGGAGTAGCTCTTGTCTATTCCATATTTGGCTTAAGGAACTTTATCTGTGCTCATTTCAATCTCTGGTTTTATGCAGCACCCCAACTCACCTTTCCCCTTAAGCAAGCATAAGTTGGTTTTCTAAATTTGAGACCCTGTTCTGTTCTGTAATTCAGTTCCTGTGTAGCCAAGTTTACATTCCGTGTATTACTGATATCTTATGATGTTTCTTTTTCTGTGTGACTTATTTCAGTTAGAATCATCATACCTGAATCCACTCATTGTGCTGCTAAGGGCCTGATGACATAGATTTCATTGCTGAGTGATATTGCTTTGTAAGTAAATACCACAACTTCTTTATCCATTTTTCACTTTCTGCGATGTTGAACTTGTACTGTAAACGAGGTTCTTGTAAACAGAGGCGTCCCAAACTTTGGGGTGGCTGTGTCTTTTTGATTTTAATTTCCCTAAGCTATAGGACCATAAGTGGAAGTGCCCTAGGCTCTGTTGCTTTGTTTTTTAGATGTTTCAGGAAACACCATACACTTCTCCCGAGTGTCTGTTGGCAATTTACATCCCGCCCATCAGCATAACAAGGCTCCCAGTTCTCCATGGCCTGTCCTGCCTTTCTGGATTTTATACTTTTTTCAGATGGCCCTTTTGACCGGGGGGAAGTGAGACTTCATTGTAGTGTAGATTTCCTTTGCAAGCTTGCTTGGTTGGCCAAAAAGGGCGTATGCGTTTTTTCCTGAATATATTCAGGAAAAAACGCATACGCCCTTTTTGGCCAAGTGCATCATTGTGGACGTTCTGCCTCTTTTCCTATGCTTTCAATGCAATTCCAGTCTGCCTCCTGAAATCGGTTTCCTGCAATTCTGCCCCGCTTTCAAGTCCTCTTGGCAGCCTTACTTCAGTATATTTTTGGACGATAGCTGTCATTTATAACTCTGCAGGTTTGTGAATTACAGTGCCCCTGAGCTCCTTTCTTCAACTCGCTTTCTTTTGAGCTGGCCGCAACACCGCAGGATGGCTTCAGGCCCTAATCTGGTTCCGGCACGGCACGCTGAGCCTTTGGTTAATTCCTCTTCCTGGTGGGAAATGAGAGTTAAATTTGCCCGTCCAGATACCTCCAGCTAGTCTCTCATTGGTTCTCGCTATTCCTGTTCATCTTCCGCAGAAATTGCAAACTGGGCCAAACAGGAGGTTAAAGGGACTGACTCTCCAAGTCGGGAGGGTGTTAGTAAAGCGTCTGGAATGTTGCACCCGAGTACCAGGGTACGAAAACTGAGACATATTTGAACACGTCTCCCGATCACATGGTTGATCATACTCTAGGTTCCACATGCATGTTTTAGCTGAAGGAAGAATACCTTAAACCTGGGTAGTTGAAACCCGTGGAATGGGTACCATGCAATATGACTTCAAAGGGTCTTCATTTGCTCACCGAACCTCTCCAATCCTATCACTGCTGCGTTTATGCCCCTGTACACATGCTTGATTCTCTTTCGGAGACATAGCAATCCATAGGTTTTAAGATACTTACTAGTCAGGTACATTCTTAGGCATTTAATATGCGGTGTTGAGTCCATTTCGTTGAGCAAGGAGTAGCTCTTGTCTATTCCATATTTGGCTTAAGGAACTTTATCTGTGCTCATTTCAATCTCTGGTTTTATGCAGCACCCCAACTCACCTTTCCCCTTAAGCAAGCATAAGTTGGTTTTCTAAATTTGAGACCCTGTTCTGTTCTGTAATTCAGTTCCTGTGTAGCCAAGTTTACATTCCGTGTATTACTGATATCTTATGATGTTTCTTTTTCTGTGTGACTTATTTCAGTTAGAATCATCATACCTGAATCCACTCATTGTGCTGCTAAGGGCCTGATGACATAGATTTCATTGCTGAGTGATATTGCTTTGTAAGTAAATACCACAACTTCTTTATCCATTTTTCACTTTCTGCGATGTTGAACTTGTACTGTAAACGAGGTTCTTGTAAACAGAGGCGTCCCAATGTTTGGGGTGGCTGTGTCTTTTTGATTTTAATTTCCCTAAGCTATAGGACCATAAGTGGAAGTGCCCTAGGCTCTGTTGCTTTGTTTTTTAGATGTTTCAGGAAACACCATACACTTCTCCCGAGTGTCTGCTGGCAATTTTCATCCCGCCCATCAGCATAACAAGGCTCCCAGTTCTCCATGGCCTGTCCTGCCTTTCTGGATTTTACACTTTTTTCAGATGGCCCTTTTGACCGGGGGGAAGTGAGACTTCATTGTAGTGCAGATTTCCTTTGCAAGCTTGCTTGGTTGGCCAAAAAGGGCGTATGCGTTTTTTCCTGAATATATTCAGGAAAAAACGCATACGCCCTTTTTGGCCAAGTGCATCATTGTGGACGTTCTGCCTCTTTTCCTATGCTTTCAATGCAATTCCAGTCTACCTCCTGAAATCGGTTTCCTGCAATTCTGCCCCGCTTTCAAGTCCTCTTGGCAGCCTTACTTCAGTATATTTTTGGACGATAGCTGTCATTTATAACTCTGCAGGTTTGTGAATTACAGTGCCCCTGAGCTCCTTTCTTCAACTCGCTTTCTTTTGAGCTGGCCGCAACACCGCAGGATGGCTTCAGGCCCTAATCTGGTTCCGGCACGGCACGCTGAGCCTTTGGTTAATTCCTCTTCCTGGTGGGAAATGAGAGTTAAATTTGCCCGTCCAGACACCTCCAGCTAGTCTCTCATTGGTTCTCGCTATTCCTGTTCATCTTCCGCAGAAATTGCAAACTGGGCCAAACAGGAGGTTAAAGGGACTGACTCTCCAAGTCGGGAGGGTGTTAGTAAAGCGTCTGGAATGTTGCACCCGAGTACCAGGGTACGAAAACTGAGACATATTTGAACACGTCTCCCGATCACATGGTTGATCATACTCTAGGTTCCACATGCATGTTTTAGCTGAAGGAAGAATACCTTAAACCTGGGTAGTTGAAACCCGTGGAATGGGTACCATGCAATATGACTTCAAAGGGTCTTCATTTGCTCACCGAACCTCTCCAATCCTATCACTGCTGCGTTTATGCCCCTGTACACATGCTTGATTCTCTTTCGGAGACATAGCAATCCATAGGTTTTAAGATACTTACTAGTCAGGTACATTCTTAGGCATTTAATATGCGGTGTTGAGTCCATTTCGTTGAGCAAGGAGTAGCTCTTGTCTATTCCATATTTGGCTTAAGGAACTTTATCTGTGCTCATTTCAATCTCTGGTTTTATGCAGCACCCCAACTCACCTTTCCCCTTAAGCAAGCATAAGTTGGTTTTCTAAATTTGAGACCCTGTTCTGTTCTGTAATTCAGTTCCTGTGTAGCCAAGTTTACATTCCGTGTATTACTGATATCTTATGATGTTTCTTTTTCTGTGTGACTTATTTCAGTTAGAATCATCATACCTGAATCCACTCATTGTGCTGCTAAGGGCCTGATGACATAGATTTCATTGCTGAGTGATATTGCTTTGTAAGTAAATACCACAACTTCTTTATCCATTTTTCACTTTCTGCGATGTTGAACTTGTACTGTAAACGAGGTTCTTGTAAACAGAGGCGTCCCAAACTTTGGGGTGGCTGTGTCTTTTTGATTTTAATTTCCCTAAGCTATAGGACCATAAGTGGAAGTGCCCTAGGCTCTGTTGCTTTGTTTTTTAGATGTTTCAGGAAACACCATACACTTCTCCCGAGTGTCTGTTGGCAATTTACATCCCGCCCATCAGCATAACAAGGCTCCCAGTTCTCCATGGCCTGTCCTGCCTTTCTGGATTTTATACTTTTTTCAGATGGCCCTTTTGACCGGGGGGAAGTGAGACTTCATTGTAGTGTAGATTTCCTTTGCAAGCTTGCTTGGTTGGCCAAAAAGGGCGTATGCGTTTTTTCCTGAATATATTCAGGAAAAAACGCATACGCCCTTTTTGGCCAAGTGCATCATTGTGGACGTTCTGCCTCTTTTCCTATGCTTTCAATGCAATTCCAGTCTGCCTCCTGAAATCGGTTTCCTGCAATTCTGCCCCGCTTTCAAGTCCTCTTGGCAGCCTTACTTCAGTATATTTTTGGACGATAGCTGTCATTTATAACTCTGCAGGTTTGTGAATTACAGTGCCCCTGAGCTCCTTTCTTCAACTCGCTTTCTTTTGAGCTGGCCGCAACACCGCAGGATGGCTTCAGGCCCTAATCTGGTTCCGGCACGGCACGCTGAGCCTTTGGTTAATTCCTCTTCCTGGTGGGAAATGAGAGTTAAATTTGCCCGTCCAGATACCTCCAGCTAGTCTCTCATTGGTTCTCGCTATTCCTGTTCATCTTCCGCAGAAATTGCAAACTGGGCCAAACAGGAGGTTAAAGGGACTGACTCTCCAAGTCGGGAGGGTGTTAGTAAAGCGTCTGGAATGTTGCACCCGAGTACCAGGGTACGAAAACTGAGACATATTTGAACACGTCTCCCGATCACATGGTTGATCATACTCTAGGTTCCACATGCATGTTTTAGCTGAAGGAAGAATACCTTAAACCTGGGTAGTTGAAACCCGTGGAATGGGTACCATGCAATATGACTTCAAAGGGTCTTCATTTGCTCACCGAACCTCTCCAATCCTATCACTGCTGCGTTTATGCCCCTGTACACATGCTTGATTCTCTTTCGGAGACATAGCAATCCATAGGTTTTAAGATACTTACTAGTCAGGTACATTCTTAGGCATTTAATATGCGGTGTTGAGTCCATTTCGTTGAGCAAGGAGTAGCTCTTGTCTATTCCATATTTGGCTTAAGGAACTTTATCTGTGCTCATTTCAATCTCTGGTTTTATGCAGCACCCCAACTCACCTTTCCCCTTAAGCAAGCATAAGTTGGTTTTCTAAATTTGAGACCCTGTTCTGTTCTGTAATTCAGTTCCTGTGTAGCCAAGTTTACATTCCGTGTATTACTGATATCTTATGATGTTTCTTTTTCTGTGTGACTTATTTCAGTTAGAATCATCATACCTGAATCCACTCATTGTGCTGCTAAGGGCCTGATGACATAGATTTCATTGCTGAGTGATATTGCTTTGTAAGTAAATACCACAACTTCTTTATCCATTTTTCACTTTCTGCGATGTTGAACTTGTACTGTAAACGAGGTTCTTGTAAACAGAGGCGTCCCAATGTTTGGGGTGGCTGTGTCTTTTTGATTTTAATTTCCCTAAGCTATAGGACCATAAGTGGAAGTGCCCTAGGCTCTGTTGCTTTGTTTTTTAGATGTTTCAGGAAACACCATACACTTCTCCCGAGTGTCTGCTGGCAATTTTCATCCCGCCCATCAGCATAACAAGGCTCCCAGTTCTCCATGGCCTGTCCTGCCTTTCTGGATTTTACACTTTTTTCAGATGGCCCTTTTGACCGGGGGGAAGTGAGACTTCATTGTAGTGCAGATTTCCTTTGCAAGCTTGCTTGGTTGGCCAAAAAGGGCGTATGCGTTTTTTCCTGAATATATTCAGGAAAAAACGCATACGCCCTTTTTGGCCAAGTGCATCATTGTGGACGTTCTGCCTCTTTTCCTATGCTTTCAATGCAATTCCAGTCTACCTCCTGAAATCGGTTTCCTGCAATTCTGCCCCGCTTTCAAGTCCTCTTGGCAGCCTTACTTCAGTATATTTTTGGACGATAGCTGTCATTTATAACTCTGCAGGTTTGTGAATTACAGTGCCCCTGAGCTCCTTTCTTCAACTCGCTTTCTTTTGAGCTGGCCGCAACACCGCAGGATGGCTTCAGGCCCTAATCTGGTTCCGGCACGGCACGCTGAGCCTTTGGTTAATTCCTCTTCCTGGTGGGAAATGAGAGTTAAATTTGCCCGTCCAGACACCTCCAGCTAGTCTCTCATTGGTTCTCGCTATTCCTGTTCATCTTCCGCAGAAATTGCAAACTGGGCCAAACAGGAGGTTAAAGGGACTGACTCTCCAAGTCGGGAGGGTGTTAGTAAAGCGTCTGGAATGTTGCACCCGAGTACCAGGGTACGAAAACTGAGACATATTTGAACACGTCTCCCGATCACATGGTTGATCATACTCTAGGTTCCACATGCATGTTTTAGCTGAAGGAAGAATACCTTAAACCTGGGTAGTTGAAACCCGTGGAATGGGTACCATGCAATATGACTTCAAAGGGTCTTCATTTGCTCACCGAACCTCTCCAATCCTATCACTGCTGCGTTTATGCCCCTGTACACATGCTTGATTCTCTTTCGGAGACATAGCAATCCATAGGTTTTAAGATACTTACTAGTCAGGTACATTCTTAGGCATTTAATATGCGGTGTTGAGTCCATTTCGTTGAGCAAGGAGTAGCTCTTGTCTATTCCATATTTGGCTTAAGGAACTTTATCTGTGCTCATTTCAATCTCTGGTTTTATGCAGCACCCCAACTCACCTTTCCCCTTAAGCAAGCATAAGTTGGTTTTCTAAATTTGAGACCCTGTTCTGTTCTGTAATTCAGTTCCTGTGTAGCCAAGTTTACATTCCGTGTATTACTGATATCTTATGATGTTTCTTTTTCTGTGTGACTTATTTCAGTTAGAATCATCATACCTGAATCCACTCATTGTGCTGCTAAGGGCCTGATGACATAGATTTCATTGCTGAGTGATATTGCTTTGTAAGTAAATACCACAACTTCTTTATCCATTTTTCACTTTCTGCGATGTTGAACTTGTACTGTAAACGAGGTTCTTGTAAACAGAGGCGTCCCAATGTTTGGGGTGGCTGTGTCTTTTTGATTTTAATTTCCCTAAGCTATAGGACCATAAGTGGAAGTGCCCTAGGCTCTGTTGCTTTGTTTTTTAGATGTTTCAGGAAACACCATACACTTCTCCCGAGTGTCTGCTGGCAATTTTCATCCCGCCCATCAGCATAACAAGGCTCCCAGTTCTCCATGGCCTGTCCTGCCTTTCTGGATTTTACACTTTTTTCAGATGGCCCTTTTGACCGGGGGGAAGTGAGACTTCATTGTAGTGCAGATTTCCTTTGCAAGCTTGCTTGGTTGGCCAAAAAGGGCGTATGCGTTTTTTCCTGAATATATTCAGGAAAAAACGCATACGCCCTTTTTGGCCAAGTGCATCATTGTGGACGTTCTGCCTCTTTTCCTATGCTTTCAATGCAATTCCAGTCTGCCTCCTGAAATCGGTTTCCTGCAATTCTGCCCCGCTTTCAAGTCCTCTTGGCAGCCTTACTTCAGTATATTTTTGGACGATAGCTGTCATTTATAACTCTGCAGGTTTGTGAATTACAGTGCCCCTGAGCTCCTTTCTTCAACTCGCTTTCTTTTGAGCTGGCCGCAACACCGCAGGATGGCTTCAGGCCCTAATCTGGTTCCGGCACGGCACGCTGAGCCTTTGGTTAATTCCTCTTCCTGGTGGGAAATGAGAGTTAAATTTGCCCGTCCAGACACCTCCAGCTAGTCTCTCATTGGTTCTCGCTATTCCTGTTCATCTTCCGCAGAAATTGCAAACTGGGCCAAACAGGAGGTTAAAGGGACTGACTCTCCAAGTCGGGAGGGTGTTAGTAAAGCGTCTGGAATGTTGCACCCGAGTACCAGGGTACGAAAACTGAGACATATTTGAACACGTCTCCCGATCACATGGTTGATCATACTCTAGGTTCCACATGCATGTTTTAGCTGAAGGAAGAATACCTTAAACCTGGGTAGTTGAAACCCGTGGAATGGGTACCATGCAATATGACTTCAAAGGGTCTTCATTTGCTCACCGAACCTCTCCAATCCTATCACTGCTGCGTTTATGCCCCTGTACACATGCTTGATTCTCTTTCGGAGACATAGCAATCCATAGGTTTTAAGATACTTACTAGTCAGGTACATTCTTAGGCATTTAATATGCGGTGTTGAGTCCATTTCGTTGAGCAAGGAGTAGCTCTTGTCTATTCCATATTTGGCTTAAGGAACTTTATCTGTGCTCATTTCAATCTCTGGTTTTATGCAGCACCCCAACTCACCTTTCCCCTTAAGCAAGCATAAGTTGGTTTTCTAAATTTGAGACCCTGTTCTGTTCTGTAATTCAGTTCCTGTGTAGCCAAGTTTACATTCCGTGTATTACTGATATCTTATGATGTTTCTTTTTCTGTGTGACTTATTTCAGTTAGAATCATCATACCTGAATCCACTCATTGTGCTGCTAAGGGCCTGATGACATAGATTTCATTGCTGAGTGATATTGCTTTGTAAGTAAATACCACAACTTCTTTATCCATTTTTCACTTTCTGCGATGTTGAACTTGTACTGTAAACGAGGTTCTTGTAAACAGAGGCGTCCCAAACTTTGGGGTGGCTGTGTCTTTTTGATTTTAATTTCCCTAAGCTATAGGACCATAAGTGGAAGTGCCCTAGGCTCTGTTGCTTTGTTTTTTAGATGTTTCAGGAAACACCATACACTTCTCCCGAGTGTCTGTTGGCAATTTACATCCCGCCCATCAGCATAACAAGGCTCCCAGTTCTCCATGGCCTGTCCTGCCTTTCTGGATTTTACACTTTTTTCAGATGGCCCTTTTGACCGGGGGGAAGTGAGACTTCATTGTAGTGCAGATTTCCTTTGCAAGCTTGCTTGGTTGGCCAAAAAGGGCGTATGCGTTTTTTCCTGAATATATTCAGGAAAAAACGCATACGCCCTTTTTGGCCAAGTGCATCATTGTGGACGTTCTGCCTCTTTTCCTATGCTTTCAATGCAATTCCAGTCTGCCTCCTGAAATCGGTTTCCTGCAATTCTGCCCCGCTTTCAAGTCCTCTTGGCAGCCTTACTTCAGTATATTTTTGGACGATAGCTGTCATTTATAACTCTGCAGGTTTGTGAATTACAGTGCCCCTGAGCTCCTTTCTTCAACTCGCTTTCTTTTGAGCTGGCCGCAACACCGCAGGATGGCTTCAGGCCCTAATCTGGTTCCGGCACGGCACGCTGAGCCTTTGGTTAATTCCTCTTCCTGGTGGGAAATGAGAGTTAAATTTGCCCATCCAGACACCTCCAGCTAGTCTCTCATTGGTTCTCGCTATTCCTGTTCATCTTCCGCAGAAATTGCAAACTGGGCCAAACAGGAGGTTAAAGGGACTGACTCTCCAAGTCGGGAGGGTGTTAGTAAAGCGTCTGGAATGTTGCACCCGAGTACCAGGGTACGAAAACTGAGACATATTTGAACACGTCTCCCGATCACATGGTTGATCATACTCTAGGTTCCACATGCATGTTTTAGCTGAAGGAAGAATACCTTAAACCTGGGTAGTTGAAACCCGTGGAATGGGTACCATGCAATATGACTTCAAAGGGTCTTCATTTGCTCACCGAACCTCTCCAATCCTATCACTGCTGCGTTTATGCCCCTGTACACATGCTTGATTCTCTTTCGGAGACATAGCAATCCATAGGTTTTAAGATACTTACTAGTCAGGTACATTCTTAGGCATTTAATATGCGGTGTTGAGTCCATTTCGTTGAGCAAGGAGTAGCTCTTGTCTATTCCATATTTGGCTTAAGGAACTTTATCTGTGCTCATTTCAATCTCTGGTTTTATGCAGCACCCCAACTCACCTTTCCCCTTAAGCAAGCATAAGTTGGTTTTCTAAATTTGAGACCCTGTTCTGTTCTGTAATTCAGTTCCTGTGTAGCCAAGTTTACATTCCGTGTATTACTGATATCTTATGATGGTTCTTTTTCTGTGTGACTTATTTCAGTTAGAATCATCATACCTGAATCCACTCATTGTGCTGCTAAGGGCCTGATGACATAGATTTCATTGCTGAGTGATATTGCTTTGTAAGTAAATACCACAACTTCTTTATCCATTTTTCACTTTCTGCGATGTTGAACTTGTACGGTAAACGAGGTTCTTGTAAACAGAGGCGTCCCAAACTTTGGGGTGGCTGTGTCTTTTTGATTTTAATTTCCCTAAGCTATAGGACCATAAGTGGAAGTGCCCTAGGCTCTGTTGCTTTGTTTTTTAGATGTTTCAGGAAACACCATACACTTCTCCCGAGTGTCTGCTGGCAATTTTCATCCCGCCCATCAGCATAACAAGGCTCCCAGTTCTCCATGGCCTGTCCTGCCTTTCTGGATTTTACACTTTTTACAGATGGCCCTTTTGACCGGGGGGAAGTGAGACTTCATTGTAGTGCAGATTTCCTTTGCAAGCTTGCTTGGTTGGCCAAAAAGGGCGTATGCGTTTTTTCCTGAATATATTCAGGAAAAAACGCATACGCCCTTTTTGGCCAAGTGCATCATTGTGGACGTTCTGCCTCTTTTCCTATGCTTTCAATGCAATTCCAGTCTGCCTCCTGAAATCGGTTTCCTGCAATTCTGCCCCGCTTTCAAGTCCTCTTGGCAGCCTTACTTCAGTATATTTTTGGACGATAGCTGTCATTTATAACTCTGCAGGTTTGTGAATTACAGTGCCCCTGAGCTCCTTTCTTCAACTCGCTTTCTTTTGAGCTGGCCGCAACACCGCAGGATGGCTTCAGGCCCTAATCTGGTTCCGGCACGGCACGCTGAGCCTTTGGTTAATTCCTCTTTCTGGTGGGAAATGAGAGTTAAATTTGCCCGTCCAGACACCTCCAGCTAGTCTCTCATTGGTTCTCGCTATTCCTGTTCATCTTCCGCAGAAATTGCAAACTGGGCCAAACAGGAGGTTAAAGGGACTGACTCTCCAAGTCGGGAGGGTGTTAGTAAAGCGTCTGGAATGTTGCACCCGAGTACCAGGGTACGAAAACTGAGACATATTTGAACACGTCTCCCGATCACATGGTTGATCATACTCTAGGTTCCACATGCATGTTTTAGCTGAAGGAAGAATACCTTAAACCTGGGTAGTTGAAACCCGTGGAATGGGTACCATGCAATATGACTTCAAAGGGTCTTCATTTGCTCACCGAACCTCTCCAATCCTATCACTGCTGCGTTTATGCCCCTGTACACATGCTTGATTCTCTTTCGGAGACATAGTAATCCATAGGTTTTAAGATACTTACTAGTCAGGTACATTCTTAGGCATTTAATATGCGGTGTTGAGTCCATTTCGTTGAGCAAGGAGTAGCTCTTGTCTATTCCATATTTGGCTTAAGGAACTTTATCTGTGCTCATTTCAATCTCTGGTTTTATGCAGCACCCCAACTCACCTTTCCCCTTAAGCAAGCATAAGTTGGTTTTCTAAATTTGAGACCCTGTTCTGTTCTGTAATTCAGTTCCTGTGTAGCCAAGTTTACATTCCGTGTATTACTGATATCTTATGATGTTTCTTTTTCTGTGTGACTTATTTCAGTTAGAATCATCATACCTGAATCCACTCATTGTGCTGCTAAGGGCCTGATGACATAGATTTCATTGCTGAGTGATATTGCTTTGTAAGTAAATACCACAACTTCTTTATCCATTTTTCACTTTCTGCGATGTTGAACTTGTACGGTAAACGAGGTTCTTGTAAACAGAGGCGTCCCAAACTTTGGGGTGGCTGTGTCTTTTTGATTTTAATTTCCCTAAGCTATAGGACCATAAGTGGAAGTGCCCTAGGCTCTGTTGCTTTGTTTTTTAGATGTTTCAGGAAACACCATACACTTCTCCCGAGTGTCTGCTGGCAATTTTCATCCCGCCCATCAGCATAACAAGGCTCCCAGTTCTCCATGGCCTGTCCTGCCTTTCTGGATTTTACACTTTTTACAGATGGCCCTTTTGACCGGGGGGAAGTGAGACTTCATTGTAGTGCAGATTTCCTTTGCAAGCTTGCTTGGTTGGCCAAAAAGGGCGTATGCGTTTTTTCCTGAATATATTCAGGAAAAAACGCATACGCCCTTTTTGGCCAAGTGCATCATTGTGGACGTTCTGCCTCTTTTCCTATGCTTTCAATGCAATTCCAGTCTGCCTCCTGAAATCGGTTTCCTGCAATTCTGCCCCGCTTTCAAGTCCTCTTGGCAGCCTTACTTCAGTATATTTTTGGACGATAGCTGTCATTTATAACTCTGCAGGTTTGTGAATTACAGTGCCCCTGAGCTCCTTTCTTCAACTCGCTTTCTTTTGAGCTGGCCGCAACACCGCAGGATGGCTTCAGGCCCTAATCTGGTTCCGGCACGGCACGCTGAGCCTTTGGTTAATTCCTCTTTCTGGTGGGAAATGAGAGTTAAATTTGCCCGTCCAGACACCTCCAGCTAGTCTCTCATTGGTTCTCGCTATTCCTGTTCATCTTCCGCAGAAATTGCAAACTGGGCCAAACAGGAGGTTAAAGGGACTGACTCTCCAAGTCGGGAGGGTGTTAGTAAAGCGTCTGGAATGTTGCACCCGAGTACCAGGGTACGAAAACTGAGACATATTTGAACACGTCTCCCGATCACATGGTTGATCATACTCTAGGTTCCACATGCATGTTTTAGCTGAAGGAAGAATACCTTAAACCTGGGTAGTTGAAACCCGTGGAATGGGTACCATGCAATATGACTTCAAAGGGTCTTCATTTGCTCACCGAACCTCTCCAATCCTATCACTGCTGCGTTTATGCCCCTGTACACATGCTTGATTCTCTTTCGGAGACATAGTAATCCATAGGTTTTAAGATACTTACTAGTCAGGTACATTCTTAGGCATTTAATATGCGGTGTTGAGTCCATTTCGTTGAGCAAGGAGTAGCTCTTGTCTATTCCATATTTGGCTTAAGGAACTTTATCTGTGCTCATTTCAATCTCTGGTTTTATGCAGCACCCCAACTCACCTTTCCCCTTAAGCAAGCATAAGTTGGTTTTCTAAATTTGAGACCCTGTTCTGTTCTGTAATTCAGTTCCTGTGTAGCCAAGTTTACATTCCGTGTATTACTGATATCTTATGATGTTTCTTTTTCTGTGTGACTTATTTCAGTTAGAATCATCATACCTGAATCCACTCATTGTGCTGCTAAGGGCCTGATGACATAGATTTCATTGCTGAGTGATATTGCTTTGTAAGTAAATACCACAACTTCTTTATCCATTTTTCACTTTCTGCGATGTTGAACTTGTACGGTAAACGAGGTTCTTGTAAACAGAGGCGTCCCAAACTTTGGGGTGGCTGTGTCTTTTTGATTTTAATTTCCCTAAGCTATAGGACCATAAGTGGAAGTGCCCTAGGCTCTGTTGCTTTGTTTTTTAGATGTTTCAGGAAACACCATACACTTCTCCCGAGTGTCTGTTGGCAATTTACATCCCGCCCATCAGCATAACAAGGCTCCCAGTTCTCCATGGCCTGTCCTGCCTTTCTGGATTTTACACTTTTTTCAGATGGCCCTTTTGACCGGGGGGAAGTGAGACTTCATTGTAGTGTAGATTTCCTTTGCAAGCTTGCTTGGTTGGCCAAAAAGAGCGTATGCGTTTTTTCCTGAATATATTCAGGAAAAAACGCATACGCCCTTTTTGGCCAAGTGCATCATTGTGGACGTTCTGCCTCTTTTCCTATGCTTTCAATGCAATTCCAGTCTGCCTCCTGAAATCGGTTTCCTGCAATTCTGCCCCGCTTTCAAGTCCTCTTGGCAGCCTTACTTCAGTATATTTTTGGACGATAGCTGTCATTTATAACTCTGCAGGTTTGTGAATTACAGTGCCCCTGAGCTCCTTTCTTCAACTCGCTTTCTTTTGAGCTGGCCGCAACACCGCAGGATGGCTTCAGGCCCTAATCTGGTTCCGGCACGGCACGCTGAGCCTTTGGTTAATTCCTCTTCCTGGTGGGAAATGAGAGTTAAATTTGCCCGTCCAGACACCTCCAGCTAGTCTCTCATTGGTTCTCGCTATTCCTGTTCATCTTCCGCAGAAATTGCAAACTGGGCCAAACAGGAGGTTAAAGGGACTGACTCTCCAAGTCGGGAGGGTGTTAGTAAAGCGTCTGGAATGTTGCACCTGAGTACCAGGGTACGAAAACTGAGACATATTTGAACACGTCTCCCGATCACATGGTTGATCATACTCTAGGTTCCACATGCATGTTTTAGCTGAAGGAAGAATACCTTAAACCTGGGTAGTTGAAACCCGTGGAATGGGTACCATGCAATATGACTTCAAAGGGTCTTCATTTGCTCACCGAACCTCTCCAATCCTATCACTGCTGCGTTTATGCCCCTGTACACATGCTTGATTCTCTTTCGGAGACATAGCAATCCGTAGGTTTTAAGATACTTACTAGTCAGGTACATTCTTAGGCATTTAATATGCGGTGTTGAGTCCATTTCGTTGAGCAAGGAGTAGCTCTTGTCTATTCCATATTTGGCTTAAGGAACTTTATCTGTGCTCATTTCAATCTCTGGTTTTATGCAGCACCCCAACTCACCTTTCCCCTTAAGCAAGCATAAGTTGGTTTTCTAAATTTGAGACCCTGTTCTGTTCTGTAATTCAGTTCCTGTGTAGCCAAGTTTACATTCCGTGTATTACTGATATCTTATGATGTTTCTTTTTCTGTGTGACTTATTTCAGTTAGAATCATCATACCTGAATCCACTCATTGTGCTGCTAAGGGCCTGATGACATAGATTTCATTGCTGAGTGATATTGCTTTGTAAGTAAATACCACAACTTCTTTATCCATTTTTCACTTTCTGCGATGTTGAACTTGTACGGTAAACGAGGTTCTTGTAAACAGAGGCGTCCCAAACTTTGGGGTGGCTGTGTCTTTTTGATTTTAATTTCCCTAAGCTATAGGACCATAAGTGGAAGTGCCCTAGGCTCTGTTGCTTTGTTTTTTAGATGTTTCAGGAAACACCATACACTTCTCCCGAGTGTCTGTTGGCAATTTACATCCCGCCCATCAGCATAACAAGGCTCCCAGTTCTCCATGGCCTGTCCTGCCTTTCTGGATTTTACACTTTTTTCAGATGGCCCTTTTGACCGGGGGGAAGTGAGACTTCATTGTAGTGTAGATTTCCTTTGCAAGCTTGCTTGGTTGGCCAAAAAGGGCGTATGCGTTTTTTCCTGAATATATTCAGGAAAAAACGCATACGCCCTTTTTGGCCAAGTGCATCATTGTGGACGTTCTGCCTCTTTTCCTATGCTTTCAATGCAATTCCAGTCTACCTCCTGAAATCGGTTTCCTGCAATTCTGCCCCGCTTTCAAGTCCTCTTGGCAGCCTTACTTCAGTATATTTTTGGACGATAGCTGTCATTTATAACTCTGCAGGTTTGTGAATTACAGTGCCCCTGAGCTCCTTTCTTCAACTCGCTTTCTTTTGAGCTGGCCGCAACACCGCAGGATGGCTTCAGGCCCTAATCTGGTTCCGGCACGGCACGCTGAGCCTTTGGTTAATTCCTCTTCCTGGTGGGAAATGAGAGTTAAATTTGCCCGTCCAGACACCTCCAGCTAGTCTCTCATTGGTTCTCGCTATTCCTGTTCATCTTCCGCAGAAATTGCAAACTGGGCCGAACAGGAGGTTAAAGGGACTGACTCTCCAAGTCGGGAGGGTGTTAGTAAAGCGTCTGGAATGTTGCACCCGAGTACCAGGGTACGAAAACTGAGACATATTTGAACACGTCTCCCGATCACATGGTTGATCATACTCTAGGTTCCACATGCATGTTTTAGCTGAAGGAAGAATACCTTAAACCTGGGTAGTTGAAACCCGTGGAATGGGTACCATGCGATATGACTTCAAAGGGTCTTCATTTGCTCACCGAACCTCTCCAATCCTATCACTGCTGCGTTTATGCCCCTGTACACATGCTTGATTCTCTTTCGGAGACATAGCAATCCATAGGTTTTAAGATACTTACTAGTCAGGTACATTCTTAGGCATTTAATATGCGGTGTTGAGTCCATTTCGTTGAGCAAGGAGTAGCTCTTGTCTATTCCATATTTGGCTTAAGGAACTTTATCTGTGCTCATTTCAATCTCTGGTTTTATGCAGCACCCCAACTCACCTTTCCCCTTAAGCAAGCATAAGTTGGTTTTCTAAATTTGAGACCCTGTTCTGTTCTGTAATTCAGTTCCTGTGTAGCCAAGTTTACATTCCGTGTATTACTGATATCTTATGATGTTTCTTTTTCTGTGTGACTTATTTCAGTTAGAATCATCATACCTGAATCCACTCATTGTGCTGCTAAGGGCCTGATGACATAGATTTCATTGCTGAGTGATATTGCTTTGTAAGTAAATACCACAACTTCTTTATCCATTTTTCACTTTCTGCGATGTTGAACTTGTACTGTAAACGAGGTTCTTGTAAACAGAGGCGTCCCAAACTTTGGGGTGGCTGTGTCTTTTTGATTTTAATTTCCCTAAGCTATAGGACCATAAGTGGAAGTGCCCTAGGCTCTGTTGCTTTGTTTTTTAGATGTTTCAGGAAACACCATACACTTCTCCCGAGTGTCTGTTGGCAATTTACATCCCGCCCATCAGCATAACAAGGCTCCCAGTTCTCCATGGCCTGTCCTGCCTTTCTGGATTTTACACTTTTTTCAGATGGCCCTTTTGACCGGGGGGAAGTGAGACTTCATTGTAGTGCAGATTTCCTTTGCAAGCTTGCTTGGTTGGCCAAAAAGTGCGTATGCGTTTTTTCCTGAATATATTCAGGAAAAAACGCATACGCCCTTTTTGGCCAAGTGCATCATTGTGGACGTTCTGCCTCTTTTCCTATGCTTTCAATGCAATTCCAGTCTGCCTCCTGAAATCGGTTTCCTGCAATTCTGCCCCGCTTTCAAGTCCTCTTGGCAGCCTTACTTCAGTATATTTTTGGACGATAGCTGTCATTTATAACTCTGCAGGTTTGTGAATTACAGTGCCCCTGAGCTCCTTTCTTCAACTCGCTTTCTTTTGAGCTGGCCGCAACACCGCAGGATGGCTTCAGGCCCTAATCTGGTTCCGGCACGGCACGCTGAGCCTTTGGTTAATTCCTCTTCCTGGTGGGAAATGAGAGTTAAATTTGCCCGTCCAGACACCTCCAGCTAGTCTCTCATTGGTTCTCGCTATTCCTGTTCATCTTCCGCAGAAATTGCAAACTGGGCCAAACAGGAGGTTAAAGGGACTGACTCTCCAAGTCGGGAGGGTGTTAGTAAAGCGTCTGGAATGTTGCACCCGAGTACCAGGGTACGAAAACTGAGACATATTTGAACACGTCTCCCGATCACATGGTTGATCATACTCTAGGTTCCACATGCATGTTTTAGCTGAAGGAAGAATACCTTAAACCTGGGTAGTTGAAACCCGTGGAATGGGTACCATGCAATATGACTTCAAAGGGTCTTCATTTGCTCACCGAACCTCTCCAATCCTATCATTGCTGCGTTTATGCCCCTGTACACATGCTTGATTCTCTTTCGGAGACATAGCAATCCATAGGTTTTAAGATACTTACTAGTCAGGTACATTCTTAGGCATTTAATATGCGGTGTTGAGTCCATTTCGTTGAGCAAGGAGTAGCTCTTGTCTATTCCATATTTGGCTTAAGGAACTTTATCTGTGCTCATTTCAATCTCTGGTTTTATGCAGCACCCCAACTCACCTTTCCCCTTAAGCAAGCATAAGTTGGTTTTCTAAATTTGAGACCCTGTTCTGTTCTGTAATTCAGTTCCTGTGTAGCCAAGTTTACATTCCGTGTATTACTGATATCTTATGATGGTTCTTTTTCTGTGTGACTTATTTCAGTTAGAATCATCATACCTGAATCCACTCATTGTGCTGCTAAGGGCCTGATGACATAGATTTCATTGCTGAGTGATATTGCTTTGTAAGTAAATACCACAACTTCTTTATCCATTTTTCACTTTCTGCGATGTTGAACTTGTACGCTAAACGAGGTTCTTGTAAACAGAGGCGTCCCAAACTTTGGGGTGGCTGTGTCTTTTTGATTTTAATTTCCCTAAGCTATAGGACCATAAGTGGAAGTGCCCTAGGCTCTGTTGCTTTGTTTTTTAGATGTTTCAGGAAACACCATACACTTCTCCCGAGTGTCTGCTGGCAATTTTCATCCCGCCCATCAGCATAACAAGGCTCCCAGTTCTCCATGGCCTGTCCTGCCTTTCTGGATTTTACACTTTTTACAGATGGCCCTTTTGACCGGGGGGAAGTGAGACTTCATTGTAGTGCAGATTTCCTTTGCAAGCTTGCTTGGTTGGCCAAAAAGGGCGTATGCGTTTTTTCCTGAATATATTCAGGAAAAAACGCATACGCCCTTTTTGGCCAAGTGCATCATTGTGGACGTTCTGCCTCTTTTCCTATGCTTTCAATGCAATTCCAGTCTGCCTCCTGAAATCGGTTTCCTGCAATTCTGCCCCGCTTTCAAGTCCTCTTGGCAGCCTTACTTCAGTATATTTTTGGACGATAGCTGTCATTTATAACTCTGCAGGTTTGTGAATTACAGTGCCCCTGAGCTCCTTTCTTCAACTCGCTTTCTTTTGAGCTGGCCGCAACACCGCAGGATGGCTTCAGGCCCTAATCTGGTTCCGGCACGGCACGCTGAGCCTTTGGTTAATTCCTCTTTCTGGTGGGAAATGAGAGTTAAATTTGCCCGTCCAGACACCTCCAGCTAGTCTCTCATTGGTTCTCGCTATTCCTGTTCATCTTCCGCAGAAATTGCAAACTGGGCCAAACAGGAGGTTAAAGGGACTGACTCTCCAAGTCGGGAGGGTGTTAGTAAAGCGTCTGGAATGTTGCACCCGAGTACCAGGGTACGAAAACTGAGACATATTTGAACACGTCTCCCGATCACATGGTTGATCATACTCTAGGTTCCACATGCATGTTTTAGCTGAAGGAAGAATACCTTAAACCTGGGTAGTTGAAACCCGTGGAATGGGTACCATGCAATATGACTTCAAAGGGTCTTCATTTGCTCACCGAACCTCTCCAATCCTATCACTGCTGCGTTTATGCCCCTGTACACATGCTTGATTCTCTTTCGGAGACATAGTAATCCATAGGTTTTAAGATACTTACTAGTCAGGTACATTCTTAGGCATTTAATATGCGGTGTTGAGTCCATTTCGTTGAGCAAGGAGTAGCTCTTGTCTATTCCATATTTGGCTTAAGGAACTTTATCTGTGCTCATTTCAATCTCTGGTTTTATGCAGCACCCCAACTCACCTTTCCCCTTAAGCAAGCATAAGTTGGTTTTCTAAATTTGAGACCCTGTTCTGTTCTGTAATTCAGTTCCTGTGTAGCCAAGTTTACATTCCGTGTATTACTGATATCTTATGATGTTTCTTTTTCTGTGTGACTTATTTCAGTTAGAATCATCATACCTGAATCCACTCATTGTGCTGCTAAGGGCCTGATGACATAGATTTCATTGCTGAGTGATATTGCTTTGTAAGTAAATACCACAACTTCTTTATCCATTTTTCACTTTCTGCGATGTTGAACTTGTACGGTAAACGAGGTTCTTGTAAACAGAGGCGTCCCAAACTTTGGGGTGGCTGTGTCTTTTTGATTTTAATTTCCCTAAGCTATAGGACCATAAGTGGAAGTGCCCTAGGCTCTGTTGCTTTGTTTTTTAGATGTTTCAGGAAACACCATACACTTCTCCCGAGTGTCTGCTGGCAATTTTCATCCCGCCCATCAGCATAACAAGGCTCCCAGTTCTCCATGGCCTGTCCTGCCTTTCTGGATTTTACACTTTTTACAGATGGCCCTTTTGACCGGGGGGAAGTGAGACTTCATTGTAGTGCAGATTTCCTTTGCAAGCTTGCTTGGTTGGCCAAAAAGGGCGTATGCGTTTTTTCCTGAATATATTCAGGAAAAAACGCATACGCCCTTTTTGGCCAAGTGCATCATTGTGGACGTTCTGCCTCTTTTCCTATGCTTTCAATGCAATTCCAGTCTGCCTCCTGAAATCGGTTTCCTGCAATTCTGCCCCGCTTTCAAGTCCTCTTGGCAGCCTTACTTCAGTATATTTTTGGACGATAGCTGTCATTTATAACTCTGCAGGTTTGTGAATTACAGTGCCCCTGAGCTCCTTTCTTCAACTCGCTTTCTTTTGAGCTGGCCGCAACACCGCAGGATGGCTTCAGGCCCTAATCTGGTTCCGGCACGGCACGCTGAGCCTTTGGTTAATTCCTCTTTCTGGTGGGAAATGAGAGTTAAATTTGCCCGTCCAGACACCTCCAGCTAGTCTCTCATTGGTTCTCGCTATTCCTGTTCATCTTCCGCAGAAATTGCAAACTGGGCCAAACAGGAGGTTAAAGGGACTGACTCTCCAAGTCGGGAGGGTGTTAGTAAAGCGTCTGGAATGTTGCACCCGAGTACCAGGGTACGAAAACTGAGACATATTTGAACACGTCTCCCGATCACATGGTTGATCATACTCTAGGTTCCACATGCATGTTTTAGCTGAAGGAAGAATACCTTAAACCTGGGTAGTTGAAACCCGTGGAATGGGTACCATGCAATATGACTTCAAAGGGTCTTCATTTGCTCACCGAACCTCTCCAATCCTATCACTGCTGCGTTTATGCCCCTGTACACATGCTTGATTCTCTTTCAGAGACATAGTAATCCATAGGTTTTAAGATACTTACTAGTCAGGTACATTCTTAGGCATTTAATATGCGGTGTTGAGTCCATTTCGTTGAGCAAGGAGTAGCTCTTGTCTATTCCATATTTGGCTTAAGGAACTTTATCTGTGCTCATTTCAATCTCTGGTTTTATGCAGCACCCCAACTCACCTTTCCCCTTAAGAAAGCATAAGTTGGTTTTCTAAATTTGAGACCCTGTTCTGTTCTGTAATTCAGTTCCTGTGTAGCCAAGTTTACATTCCGTGTATTACTGATATCTTATGATGTTTCTTTTTCTGTGTGACTTATTTCAGTTAGAATCATCATACCTGAATCCACTCATTGTGCTGCTAAGGGCCTGATGACATAGATTTCATTGCTGAGTGATATTGCTTTGTAAGTAAATACCACAACTTCTTTATCCATTTTTCACTTTCTGCGATGTTGAACTTGTACGGTAAACGAGGTTCTTGTAAACAGAGGCGTCCCAAACTTTGGGGTGGCTGTGTCTTTTTGATTTTAATTTCCCTAAGCTATAGGACCATAAGTGGAAGTGCCCTAGGCTCTGTTGCTTTGTTTTTTAGATGTTTCAGGAAACACCATACACTTCTCCCGAGTGTCTGCTGGCAATTTTCATCCCGCCCATCAGCATAACAAGGCTCCCAGTTCTCCATGGCCTGTCCTGCCTTTCTGGATTTTACACTTTTTACAGATGGCCCTTTTGACCGGGGGGAAGTGAGACTTCATTGTAGTGCAGATTTCCTTTGCAAGCTTGCTTGGTTGGCCAAAAAGGGCGTATGCGTTTTTTCCTGAATATATTCAGGAAAAAACGCATACGCCCTTTTTGGCCAAGTGCATCATTGTGGACGTTCTGCCTCTTTTCCTATGCTTTCAATGCAATTCCAGTCTGCCTCCTGAAATCGGTTTCCTGCAATTCTGCCCCGCTTTCAAGTCCTCTTGGCAGCCTTACTTCAGTATATTTTTGGACGATAGCTGTCATTTATAACTCTGCAGGTTTGTGAATTACAGTGCCCCTGAGCTCCTTTCTTCAACTCGCTTTCTTTTGAGCTGGCCGCAACACCGCAGGATGGCTTCAGGCCCTAATCTGGTTCCGGCACGGCACGCTGAGCCTTTGGTTAATTCCTCTTTCTGGTGGGAAATGAGAGTTAAATTTGCCCGTCCAGACACCTCCAGCTAGTCTCTCATTGGTTCTCGCTATTCCTGTTCATCTTCCGCAGAAATTGCAAACTGGGCCAAACAGGAGGTTAAAGGGACTGACTCTCCAAGTCGGGAGGGTGTTAGTAAAGCGTCTGGAATGTTGCACCCGAGTACCAGGGTACGAAAACTGAGACATATTTGAACACGTCTCCCGATCACATGGTTGATCATACTCTAGGTTCCACATGCATGTTTTAGCTGAAGGAAGAATACCTTAAACCTGGGTAGTTGAAACCCGTGGAATGGGTACCATGCAATATGACTTCAAAGGGTCTTCATTTGCTCACCGAACCTCTCCAATCCTATCACTGCTGCGTTTATGCCCCTGTACACATGCTTGATTCTCTTTCGGAGACATAGTAATCCATAGGTTTTAAGATACTTACTAGTCAGGTACATTCTTAGGCATTTAATATGCGGTGTTGAGTCCATTTCGTTGAGCAAGGAGTAGCTCTTGTCTATTCCATATTTGGCTTAAGGAACTTTATCTGTGCTCATTTCAATCTCTGGTTTTATGCAGCACCCCAACTCACCTTTCCCCTTAAGCAAGCATAAGTTGGTTTTCTAAATTTGAGACCCTGTTCTGTTCTGTAATTCAGTTCCTGTGTAGCCAAGTTTACATTCCGTGTATTACTGATATCTTATGATGGTTCTTTTTCTGTGTGACTTATTTCAGTTAGAATCATCATACCTGAATCCACTCATTGTGCTGCTAAGGGCCTGATGACATAGATTTCATTGCTGAGTGATATTGCTTTGTAAGTAAATACCACAACTTCTTTATCCATTTTTCACTTTCTGCGATGTTGAACTTGTACTGTAAACGAGGTTGTTGTAAACAGAGGCGTCCCAAACTTTGGGGTGGCTGTGTCTTTTTGATTTTAATTTCCCTAAGCTATAGGACCATAAGTGGAAGTGCCCTAGGCTCTGTTGCTTTGTTTTTTAGATGTTTCAGGAAACACCATACACTTCTCCCGAGTGTCTGTTGGCAATTTACATCCCGCCCATCAGCATAACAAGGCTCCCAGTTCTCCATGGCCTGTCCTGCCTTTCTGGATTTTACACTTTTTTCAGATGGCCCTTTTGACCGGGGGGAAGTGAGACTTCATTGTAGTGCAGATTTCCTTTGCAAGCTTTCTTGGTTGGCCAAAAAGGGCGTATGCGTTTTTTCCTGAATATATTCAGGAAAAAACGCATACGCCCTTTTTGGCCAAGTGCATCATTGTGGACGTTCTGCCTCTTTTCCTATGCTTTCAATGCAATTCCAGTCTGCCTCCTGAAATCGGTTTCCTGCAATTCTGCCCCGCTTTCAAGTCCTCTTGGCAGCCTTCCTTCAGTATATTTTTGGACGATAGCTGTCATTTATAACTCTGCAGGTTTGTGAATTACAGTGCCCCTGAGCTCCTTTCTTCAACTCGCTTTCTTTTGAGCTGGCCGCAACACCGCAGGATGGCTTCAGGCCCTAATCTGGTTCCGGCACGGCACGCTGAGCCTTTGGTTAATTCCTCTTCCTGGTGGGAAATGAGAGTTAAATTTGCCCGTCCAGACACCTCCAGCTAGTCTCTCATTGGTTCTCGCTATTCCTGTTCATCTTCCGCAGAAATTGCAAACTGGGCCAAACAGGAGGTTAAAGGGACTGACTCTCCAAGTCGGGAGGGTGTTAGTAAAGCGTCTGGAATGTTGCACCCGAGTACCAGGGTACGAAAACTGAGACATATTTGAACACGTCTCCCGATCACATGGTTGATCATACTCTAGGTTCCACATGCATGTTTTAGCTGAAGGAAGAATACCTTAAACCTGGGTAGTTGAAACCCGTGGAATGGGTACCATGCAATATGACTTCAAAGGGTCTTCATTTGCTCACCGAACCTCTCCAATCCTATCACTGCTGCGTTTATGCCCCTGTACACATGCTTGATTCTCTTTCGGAGACATAGCAATCCATAGGTTTTAAGATACTTACTAGTCAGGTACATTCTTAGGCATTTAATATGCGGTGTTGAGTCCATTTCGTTGAGCAAGGAGTAGCTCTTGTCTATTCCATATTTGGCTTAAGGAACTTTATCTGTGCTCATTTCAATCTCTGGTTTTATGCAGCACCCCAACTCACCTTTCCCCTTAAGCAAGCATAAGTTGGTTTTCTAAATTTGAGACCCTGTTCTGTTCTGTAATTCAGTTCCTGTGTAGCCAAGTTTACATTCCGTGTATTACTGATATCTTATGATGTTTCTTTTTCTGTGTGACTTATTTCAGTTAGAATCATCATACCTGAATCCACTCATTGTGCTGCTAAGGGCCTGATGACATAGATTTCATTGCTGAGTGATATTGCTTTGTAAGTAAATACCACAACTTCTTTATCCATTTTTCACTTTCTGCGATGTTGAACTTGTACGGTAAACGAGGTTCTTGTAAACAGAGGCGTCCCAAACTTTGGGGTGGCTGTGTCTTTTTGATTTTAATTTCCCTAAGCTATAGGACCATAAGTGGAAGTGCCCTAGGCTCTGTTGCTTTGTTTTTTAGATGTTTCAGGAAACACCATACACTTCTCCCGAGTGTCTGTTGGCAATTTACATCCCGCCCATCAGCATAACAAGGCTCCCAGTTCTCCATGGCCTGTCCTGCCTTTCTGGATTTTACACTTTTTTCAGATGGCCCTTTTGACCGGGGGGAAGTGAGACTTCATTGTAGTGCAGATTTCCTTTGCAAGCTTGCTTGGTTGGCCAAAAAGGGCGTATGCGTTTTTTCCTGAATATATTCAGGAAAAAACGCATACGCCCTTTTTGGCCAAGTGCATCATTGTGGACGTTCTGCCTCTTTTCCTATGCTTTCAATGCAATTCCAGTCTGCCTCCTGAAATCGGTTTCCTGCAATTCTGCCCCGCTTTCAAGTCCTCTTGGCAGCCTTACTTCAGTATATTTTTGGACGATAGCTGTCATTTATAACTCTGCAGGTTTGTGAATTACAGTGCCCCTGAGCTCCTTTCTTCAACTCGCTTTCTTTTGAGCTGGCCGCAACACCGCAGGATGGCTTCAGGCCCTAATCTGGTTCCGGCACGGCACGCTGAGCCTTTGGTTAATTCCTCTTCCTGGTGGGAAATGAGAGTTAAATTTGCCCATCCAGACACCTCCAGCTAGTCTCTCATTGGTTCTCGCTATTCCTGTTCATCTTCCGCAGAAATTGCAAACTGGGCCAAACAGGAGGTTAAAGGGACTGACTCTCCAAGTCGGGAGGGTGTTAGTAAAGCGTCTGGAATGTTGCACCCGAGTACCAGGGTACGAAAACTGAGACATATTTGAACACGTCTCCCGATCACATGGTTGATCATACTCTAGGTTCCACATGCATGTTTTAGCTGAAGGAAGAATACCTTAAACCTGGGTAGTTGAAACCCGTGGAATGGGTACCATGCAATATGACTTCAAAGGGTCTTCATTTGCTCACCGAACCTCTCCAATCCTATCACTGCTGCGTTTATGCCCCTGTACACATGCTTGATTCTCTTTCGGAGACATAGCAATCCATAGGTTTTAAGATACTTACTAGTCAGGTACATTCTTAGGCATTTAATATGCGGTGTTGAGTCCATTTCGTTGAGCAAGGAGTAGCTCTTGTCTATTCCATATTTGGCTTAAGGAACTTTATCTGTGCTCATTTCAATCTCTGGTTTTATGCAGCACCCCAACTCACCTTTCCCCTTAAGCAAGCATAAGTTGGTTTTCTAAATTTGAGACCCTGTTCTGTTCTGTAATTCAGTTCCTGTGTAGCCAAGTTTACATTCCGTGTATTACTGATATCTTATGATGTTTCTTTTTCTGTGTGACTTATTTCAGTTAGAATCATCATACCTGAATCCACTCATTGTGCTGCTAAGGGCCTGATGACATAGATTTCATTGCTGAGTGATATTGCTTTGTAAGTAAATACCACAACTTCTTTATCCATTTTTCACTTTCTGCGATGTTGAACTTGTACGGTAAACGAGGTTCTTGTAAACAGAGGCGTCCCAAACTTTGGGGTGGCTGTGTCTTTTTGATTTTAATTTCCCTAAGCTATAGGACCATAAGTGGAAGTGCCCTAGGCTCTGTTGCTTTGTTTTTTAGATGTTTCAGGAAACACCATACACTTCTCCCGAGTGTCTGTTGGCAATTTACATCCCGCCCATCAGCATAACAAGGCTCCCAGTTCTCCATGGCCTGTCCTGCCTTTCTGGATTTTACACTTTTTTCAGATGGCCCTTTTGACCGGGGGGAAGTGAGACTTCATTGTAGTGTAGATTTCCTTTGCAAGCTTGCTTGGTTGGCCAAAAAGGGCGTATGCGTTTTTTCCTGAATATATTCAGGAAAAAACGCATACGCCCTTTTTGGCCAAGTGCATCATTGTGGACGTTCTGCCTCTTTTCCTATGCTTTCAATGCAATTCCAGTCTGCCTCCTGAAATCGGTTTCCTGCAATTCTGCCCCGCTTTCAAGTCCTCTTGGCAGCCTTACTTCAGTATATTTTTGGACGATAGCTGTCATTTATAACTCTGCAGGTTTGTGAATTACAGTGCCCCTGAGCTCCTTTCTTCAACTCGCTTTCTTTTGAGCTGGCCGCAACACCGCAGGATGGCTTCAGGCCCTAATCTGGTTCCGGCACGGCACGCTGAGCCTTTGGTTAATTCCTCTTCCTGGTGGGAAATGAGAGTTAAATTTGCCCGTCCAGACACCTCCAGCTAGTCTCTCATTGGTTCTCGCTATTCCTGTTCATCTTCCGCAGAAATTGCAAACTGGGCCAAACAGGAGGTTAAAGGGACTGACTCTCCAAGTCGGGAGGGTGTTAGTAAAGCGTCTGGAATGTTGCACCCGAGTACCAGGGTACGAAAACTGAGACATATTTGAACACGTCTCCCGATCACATGGTTGATCATACTCTAGGTTCCACATGCATGTTTTAGCTGAAGGAAGAATACCTTAAACCTGGGTAGTTGAAACCCGTGGAATGGGTACCATGCAATATGACTTCAAAGGGTCTTCATTTGCTCACCGAACCTCTCCAATCCTATCACTGCTGCGTTTATGCCCCTGTACACATGCTTGATTCTCTTTCGGAGACATAGCAATCCATAGGTTTTAAGATACTTACTAGTCAGGTACATTCTTAGGCATTTAATATGCGGTGTTGAGTCCATTTCGTTGAGCAAGGAGTAGCTCTTGTCTATTCCATATTTGGCTTAAGGAACTTTATCTGTGCTCATTTCAATCTCTGGTTTTATGCAGCACCCCAACTCACCTTTCCCCTTAAGCAAGCATAAGTTGGTTTTCTAAATTTGAGACCCTGTTCTGTTCTGTAATTCAGTTCCTGTGTAGCCAAGTTTACATTCCGTGTATTACTGATATCTTATGATGTTTCTTTTTCTGTGTGACTTATTTCAGTTAGAATCATCATACCTGAATCCACTCATTGTGCTGCTAAGGGCCTGATGACATAGATTTCATTGCTGAGTGATATTGCTTTGTAAGTAAATACCACAACTTCTTTATCCATTTTTCACTTTCTGCGATGTTGAACTTGTACGGTAAACGAGGTTCTTGTAAACAGAGGCGTCCCAAACTTTGGGGTGGCTGTGTCTTTTTGATTTTAATTTCCCTAAGCTATAGGACCATAAGTGGAAGTGCCCTAGGCTCTGTTGCTTTGTTTTTTAGATGTTTCAGGAAACACCATACACTTCTCCCGAGTGTCTGTTGGCAATTTACATCCCGCCCATCAGCATAACAAGGCTCCCAGTTCTCCATGGCCTGTCCTGCCTTTCTGGATTTTACACTTTTTTCAGATGGCCCTTTTGACCGGGGGGAAGTGAGACTTCATTGTAGTGCAGATTTCCTTTGCAAGCTTGCTTGGTTGGCCAAAAAGGGCGTATGCGTTTTTTCCTGAATATATTCAGGAAAAAACGCATACGCCCTTTTTGGCCAAGTGCATCATGGTGGACGTTCTGCCTCTTTTCCTATGCTTTCAATGCAATTCCAGTCTGCCTCCTGAAATCGGTTTCCTGCAATTCTGCCCCGCTTTCAAGTCCTCTTGGCAGCCTTACTTCAGTATATTTTTGGACGATAGCTGTCATTTATAACTCTGCAGGTTTGTGAATTACAGTGCCCCTGAGCTCCTTTCTTCAACTCGCTTTCTTTTGAGCTGGCCGCAACACCGCAGGATGGCTTCAGGCCCTAATCTGGTTCCGGCACGGCACGCTGAGCCTTTGGTTAATTCCTCTTCCTGGTGGGAAATGAGAGTTAAATTTGCCCATCCAGACACCTCCAGCTAGTCTCTCATTGGTTCTCGCTATTCCTGTTCATCTTCCGCAGAAATTGCAAACTGGGCCAAACAGGAGGTTAAAGGGACTGACTCTCCAAGTCGGGAGGGTGTTAGTAAAGCGTCTGGAATGTTGCACCCGAGTACCAGGGTACGAAAACTGAGACATATTTGAACACGTCTCCCGATCACATGGTTGATCATACTCTAGGTTCCACATGCATGTTTTAGCTGAAGGAAGAATACCTTAAACCTGGGTAGTTGAAACCCGTGGAATGGGTACCATGCAATATGACTTCAAAGGGTCTTCATTTGCTCACCGAACCTCTCCAATCCTATCACTGCTGCGTTTATGCCCCTGTACACATGCTTGATTCTCTTTCGGAGACATAGCAATCCATAGGTTTTAAGATACTTACTAGTCAGGTACATTCTTAGGCATTTAATATGCGGTGTTGAGTCCATTTCGTTGAGCAAGGAGTAGCTCTTGTCTATTCCATATTTGGCTTAAGGAACTTTATCTGTGCTCATTTCAATCTCTGGTTTTATGCAGCACCCCAACTCACCTTTCCCCTTAAGCAAGCATAAGTTGGTTTTCTAAATTTGAGACCCTGTTCTGTTCTGTAATTCAGTTCCTGTGTAGCCAAGTTTACATTCCGTGTATTACTGATATCTTATGATGTTTCTTTTTCTGTGTGACTTATTTCAGTTAGAATCATCATACCTGAATCCACTCATTGTGCTGCTAAGGGCCTGATGACATAGATTTCATTGCTGAGTGATATTGCTTTGTAAGTAAATACCACAACTTCTTTATCCATTTTTCACTTTCTGCGATGTTGAACTTGTACGGTAAACGAGGTTCTTGTAAACAGAGGCGTCCCAAACTTTGGGGTGGCTGTGTCTTTTTGATTTTAATTTCCCTAAGCTATAGGACCATAAGTGGAAGTGCCCTAGGCTCTGTTGCTTTGTTTTTTAGATGTTTCAGGAAACACCATACACTTCTCCCGAGTGTCTGTTGGCAATTTACATCCCGCCCATCAGCATAACAAGGCTCCCAGTTCTCCATGGCCTGTCCTGCCTTTCTGGATTTTACACTTTTTTCAGATGGCCCTTTTGACCGGGGGGAAGTGAGACTTCATTGTAGTGTAGATTTCCTTTGCAAGCTTGCTTGGTTGGCCAAAAAGGGCGTATGCGTTTTTTCCTGAATATATTCAGGAAAAAACGCATACGCCCTTTTTGGCCAAGTGCATCATTGTGGACGTTCTGCCTCTTTTCCTATGCTTTCAATGCAATTCCAGTCTGCCTCCTGAAATCGGTTTCCTGCAATTCTGCCCCGCTTTCAAGTCCTCTTGGCAGCCTTACTTCAGTATATTTTTGGACGATAGCTGTCATTTATAACTCTGCAGGTTTGTGAATTACAGTGCCCCTGAGCTCCTTTCTTCAACTCGCTTTCTTTTGAGCTGGCCGCAACACCGCAGGATGGCTTCAGGCCCTAATCTGGTTCCGGCACGGCACGCTGAGCCTTTGGTTAATTCCTCTTCCTGGTGGGAAATGAGAGTTAAATTTGCCCGTCCAGACACCTCCAGCTAGTCTCTCATTGGTTCTCGCTATTCCTGTTCATCTTCCGCAGAAATTGCAAACTGGGCCAAACAGGAGGTTAAAGGGACTGACTCTCCAAGTCGGGAGGGTGTTAGTAAAGAGTCTGGAATGTTGCACCCGAGTACCAGGGTACGAAAACTGAGACATATTTGAACACGTCTCCCGATCACATGGTTGATCATACTCTAGGTTCCACATGCATGTTTTAGCTGAAGGAAGAATACCTTAAACCTGGGTAGTTGAAACCCGTGGAATGGGTACCATGCAATATGACTTCAAAGGGTCTTCATTTGCTCACCGAACCTCTCCAATCCTATCACTGCTGCGTTTATGCCCCTGTACACATGCTTGATTCTCTTTCGGAGACATAGCAATCCATAGGTTTTAAGATACTTACTAGTCAGGTACATTCTTAGGCATTTAATATGCGGTGTTGAGTCCATTTCGTTGAGCAAGGAGTAGCTCTTGTCTATTCCATATTTGGCTTAAGGAACTTTATCTGTGCTCATTTCAATCTCTGGTTTTATGCAGCACCCCAACTCACCTTTCCCCTTAAGCAAGCATAAGTTGGTTTTCTAAATTTGAGACCCTGTTCTGTTCTGTAATTCAGTTCCTGTGTAGCCAAGTTTACATTCCGTGTATTACTGATATCTTATGATGTTTCTTTTTCTGTGTGACTTATTTCAGTTAGAATCATCATACCTGAATCCACTCATTGTGCTGCTAAGGGCCTGATGACATAGATTTCATTGCTGAGTGATATTGCTTTGTAAGTAAATACCACAACTTCTTTATCCATTTTTCACTTTCTGCGATGTTGAACTTGTACGGTAAACGAGGTTCTTGTAAACAGAGGCGTCCCAAACTTTGGGGTGGCTGTGTCTTTTTGATTTTAATTTCCCTAAGCTATAGGACCATAAGTGGAAGTGCCCTAGGCTCTGTTGCTTTGTTTTTTAGATGTTTCAGGAAACACCATACACTTCTCCCGAGTGTCTGTTGGCAATTTACATCCCGCCCATCAGCATAACAAGGCTCCCAGTTCTCCATGGCCTGTCCTGCCTTTCTGGATTTTACACTTTTTTCAGATGGCCCTTTTGACCGGGGGGAAGTGAGACTTCATTGTAGTGCAGATTTCCTTTGCAAGCTTGCTTGGTTGGCCAAAAAGGGCGTATGCGTTTTTTCCTGAATATATTCAGGAAAAAACGCATACGCCCTTTTTGGCCAAGTGCATCATTGTGGACGTTCTGCCTCTTTTCCTATGCTTTCAATGCAATTCCAGTCTGCCTCCTGAAATCGGTTTCCTGCAATTCTGCCCCGCTTTCAAGTCCTCTTGGCAGCCTTACTTCAGTATATTTTTGGACGATAGCTGTCATTTATAACTCTGCAGGTTTGTGAATTACAGTGCCCCTGAGCTCCTTTCTTCAACTCGCTTTCTTTTGAGCTGGCCGCAACACCGCAGGATGGCTTCAGGCCCTAATCTGGTTCCGGCACGGCACGCTGAGCCTTTGGTTAATTCCTCTTCCTGGTGGGAAATGAGAGTTAAATTTGCCCATCCAGACACCTCCAGCTAGTCTCTCATTGGTTCTCGCTATTCCTGTTCATCTTCCGCAGAAATTGCAAACTGGGCCAAACAGGAGGTTAAAGGGACTGACTCTCCAAGTCGGGAGGGTGTTAGTAAAGCGTCTGGAATGTTGCACCCGAGTACCAGGGTACGAAAACTGAGACATATTTGAACACGTCTCCCGATCACATGGTTGATCATACTCTAGGTTCCACATGCATGTTTTAGCTGAAGGAAGAATACCTTAAACCTGGGTAGTTGAAACCCGTGGAATGGGTACCATGCAATATGACTTCAAAGGGTCTTCATTTGCTCACCGAACCTCTCCAATCCTATCACTGCTGCGTTTATGCCCCTGTACACATGCTTGATTCTCTTTCGGAGACATAGCAATCCATAGGTTTTAAGATACTTACTAGTCAGGTACATTCTTAGGCATTTAATATGCGGTGTTGAGTCCATTTCGTTGAGCAAGGAGTAGCTCTTGTCTATTCCATATTTGGCTTAAGGAACTTTATCTGTGCTCATTTCAATCTCTGGTTTTATGCAGCACCCCAACTCACCTTTCCCCTTAAGCAAGCATAAGTTGGTTTTCTAAATTTGAGACCCTGTTCTGTTCTGTAATTCAGTTCCTGTGTAGCCAAGTTTACATTCCGTGTATTACTGATATCTTATGATGTTTCTTTTTCTGTGTGACTTATTTCAGTTAGAATCATCATACCTGAATCCACTCATTGTGCTGCTAAGGGCCTGATGACATAGATTTCATTGCTGAGTGATATTGCTTTGTAAGTAAATACCACAACTTCTTTATCCATTTTTCACTTTCTGCGATGTTGAACTTGTACGGTAAACGAGGTTCTTGTAAACAGAGGCGTCCCAAACTTTGGGGTGGCTGTGTCTTTTTGATTTTAATTTCCCTAAGCTATAGGACCATAAGTGGAAGTGCCCTAGGCTCTGTTGCTTTGTTTTTTAGATGTTTCAGGAAACACCATACACTTCTCCCGAGTGTCTGTTGGCAATTTACATCCCGCCCATCAGCATAACAAGGCTCCCAGTTCTCCATGGCCTGTCCTGCCTTTCTGGATTTTACACTTTTTTCAGATGGCCCTTTTGACCGGGGGGAAGTGAGACTTCATTGTAGTGTAGATTTCCTTTGCAAGCTTGCTTGGTTGGCCAAAAAGGGCGTATGCGTTTTTTCCTGAATATATTCAGGAAAAAACGCATACGCCCTTTTTGGCCAAGTGCATCATTGTGGACGTTCTGCCTCTTTTCCTATGCTTTCAATGCAATTCCAGTCTGCCTCCTGAAATCGGTTTCCTGCAATTCTGCCCCGCTTTCAAGTCCTCTTGGCAGCCTTACTTCAGTATATTTTTGGACGATAGCTGTCATTTATAACTCTGCAGGTTTGTGAATTACAGTGCCCCTGAGCTCCTTTCTTCAACTCGCTTTCTTTTGAGCTGGCCGCAACACCGCAGGATGGCTTCAGGCCCTAATCTGGTTCCGGCACGGCACGCTGAGCCTTTGGTTAATTCCTCTTCCTGGTGGGAAATGAGAGTTAAATTTGCCCGTCCAGACACCTCCAGCTAGTCTCTCATTGGTTCTCGTTATTCCTGTTCATCTTCCGCAGAAATTGCAAACTGGGCCAAACAGGAGGTTAAAGGGACTGACTCTCCAAGTCGGGAGGGTGTTAGTAAAGCGTCTGGAATGTTGCACCCGAGTACCAGGGTACGAAAACTGAGACATATTTGAACACGTCTCCCGATCACATGGTTGATCATACTCTAGGTTCCACATGCATGTTTTAGCTGAAGGAAGAATACCTTAAACCTGGGTAGTTGAAACCCGTGGAATGGGTACCATGCAATATGACTTCAAAGGGTCTTCATTTGCTCACCGAACCTCTCCAATCCTATCACTGCTGCGTTTATGCCCCTGTACACATGCTTGATTCTCTTTCGGAGACATAGCAATCCATAGGTTTTAAGATACTTACTAGTCAGGTACATTCTTAGGCATTTAATATGCGGTGTTGAGTCCATTTCATTGAGCAAGGAGTAGCTCTTGTCTATTCCATATTTGGCTTAAGGAACTTTATCTGTGCTCATTTCAATCTCTGGTTTTATGCAGCACCCCAACTCACCTTTCCCCTTAAGCAAGCATAAGTTGGTTTTCTAAATTTGAGACCCTGTTCTGTTCTGTAATTCAGTTCCTGTGTAGCCAAGTTTACATTCCGTGTATTACTGATATCTTATGATGTTTCTTTTTCTGTGTGACTTATTTCAGTTAGAATCATCATACCTGAATCCACTCATTGTGCTGCTAAGGGCCTGATGACATAGATTTCATTGCTGAGTGATATTGCTTTGTAAGTAAATACCACAACTTCTTTATCCATTTTTCACTTTCTGCGATGTTGAACTTGTACGGTAAACGAGGTTCTTGTAAACAGAGGCGTCCCAAACTTTGGGGTGGCTGTGTCTTTTTGATTTTAATTTCCCTAAGCTATAGGACCATAAGTGGAAGTGCCCTAGGCTCTGTTGCTTTGTTTTTTAGATGTTTCAGGAAACACCATACACTTCTCCCGAGTGTCTGTTGGCAATTTACATCCCGCCCATCAGCATAACAAGGCTCCCAGTTCTCCATGGCCTGTCCTGCCTTTCTGGATTTTACACTTTTTTCAGATGGCCCTTTTGACCGGGGGGAAGTGAGACTTCATTGTAGTGCAGATTTCCTTTGCAAGCTTGCTTGGTTGGCCAAAAAGGGCGTATGCGTTTTTTCCTGAATATATTCAGGAAAAAACGCATACGCCCTTTTTGGCCAAGTGCATCATGGTGGACGTTCTGCCTCTTTTCCTATGCTTTCAATGCAATTCCAGTCTGCCTCCTGAAATCGGTTTCCTGCAATTCTGCCCCGCTTTCAAGTCCTCTTGGCAGCCTTACTTCAGTATATTTTTGGACGATAGCTGTCATTTATAACTCTGCAGGTTTGTGAATTACAGTGCCCCTGAGCTCCTTTCTTCAACTCGCTTTCTTTTGAGCTGGCCGCAACACCGCAGGATGGCTTCAGGCCCTAATCTGGTTCCGGCACGGCACGCTGAGCCTTTGGTTAATTCCTCTTCCTGGTGGGAAATGAGAGTTAAATTTGCCCATCCAGACACCTCCAGCTAGTCTCTCATTGGTTCTCGCTATTCCTGTTCATCTTCCGCAGAAATTGCAAACTGGGCCAAACAGGAGGTTAAAGGGACTGACTCTCCAAGTCGGGAGGGTGTTAGTAAAGCGTCTGGAATGTTGCACCCGAGTACCAGGGTACGAAAACTGAGACATATTTGAACACGTCTCCCGATCACATGGTTGATCATACTCTAGGTTCCACATGCATGTTTTAGCTGAAGGAAGAATACCTTAAACCTGGGTAGTTGAAACCCGTGGAATGGGTACCATGCAATATGACTTCAAAGGGTCTTCATTTGCTCACCGAACCTCTCCAATCCTATCACTGCTGCGTTTATGCCCCTGTACACATGCTTGATTCTCTTTCGGAGACATAGCAATCCATAGGTTTTAAGATACTTACTAGTCAGGTACATTCTTAGGCATTTAATATGCGGTGTTGAGTCCATTTCGTTGAGCAAGGAGTAGCTCTTGTCTATTCCATATTTGGCTTAAGGAACTTTATCTGTGCTCATTTCAATCTCTGGTTTTATGCAGCACCCCAACTCACCTTTCCCCTTAAGCAAGCATAAGTTGGTTTTCTAAATTTGAGACCCTGTTCTGTTCTGTAATTCAGTTCCTGTGTAGCCAAGTTTACATTCCGTGTATTACTGATATCTTATGATGTTTCTTTTTCTGTGTGACTTATTTCAGTTAGAATCATCATACCTGAATCCACTCATTGTGCTGCTAAGGGCCTGATGACATAGATTTCATTGCTGAGTGATATTGCTTTGTAAGTAAATACCACAACTTCTTTATCCATTTTTCACTTTCTGCGATGTTGAACTTGTACGGTAAACGAGGTTCTTGTAAACAGAGGCGTCCCAAACTTTGGGGTGGCTGTGTCTTTTTGATTTTAATTTCCCTAAGCTATAGGACCATAAGTGGAAGTGCCCTAGGCTCTGTTGCTTTGTTTTTTAGATGTTTCAGGAAACACCATACACTTCTCCCGAGTGTCTGTTGGCAATTTACATCCCGCCCATCAGCATAACAAGGCTCCCAGTTCTCCATGGCCTGTCCTGCCTTTCTGGATTTTACACTTTTTTCAGATGGCCCTTTTGACCGGGGGGAAGTGAGACTTCATTGTAGTGTAGATTTCCTTTGCAAGCTTGCTTGGTTGGCCAAAAAGGGCGTATGCGTTTTTTCCTGAATATATTCAGGAAAAAACGCATACGCCCTTTTTGGCCAAGTGCATCATTGTGGACGTTCTGCCTCTTTTCCTATGCTTTCAATGCAATTCCAGTCTGCCTCCTGAAATCGGTTTCCTGCAATTCTGCCCCGCTTTCAAGTCCTCTTGGCAGCCTTACTTCAGTATATTTTTGGACGATAGCTGTCATTTATAACTCTGCAGGTTTGTGAATTACAGTGCCCCTGAGCTCCTTTCTTCAACTCGCTTTCTTTTGAGCTGGCCGCAACACCGCAGGATGGCTTCAGGCCCTAATCTGGTTCCGGCACGGCACGCTGAGCCTTTGGTTAATTCCTCTTCCTGGTGGGAAATGAGAGTTAAATTTGCCCGTCCAGACACCTCCAGCTAGTCTCTCATTGGTTCTCGCTATTCCTGTTCATCTTCCGCAGAAATTGCAAACTGGGCCAAACAGGAGGTTAAAGGGACTGACTCTCCAAGTCGGGAGGGTGTTAGTAAAGCGTGTGGAATGTTACACCCGAGTACCAGGGTACGAAAACTGAGACATATTTGAACACGTCTCCCGATCACATGGTTGATCATACTCTAGGTTCCACATGCATGTTTTAGCTGAAGGAAGAATACCTTAAACCTGGGTAGTTGAAACCCGTGGAATGGGTACCATGCAATATGACTTCAAAGGGTCTTCATTTGCTCACCGAACCTCTCCAATCCTATCACTGCTGCGTTTATGCCCCTGTACACATGCTTGATTCTCTTTCGGAGACATAGCAATCCATAGGTTTTAAGATACTTACTAGTCAGGTACATTCTTAGGCATTTAATATGCAGTGTTGAGTCCATTTCGTTGAGCAAGGAGTAGCTCTTGTCTATTCCATATTTGGCTTAAGGAACTTTATCTGTGCTCATTTCAATCTCTGGTTTTATGCAGCACCCCAACTCACCTTTCCCCTTAAGCAAGCATAAGTTGGTTTTCTAAATTTGAGACCCTGTTCTGTTCTGTAATTCAGTTCCTGTGTAGCCAAGTTTACATTCCGTGTATTACTGATATCTTATGATGTTTCTTTTTCTGTGTGACTTATTTCAGTTAGAATCATCATACCTGAATCCACTCATTGTGCTGCTAAGGGCCTGATGACATAGATTTCATTGCTGAGTGATATTGCTTTGTAAGTAAATACCACAACTTCTTTATCCATTTTTCACTTTCTGCGATGTTGAACTTGTACGGTAAACGAGGTTCTTGTAAACAGAGGCGTCCCAAACTTTGGGGTGGCTGTGTCTTTTTGATTTTAATTTCCCTAAGCTATAGGACCATAAGTGGAAGTGCCCTAGGCTCTGTTGCTTTGTTTTTTAGATGTTTCAGGAAACACCATACACTTCTCCCGAGTGTCTGTTGGCAATTTACATCCCGCCCATCAGCATAACAAGGCTCCCAGTTCTCCATGGCCTGTCCTGCCTTTCTGGATTTTACACTTTTTTCAGATGGCCCTTTTGACCGGGGGGAAGTGAGACTTCATTGTAGTGCAGATTTCCTTTGCAAGCTTGCTTGGTTGGCCAAAAAGGGCGTATGCGTTTTTTCCTGAATATATTCAGGAAAAAACGCATACGCCCTTTTTGGCCAAGTGCATCATTGTGGACGTTCTGCCTCTTTTCCTATGCTTTCAATGCAATTCCAGTCTGCCTCCTGAAATCGGTTTCCTGCAATTCTGCCCCGCTTTCAAGTCCTCTTGGCAGCCTTACTTCAGTATATTTTTGGACGATAGCTGTCATTTATAACTCTGCAGGTTTGTGAATTACAGTGCCCCTGAGCTCCTTTCTTCAACTCGCTTTCTTTTGAGCTGGCCGCAACACCGCAGGATGGCTTCAGGCCCTAATCTGGTTCCGGCACGGCACGCTGAGCCTTTGGTTAATTCCTCTTCCTGGTGGGAAATGAGAGTTAAATTTGCCCATCCAGACACCTCCAGCTAGTCTCTCATTGGTTCTCGCTATTCCTGTTCATCTTCCGCAGAAATTGCAAACTGGGCCAAACAGGAGGTTAAAGGGACTGACTCTCCAAGTCGGGAGGGTGTTAGTAAAGCGTCTGGAATGTTGCACCCGAGTACCAGGGTACGAAAACTGAGACATATTTGAACACGTCTCCCGATCACATGGTTGATCATACTCTAGGTTCCACATGCATGTTTTAGCTGAAGGAAGAATACCTTAAACCTGGGTAGTTGAAACCCGTGGAATGGGTACCATGCAATATGACTTCAAAGGGTCTTCATTTGCTCACCGAACCTCTCCAATCCTATCACTGCTGCGTTTATGCCCCTGTACACATGCTTGATTCTCTTTCGGAGACATAGCAATCCATAGGTTTTAAGATACTTACTAGTCAGGTACATTCTTAGGCATTTAATATGCAGTGTTGAGTCCATTTCGTTGAGCAAGGAGTAGCTCTTGTCTATTCCATATTTGGCTTAAGGAACTTTATCTGTGCTCATTTCAATCTCTGGTTTTATGCAGCACCCCAACTCACCTTTCCCCTTAAGCAAGCATAAGTTGGTTTTCTAAATTTGAGACCCTGTTCTGTTCTGTAATTCAGTTCCTGTGTAGCCAAGTTTACATTCCGTGTATTACTGATATCTTATGATGTTTCTTTTTCTGTGTGACTTATTTCAGTTAGAATCATCATACCTGAATCCACTCATTGTGCTGCTAAGGGCCTGATGACATAGATTTCATTGCTGAGTGATATTGCTTTGTAAGTAAATACCACAACTTCTTTATCCATTTTTCACTTTCTGCGATGTTGAACTTGTACGGTAAACGAGGTTCTTGTAAACAGAGGCGTCCCAAACTTTGGGGTGGCTGTGTCTTTTTGATTTTAATTTCCCTAAGCTATAGGACCATAAGTGGAAGTGCCCTAGGCTCTGTTGCTTTGTTTTTTAGATGTTTCAGGAAACACCATACACTTCTCCCGAGTGTCTGTTGGCAATTTACATCCCGCCCATCAGCATAACAAGGCTCCCAGTTCTCCATGGCCTGTCCTGCCTTTCTGGATTTTACACTTTTTTCAGATGGCCCTTTTGACCGGGGGGAAGTGAGACTTCATTGTAGTGCAGATTTCCTTTGCAAGCTTGCTTGGTTGGCCAAAAAGGGCGTATGCGTTTTTTCCTGAATATATTCAGGAAAAAACGCATACGCCCTTTTTGGCCAAGTGCATCATTGTGGACGTTCTGCCTCTTTTCCTATGCTTTCAATGCAATTCCAGTCTGCCTCCTGAAATCGGTTTCCTGCAATTCTGCCCCGCTTTCAAGTCCTCTTGGCAGCCTTACTTCAGTATATTTTTGGACGATAGCTGTCATTTATAACTCTGCAGGTTTGTGAATTACAGTGCCCCTGAGCTCCTTTCTTCAACTCGCTTTCTTTTGAGCTGGCCGCAACACCGCAGGATGGCTTCAGGCCCTAATCTGGTTCCGGCACGGCACGCTGAGCCTTTGGTTAATTCCTCTTCCTGGTGGGAAATGAGAGTTAAATTTGCCCATCCAGACACCTCCAGCTAGTCTCTCATTGGTTCTCGCTATTCCTGTTCATCTTCCGCAGAAATTGCAAACTGGGCCAAACAGGAGGTTAAAGGGACTGACTCTCCAAGTCGGGAGGGTGTTAGTAAAGCGTCTGGAATGTTGCACCCGAGTACCAGGGTACGAAAACTGAGACATATTTGAACACGTCTCCCGATCACATGGTTGATCATACTCTAGGTTCCACATGCATGTTTTAGCTGAAGGAAGAATACCTTAAACCTGGGTAGTTGAAACCCGTGGAATGGGTACCATGCAATATGACTTCAAAGGGTCTTCATTTGCTCACCGAACCTCTCCAATCCTATCACTGCTGCGTTTATGCCCCTGTACACATGCTTGATTCTCTTTCGGAGACATAGCAATCCATAGGTTTTAAGATACTTACTAGTCAGGTACATTCTTAGGCATTTAATATGCGGTGTTGAGTCCATTTCGTTGAGCAAGGAGTAGCTCTTGTCTATTCCATATTTGGCTTAAGGAACTTTATCTGTGCTCATTTCAATCTCTGGTTTTATGCAGCACCCCAACTCACCTTTCCCCTTAAGCAAGCATAAGTTGGTTTTCTAAATTTGAGACCCTGTTCTGTTCTGTAATTCAGTTCCTGTGTAGCCAAGTTTACATTCCGTGTATTACTGATATCTTATGATGTTTCTTTTTCTGTGTGACTTATTTCAGTTAGAATCATCATACCTGAATCCACTCATTGTGCTGCTAAGGGCCTGATGACATAGATTTCATTGCTGAGTGATATTGCTTTGTAAGTAAATACCACAACTTCTTTATCCATTTTTCACTTTCTGCGATGTTGAACTTGTACGGTAAACGAGGTTCTTGTAAACAGAGGCGTCCCAAACTTTGGGGTGGCTGTGTCTTTTTGATTTTAATTTCCCTAAGCTATAGGACCATAAGTGGAAGTGCCCTAGGCTCTGTTGCTTTGTTTTTTAGATGTTTCAGGAAACACCATACACTTCTCCCGAGTGTCTGTTGGCAATTTACATCCCGCCCATCAGCATAACAAGGCTCCCAGTTCTCCATGGCCTGTCCTGCCTTTCTGGATTTTACACTTTTTTCAGATGGCCCTTTTGACCGGGGGGAAGTGAGACTTCATTGTAGTGTAGATTTCCTTTGCAAGCTTGCTTGGTTGGCCAAAAAGGGCGTATGCGTTTTTTCCTGAATATATTCAGGAAAAAACGCATACGCCCTTTTTGGCCAAGTGCATCATTGTGGACGTTCTGCCTCTTTTCCTATGCTTTCAATGCAATTCCAGTCTGCCTCCTGAAATCGGTTTCCTGCAATTCTGCCCCGCTTTCAAGTCCTCTTGGCAGCCTTACTTCAGTATATTTTTGGACGATAGCTGTCATTTATAACTCTGCAGGTTTGTGAATTACAGTGCCCCTGAGCTCCTTTCTTCAACTCGCTTTCTTTTGAGCTGGCCGCAACACCGCAGGATGGCTTCAGGCCCTAATCTGGTTCCGGCACGGCACGCTGAGCCTTTGGTTAATTCCTCTTCCTGGTGGGAAATGAGAGTTAAATTTGCCCGTCCAGACACCTCCAGCTAGTCTCTCATTGGTTCTCGCTATTCCTGTTCATCTTCCGCAGAAATTGCAAACTGGGCCAAACAGGAGGTTAAAGGGACTGACTCTCCAAGTCGGGAGGGTGTTAGTAAAGAGTCTGGAATGTTGCACCCGAGTACCAGGGTACGAAAACTGAGACATATTTGAACACGTCTCCCGATCACATGGTTGATCATACTCTAGGTTCCACATGCATGTTTTAGCTGAAGGAAGAATACCTTAAACCTGGGTAGTTGAAACCCGTGGAATGGGTACCATGCAATATGACTTCAAAGGGTCTTCATTTGCTCACCGAACCTCTCCAATCCTATCACTGCTGCGTTTATGCCCCTGTACACATGCTTGATTCTCTTTCGGAGACATAGCAATCCATAGGTTTTAAGATACTTACTAGTCAGGTACATTCTTAGGCATTTAATATGCGGTGTTGAGTCCATTTCGTTGAGCAAGGAGTAGCTCTTGTCTATTCCATATTTGGCTTAAGGAACTTTATCTGTGCTCATTTCAATCTCTGGTTTTATGCAGCACCCCAACTCACCTTTCCCCTTAAGCAAGCATAAGTTGGTTTTCTAAATTTGAGACCCTGTTCTGTTCTGTAATTCAGTTCCTGTGTAGCCAAGTTTACATTCCGTGTATTACTGATATCTTATGATGTTTCTTTTTCTGTGTGACTTATTTCAGTTAGAATCATCATACCTGAATCCACTCATTGTGCTGCTAAGGGCCTGATGACATAGATTTCATTGCTGAGTGATATTGCTTTGTAAGTAAATACCACAACTTCTTTATCCATTTTTCACTTTCTGCGATGTTGAACTTGTACGGTAAACGAGGTTCTTGTAAACAGAGGCGTCCCAAACTTTGGGGTGGCTGTGTCTTTTTGATTTTAATTTCCCTAAGCTATAGGACCATAAGTGGAAGTGCCCTAGGCTCTGTTGCTTTGTTTTTTAGATGTTTCAGGAAACACCATACACTTCTCCCGAGTGTCTGTTGGCAATTTACATCCCGCCCATCAGCATAACAAGGCTCCCAGTTCTCCATGGCCTGTCCTGCCTTTCTGGATTTTACACTTTTTTCAGATGGCCCTTTTGACCGGGGGGAAGTGAGACTTCATTGTAGTGCAGATTTCCTTTGCAAGCTTGCTTGGTTGGCCAAAAAGGGCGTATGCGTTTTTTCCTGAATATATTCAGGAAAAAACGCATACGTCCTTTTTGGCCAAGTGCATCATTGTGGACGTTCTGCCTCTTTTCCTATGCTTTCAATGCAATTCCAGTCTGCCTCCTGAAATCGGTTTCCTGCAATTCTGCCCCGCTTTCAAGTCCTCTTGGCAGCCTTACTTCAGTATATTTTTGGACGATAGCTGTCATTTATAACTCTGCAGGTTTGTGAATTACAGTGCCCCTGAGCTCCTTTCTTCAACTCGCTTTCTTTTGAGCTGGCCGCAACACCGCAGGATGGCTTCAGGCCCTAATCTGGTTCCGGCACGGCACGCTGAGCCTTTGGTTAATTCCTCTTCCTGGTGGGAAATGAGAGTTAAATTTGCCCATCCAGACACCTCCAGCTAGTCTCTCATTGGTTCTCGCTATTCCTGTTCATCTTCCGCAGAAATTGCAAACTGGGCCAAACAGGAGGTTAAAGGGACTGACTCTCCAAGTCGGGAGGGTGTTAGTAAAGCGTCTGGAATGTTGCACCCGAGTACCAGGGTACGAAAACTGAGACATATTTGAACACGTCTCCCGATCACATGGTTGATCATACTCTAGGTTCCACATGCATGTTTTAGCTGAAGGAAGAATACCTTAAACCTGGGTAGTTGAAACCCGTGGAATGGGTACCATGCAATATGACTTCAAAGGGTCTTCATTTGCTCACCGAACCTCTCCAATCCTATCACTGCTGCGTTTATGCCCCTGTACACATGCTTGATTCTCTTTCGGAGACATAGCAATCCATAGGTTTTAAGATACTTACTAGTCAGGTACATTCTTAGGCATTTAATATGCGGTGTTGAGTCCATTTCGTTGAGCAAGGAGTAGCTCTTGTCTATTCCATATTTGGCTTAAGGAACTTTATCTGTGCTCATTTCAATCTCTGGTTTTATGCAGCACCCCAACTCACCTTTCCCCTTAAGCAAGCATAAGTTGGTTTTCTAAATTTGAGACCCTGTTCTGTTCTGTAATTCAGTTCCTGTGTAGCCAAGTTTACATTCCGTGTATTACTGATATCTTATGATGTTTCTTTTTCTGTGTGACTTATTTCAGTTAGAATCATCATACCTGAATCCACTCATTGTGCTGCTAAGGGCCTGATGACATAGATTTCATTGCTGAGTGATATTGCTTTGTAAGTAAATACCACAACTTCTTTATCCATTTTTCACTTTCTGCGATGTTGAACTTGTACGGTAAACGAGGTTCTTGTAAACAGAGGCGTCCCAAACTTTGGGGTGGCTGTGTCTTTTTGATTTTAATTTCCCTAAGCTATAGGACCATAAGTGGAAGTGCCCTAGGCTCTGTTGCTTTGTTTTTTAGATGTTTCAGGAAACACCATACACTTCTCCCGAGTGTCTGTTGGCAATTTACATCCCGCCCATCAGCATAACAAGGCTCCCAGTTCTCCATGGCCTGTCCTGCCTTTCTGGATTTTACACTTTTTTCAGATGGCCCTTTTGACCGGGGGGAAGTGAGACTTCATTGTAGTGTAGATTTCCTTTGCAAGCTTGCTTGGTTGGCCAAAAAGGGCGTATGCGTTTTTTCCTGAATATATTCAGGAAAAAACGCATATGCCCTTTTTGGCCAAGTGCATCATTGTGGACGTTCTGCCTCTTTTCCTATGCTTTCAATGCAATTCCAGTCTGCCTCCTGAAATCGGTTTCCTGCAATTCTGCCCCGCTTTCAAGTCCTCTTGGCAGCCTTACTTCAGTATATTTTTGGACGATAGCTGTCATTTATAACTCTGCAGGTTTGTGAATTACAGTGCCCCTGAGCTCCTTTCTTCAACTCGCTTTCTTTTGAGCTGGCCGCAACACCGCAGGATGGCTTCAGGCCCTAATCTGGTTCCGGCACGGCACGCTGAGCCTTTGGTTAATTCCTCTTCCTGGTGGGAAATGAGAGTTAAATTTGCCCGTCCAGACACCTCCAGCTAGTCTCTCATTGGTTCTCGCTATTCCTGTTCATCTTCCGCAGAAATTGCAAACTGGGCCAAACAGGAGGTTAAAGGGACTGACTCTCCAAGTCGGGAGGGTGTTAGTAAAGCGTCTGGAATGTTGCACCCGAGTACCAGGGTACGAAAACTGAGACATATTTGAACACGTCTCCCGATCACATGGTTGATCATACTCTAGGTTCCACATGCATGTTTTAGCTGAAGGAAGAATACCTTAAACCTGGGTAGTTGAAACCCGTGGAATGGGTACCATGCAATATGACTTCAAAGGGTCTTCATTTGCTCACCGAACCTCTCCAATCCTATCACTGCTGCGTTTATGCCCCTGTACACATGCTTGATTCTCTTTCGGAGACATAGCAATCCATAGGTTTTAAGATACTTACTAGTCAGGTACATTCTTAGGCATTTAATATGCGGTGTTGAGTCCATTTCGTTGAGCAAGGAGTAGCTCTTGTCTATTCCATATTTGGCTTAAGGAACTTTATCTGTGCTCATTTCAATCTCTGGTTTTATGCAGCACCCCAACTCACCTTTCCCCTTAAGCAAGCATAAGTTGGTTTTCTAAATTTGAGACCCTGTTCTGTTCTGTAATTCAGTTCCTGTGTAGCCAAGTTTACATTCCGTGTATTACTGATATCTTATGATGTTTCTTTTTCTGTGTGACTTATTTCAGTTAGAATCATCATACCTGAATCCACTCATTGTGCTGCTAAGGGCCTGATGACATAGATTTCATTGCTGAGTGATATTGCTTTGTAAGTAAATACCACAACTTCTTTATCCATTTTTCACTTTCTGCGATGTTGAACTTGTACTGTAAACGAGGTTCTTGTAAACAGAGGCGTCCCAATGTTTGGGGTGGCTGTGTCTTTTTGATTTTAATTTCCCTAAGCTATAGGACCATAAGTGGAAGTGCCCTAGGCTCTGTTGCTTTGTTTTTTAGATGTTTCAGGAAACACCATACACTTCTCCCGAGTGTCTGTTGGCAATTTACATCCCGCCCATCAGCATAACAAGGCTCCCAGTTCTCCATGGCCTGTCCTGTCTTTCTGGATTTTACACTTTTTTCAGATGGCCCTTTTGACCGGGGGGAAGTGAGACTTCATTGTAGTGCAGATTTCCTTTGCAAGCTTGCTTGGTTGGCCAAAAAGGGCGTATGCGTTTTTTCCTGAATATATTCAGGAAAAAACGCATACGCCCTTTTTGGCCAAGTGCATCATTGTGGACGTTCTGCCTCTTTTCCTATGCTTTCAATGCAATTCCAGTCTACCTCCTGAAATCGGTTTCCTGCAATTCTGCCCCGCTTTCAAGTCCTCTTGGCAGCCTTACTTCAGTATATTTTTGGACGATAGCTGTCATTTATAACTCTGCAGGTTTGTGAATTACAGTGCCCCTGAGCTCCTTTCTTCAACTCGCTTTCTTTTGAGCTGGCCGCAACACCGCAGGATGGCTTCAGGCCCTAATCTGGTTCCGGCACGGCACGCTGAGCCTTTGGTTAATTCCTCTTCCTGGTGGGAAATGAGAGTTAAATTTGCCCGTCCAGACACCTCCAGCTAGTCTCTCATTGGTTCTCGCTATTCCTGTTCATCTTCCGCAGAAATTGCAAACTGGGCCAAACAGGAGGTTAAAGGGACTGACTCTCCAAGTCGGGAGGGTGTTAGTAAAGCGTCTGGAATGTTGCACCCGAGTACCAGGGTACGAAAACTGAGACATATTTGAACACGTCTCCCGATCACATGGTTGATCATACTCTAGGTTCCACATGCATGTTTTAGCTGAAGGAAGAATACCTTAAACCTGGGTAGTTGAAACCCGTGGAATGGGTACCATGCAATATGACTTCAAAGGGTCTTCATTTGCTCACCGAACCTCTCCAATCCTATCACTGCTGCGTTTATGCCCCTGTACACATGCTTGATTCTCTTTCGGAGACATAGCAATCCATAGGTTTTAAGATACTTACTAGTCAGGTACATTCTTAGGCATTTAATATGCGGTGTTGAGTCCATTTCGTTGAGCAAGGAGTAGCTCTTGTCTATTCCATATTTGGCTTAAGGAACTTTATCTGTGCTCATTTCAATCTCTGGTTTTATGCAGCACCCCAACTCACCTTTCCCCTTAAGCAAGCATAAGTTGGTTTTCTAAATTTGAGACCCTGTTCTGTTCTGTAATTCAGTTCCTGTGTAGCCAAGTTTACATTCCGTGTATTACTGATATCTTATGATGTTTCTTTTTCTGTGTGACTTATTTCAGTTAGAATCATCATACCTGAATCCACTCATTGTGCTGCTAAGGGCCTGATGACATAGATTTCATTGCTGAGTGATATTGCTTTGTAAGTAAATACCACAACTTCTTTATCCATTTTTCACTTTCTGCGATGTTGAACTTGTACGGTAAACGAGGTTCTTGTAAACAGAGGCGTCCCAAACTTTGGGGTGGCTGTGTCTTTTTGATTTTAATTTCCCTAAGCTATAGGACCATAAGTGGAAGTGCCCTAGGCTCTGTTGCTTTGTTTTTTAGATGTTTCAGGAAACACCATACACTTCTCCCGAGTGTCTGTTGGCAATTTACATCCCGCCCATCAGCATAACAAGGCTCCCAGTTCTCCATGGCCTGTCCTGCCTTTCTGGATTTTACACTTTTTTCAGATGGCCCTTTTGACCGGGGGGAAGTGAGACTTCATTGTAGTGCAGATTTCCTTTGCAAGCTTGCTTGGTTGGCCAAAAAGGGCGTATGCGTTTTTTCCTGAATATATTCAGGAAAAAACGCATACGCCCTTTTTGGCCAAGTGCATCATTGTGGACGTTCTGCCTCTTTTCCTATGCTTTCAATGCAATTCCAGTCTGCCTCCTGAAATCGGTTTCCTGCAATTCTGCCCCGCTTTCAAGTCCTCTTGGCAGCCTTACTTCAGTATATTTTTGGACGATAGCTGTCATTTATAACTCTGCAGGTTTGTGAATTACAGTGCCCCTGAGCTCCTTTCTTCAACTCGCTTTCTTTTGAGCTGGCCGCAACACCGCAGGATGGCTTCAGGCCCTAATCTGGTTCCGGCACGGCACGCTGAGCCTTTGGTTAATTCCTCTTCCTGGTGGGAAATGAGAGTTAAATTTGCCCGTCCAGACACCTCCAGCTAGTCTCTCATTGGTTCTCGCTATTCCTGTTCATCTTCCGCAGAAATTGCAAACTGGGCCAAACAGGAGGTTAAAGGGACTGACTCTCCAAGTCGGGAGGGTGTTAGTAAAGCGTCTGGAATGTTGCACCCGAGTACCAGGGTACGAAAACTGAGACATATTTGAACACGTCTCCCGATCACATGGTTGATCATACTCTAGGTTCCACATGCATGTTTTAGCTGAAGGAAGAATACCTTAAACCTGGGTAGTTGAAACCCGTGGAATGGGTACCATGCAATATGACTTCAAAGGGTCTTCATTTGCTCACCGAACCTCTCCAATCCTATCACTGCTGCGTTTATGCCCCTGTACACATGCTTGATTCTCTTTCGGAGACATAGCAATCCATAGGTTTTAAGATACTTACTAGTCAGGTACATTCTTAGGCATTTAATATGCGGTGTTGAGTCCATTTCGTTGAGCAAGGAGTAGCTCTTGTCTATTCCATATTTGGCTTAAGGAACTTTATCTGTGCTCATTTCAATCTCTGGTTTTATGCAGCACCCCAACTCACCTTTCCCCTTAAGCAAGCATAAGTTGGTTTTCTAAATTTGAGACCCTGTTCTGTTCTGTAATTCAGTTCCTGTGTAGCCAAGTTTACATTCCGTGTATTACTGATATCTTATGATGTTTCTTTTTCTGTGTGACTTATTTCAGTTAGAATCATCATACCTGAATCCACTCATTGTGCTGCTAAGGGCCTGATGACATAGATTTCATTGCTGAGTGATATTGCTTTGTAAGTAAATACCACAACTTCTTTATCCATTTTTCACTTTCTGCGATGTTGAACTTGTACTGTAAACGAGGTTCTTGTAAACAGAGGCGTCCCAAACTTTGGGGTGGCTGTGTCTTTTTGATTTTAATTTCCCTAAGCTATAGGACCATAAGTGGAAGTGCCCTAGGCTCTGTTGCTTTGTTTTTTAGATGTTTCAGGAAACACCATACACTTCTCCCGAGTGTCTGTTGGCAATTTACATCCCGCCCATCAGCATAACAAGGCTCCCAGTTCTCCATGGCCTGTCCTGCCTTTCTGGATTTTACACTTTTTTCAGATGGCCCTTTTGACCGGGGGGAAGTGAGACTTCATTGTAGTGTAGATTTCCTTTGCAAGCTTGCTTGGTTGGCCAAAAAGGGCGTATGCGTTTTTTCCTGAATATATTCAGGAAAAAACGCATACGCCCTTTTTGGCCAAGTGCATCATTGTGGACGTTCTGCCTCTTTTCCTATGCTTTCAATGCAATTCCAGTCTGCCTCCTGAAATCGGTTTCCTGCAATTCTGCCCCGCTTTCAAGTCCTCTTGGCAGCCTTACTTCAGTATATTTTTGGACGATAGCTGTCATTTATAACTCTGCAGGTTTGTGAATTACAGTGCCCCTGAGCTCCTTTCTTCAACTCGCTTTCTTTTGAGCTGGCCGCAACACCGCAGGATGGCTTCAGGCCCTAATCTGGTTCCGGCACGGCACGCTGAGCCTTTGGTTAATTCCTCTTCCTGGTGGGAAATGAGAGTTAAATTTGCCCGTCCAGACACCTTCCAGCTAGTCTCTCATTGGTTCTCGCTATTCCTGTTCATCTTCCGCAGAAATTGCAAACTGGGCCAAACAGGAGGTTAAAGGGACTGACTCTCCAAGTCGGGAGGGTGTTAGTAAAGCGTCTGGAATGTTGCACCCGAGTACCAGGGTACGAAAACTGAGACATATTTGAACACGTCTCCCGATCACATGGTTGATCATACTCTAGGTTCCACATGCATGTTTTAGCTGAAGGAAGAATACCTTAAACCTGGGTAGTTGAAACCCGTGGAATGGGTACCATGCAATATGACTTCAAAGGGTCTTCATTTGCTCACCGAACCTCTCCAATCCTATCACTGCTGCGTTTATGCCCCTGTACACATGCTTGATTCTCTTTCGGAGACATAGCAATCCATAGGTTTTAAGATACTTACTAGTCAGGTACATTCTTAGGCATTTAATATGCGGTGTTGAGTCCATTTCGTTGAGCAAGGAGTAGCTCTTGTCTATTCCATATTTGGCTTAAGGAACTTTATCTGTGCTCATTTCAATCTCTGGTTTTATGCAGCACCCCAACTCACCTTTCCCCTTAAGCAAGCATAAGTTGGTTTTCTAAATTTGAGACCCTGTTCTGTTCTGTAATTCAGTTCCTGTGTAGCCAAGTTTACATTCCGTGTATTACTGATATCTTATGATGTTTCTTTTTCTGTGTGACTTATTTCAGTTAGAATCATCATACCTGAATCCACTCATTGTGCTGCTAAGGGCCTGATGACATAGATTTCATTGCTGAGTGATATTGCTTTGTAAGTAAATACCACAACTTCTTTATCCATTTTTCACTTTCTGCGATGTTGAACTTGTACGGTAAACGAGGTTCTTGTAAACAGAGGCGTCCCAAACTTTGGGGTGGCTGTGTCTTTTTGATTTTAATTTCCCTAAGCTATAGGACCATAAGTGGAAGTGCCCTAGGCTCTGTTGCTTTGTTTTTTAGATGTTTCAGGAAACACCATACACTTCTCCCGAGTGTCTGTTGGCAATTTACATCCCGCCCATCAGCATAACAAGGCTCCCAGTTCTCCATGGCCTGTCCTGCCTTTCTGGATTTTACACTTTTTTCAGATGGCCCTTTTGACCGGGGGGAAGTGAGACTTCATTGTAGTGTAGATTTCCTTTGCAAGCTTGCTTGGTTGGCCAAAAAGGGCGTATGCGTTTTTTCCTGAATATATTCAAGAAAAAACGCATACGCCCTTTTTGGCCAAGTGCATCATTATGGACGTTCTGCCTCTTTTCCTATGCTTTCAATGCAATTCCAGTCTGCCTCCTGAAATCGGTTTCCTGCAATTCTGCCCCGCTTTCAAGTCCTCTTGGCAGCCTTACTTCAGTATATTTTTGGACGATAGCTGTCATTTATAACTCTGCAGGTTTGTGAATTACAGTGCCCCTGAGCTCCTTTCTTCAACTCGCTTTCTTTTGAGCTGGCCGCAACACCGCAGGATGGCTTCAGGCCCTAATCTGGTTCCGGCACGGCACGCTGAGCCTTTGGTTAATTCCTCTTCCTGGTGGGAAATGAGAGTTAAATTTGCCCGTCCAGACACCTCCAGCTAGTCTCTCATTGGTTCTCGCTATTCCTGTTCATCTTCCGCAGAAATTGCAAACTGGGCCAAACAGGAGGTTAAAGGGACTGACTCTCCAAGTCGGGAGGGTGTTAGTAAAGCGTCTGGAATGTTGCACCCGAGTACCAGGGTACGAAAACTGAGACATATTTGAACACGTCTCCCGATCACATGGTTGATCATACTCTAGGTTCCACATGCATGTTTTAGCTGAAGGAAGAATACCTTAAACCTGGGTAGTTGAAACCCGTGGAATGGGTACCATGCAATATGACTTCAAAGGGTCTTCATTTGCTCACCGAACCTCTCCAATCCTATCACTGCTGCGTTTATGCCCCTGTACACATGCTTGATTCTCTTTCGGAGACATAGCAATCCATAGGTTTTAAGATACTTACTAGTCAGGTACATTCTTAGGCATTTAATATGCGGTGTTGAGTCCATTTCGTTGAGCAAGGAGTAGCTCTTGTCTATTCCATATTTGGCTTAAGGAACTTTATCTGTGCTCATTTCAATCTCTGGTTTTATGCAGCACCCCAACTCACCTTTCCCCTTAAGCAAGCATAAGTTGGTTTTCTAAATTTGAGACCCTGTTCTGTTCTGTAATTCAGTTCCTGTGTAGCCAAGTTTACATTCCGTGTATTACTGATATCTTATGATGTTTCTTTTTCTGTGTGACTTATTTCAGTTAGAATCATCATACCTGAATCCACTCATTGTGCTGCTAAGGGCCTGATGACATAGATTTCATTGCTGAGTGATATTGCTTTGTAAGTAAATACCACAACTTCTTTATCCATTTTTCACTTTCTGCGATGTTGAACTTGTACGGTAAACGAGGTTCTTGTAAACAGAGGCGTCCCAAACTTTGGGGTGGCTGTGTCTTTTTGATTTTAATTTCCCTAAGCTATAGGACCATAAGTGGAAGTGCCCTAGGCTCTGTTGCTTTGTTTTTTAGATGTTTCAGGAAACACCATACACTTCTCCCGAGTGTCTGTTGGCAATTTACATCCCGCCCATCAGCATAACAAGGCTCCCAGTTCTCCATGGCCTGTCCTGTCTTTCTGGATTTTACACTTTTTTCAGATGGCCCTTTTGACCGGGGGGAAGTGAGACTTCATTGTAGTGCAGATTTCCTTTGCAAGCTTGCTTGGTTGGCCAAAAAGGGCGTATGCGTTTTTTCCTGAATATATTCAGGAAAAAACGCATACGCCCTTTTTGGCCAAGTGCATCATTGTGGACGTTCTGCCTCTTTTCCTATGCTTTCAATGCAATTCCAGTCTGCCTCCTGAAATCGGTTTCCTGCAATTCTGCCCCGCTTTCAAGTCCTCTTGGCAGCCTTACTTCAGTATATTTTTGGACGATAGCTGTCATTTATAACTCTGCAGGTTTGTGAATTACAGTGCCCCTGAGCTCCTTTCTTCAACTCGCTTTCTTTTGAGCTGGCCGCAACACCGCAGGATGGCTTCAGGCCCTAATCTGGTTCCGGCACGGCACGCTGAGCCTTTGGTTAATTCCTCTTCCTGGTGGGAAATGAGAGTTAAATTTGCCCGTCCAGACACCTCCAGCTAGTCTCTCATTGGTTCTCGCTATTCCTGTTCATCTTCCGCAGAAATTGCAAACTGGGCCAAACAGGAGGTTAAAGGGACTGACTCTCCAAGTCGGGAGGGTGTTAGTAAAGCGTCTGGAATGTTGCACCCGAGTACCAGGGTACGAAAACTGAGACATATTTGAACACGTCTCCCGATCACATGGTTGATCATACTCTAGGTTCCACATGCATGTTTTAGCTGAAGGAAGAATACCTTAAACCTGGGTAGTTGAAACCCGTGGAATGGGTACCATGCAATATGACTTCAAAGGGTCTTCATTTGCTCACCGAACCTCTCCAATCCTATCACTGCTGCGTTTATGCCCCTGTACACATGCTTGATTCTCTTTCGGAGACATAGCAATCCATAGGTTTTAAGATACTTACTAGTCAGGTACATTCTTAGGCATTTAATATGCGGTGTTGAGTCCATTTCGTTGAGCAAGGAGTAGCTCTTGTCTATTCCATATTTGGCTTAAGGAACTTTATCTGTGCTCATTTCAATCTCTGGTTTTATGCAGCACCCCAACTCACCTTTCCCCTTAAGCAAGCATAAGTTGGTTTTCTAAATTTGAGACCCTGTTCTGTTCTGTAATTCAGTTCCTGTGTAGCCAAGTTTACATTCCGTGTATTACTGATATCTTATGATGTTTCTTTTTCTGTGTGACTTATTTCAGTTAGAATCATCATACCTGAATCCACTCATTGTGCTGCTAAGGGCCTGATGACATAGATTTCATTGCTGAGTGATATTGCTTTGTAAGTAAATACCACAACTTCTTTATCCATTTTTCACTTTCTGCGATGTTGAACTTGTACTGTAAACGAGGTTCTTGTAAACAGAGGCGTCCCAATGTTTGGGGTGGCTGTGTCTTTTTGATTTTAATTTCCCTAAGCTATAGGACCATAAGTGGAAGTGCCCTAGGCTCTGTTGCTTTGTTTTTTAGATGTTTCAGGAAACACCATACACTTCTCCCGAGTGTCTGTTGGCAATTTACATCCCGCCCATCAGCATAACAAGGCTCCCAGTTCTCCATGGCCTGTCCTGTCTTTCTGGATTTTACACTTTTTTCAGATGGCCCTTTTGACCGGGGGGAAGTGAGACTTCATTGTAGTGCAGATTTCCTTTGCAAGCTTGCTTGGTTGGCCAAAAAGGGCGTATGCGTTTTTTCCTGAATATATTCAGGAAAAAACGCATACGCCCTTTTTGGCCAAGTGCATCATTGTGGACGTTCTGCCTCTTTTCCTATGCTTTCAATGCAATTCCAGTCTACCTCCTGAAATCGGTTTCCTGCAATTCTGCCCCGCTTTCAAGTCCTCTTGGCAGCCTTACTTCAGTATATTTTTGGACGATAGCTGTCATTTATAACTCTGCAGGTTTGTGAATTACAGTGCCCCTGAGCTCCTTTCTTCAACTCGCTTTCTTTTGAGCTGGCCGCAACACCGCAGGATGGCTTCAGGCCCTAATCTGGTTCCGGCACGGCACGCTGAGCCTTTGGTTAATTCCTCTTCCTGGTGGGAAATGAGAGTTAAATTTGCCCGTCCAGACACCTCCAGCTAGTCTCTCATTGGTTCTCGCTATTCCTGTTCATCTTCCGCAGAAATTGCAAACTGGGCCAAACAGGAGGTTAAAGGGACTGACTCTCCAAGTCGGGAGGGAGTTAGTAAAGTGTCTGGAATGTTGCACCCGAGTACCAGGGTACGAAAACTGAGACATATTTGAACACGTCTCCCGATCACATGGTTGATCATACTCTAGGTTCCACATGCATGTTTTAGCTGAAGGAAGAATACCTTAAACCTGGGTAGTTGAAACCCGTGGAATGGGTACCATGCAATATGACTTCAAAGGGTCTTCATTTGCTCACCGAACCTCTCCAATCCTATCACTGCTGCGTTTATGCCCCTGTACACATGCTTGATTCTCTTTCGGAGACATAGCAATCCATAGGTTTTAAGATACTTACTAGTCAGGTACATTCTTAGGCATTTAATATGTGGTGTTGAGTCCATTTCGTTGAGCAAGGAGTAGCTCTTGTCTATTCCATATTTGGCTTAAGGAACTTTATCTGTGCTCATTTCAATCTCTGGTTTTATGCAGCACCCCAACTCACCTTTCCCCTTAAGCAAGCATAAGTTGGTTTTCTAAATTTGAGACCCTGTTCTGTTCTGTAATTCAGTTCCTGTGTAGCCAAGTTTACATTCCGTGTATTACTGATATCTTATGATGTTTCTTTTTCTGTGTGACTTATTTCAGTTAGAATCATCATACCTGAATCCACTCATTGTGCTGCTAAGGGCCTGATGACATAGATTTCATTGCTGAGTGATATTGCTTTGTAAGTAAATACCACAACTTCTTTATCCATTTTTCACTTTCTGCGATGTTGAACTTGTACTGTAAACGAGGTTCTTGTAAACAGAGGCGTCCCAATGTTTGGGGTGGCTGTGTCTTTTTGATTTTAATTTCCCTAAGCTATAGGACCATAAGTGGAAGTGCCCTAGGCTCTGTTGCTTTGTTTTTTAGATGTTTCAGGAAACACCATACACTTCTCCCGAGTGTCTGTTGGCAATTTACATCCCGCCCATCAGCATAACAAGGCTCCCAGTTCTCCATGGCCTGTCCTGTCTTTCTGGATTTTACACTTTTTTCAGATGGCCCTTTTGACCGGGGGGAAGTGAGACTTCATTGTAGTGCAGATTTCCTTTGCAAGCTTGCTTGGTTGGCCAAAAAGGGCGTATGCGTTTTTTCCTGAATATATTCAGGAAAAAACGCATACGCCCTTTTTGGCCAAGTGCATCATTGTGGACGTTCTGCCTCTTTTCCTATGCTTTCAATGCAATTCCAGTCTACCTCCTGAAATCGGTTTCCTGCAATTCTGCCCCGCTTTCAAGTCCTCTTGGCAGCCTTACTTCAGTATATTTTTGGACGATAGCTGTCATTTATAACTCTGCAGGTTTGTGAATTACAGTGCCCCTGAGCTCCTTTCTTCAACTCGCTTTCTTTTGAGCTGGCCGCAACACCGCAGGATGGCTTCAGGCCCTAATCTGGTTCCGGCACGGCACGCTGAGCCTTTGGTTAATTCCTCTTCCTGGTGGGAAATGAGAGTTAAATTTGCCCGTCCAGACACCTCCAGCTAGTCTCTCATTGGTTCTCGCTATTCCTGTTCATCTTCCGCAGAAATTGCAAACTGGGCCAAACAGGAGGTTAAAGGGACTGACTCTCCAAGTCGGGAGGGAGTTAGTAAAGTGTCTGGAATGTTGCACCCGAGTACCAGGGTACGAAAACTGAGACATATTTGAACACGTCTCCCGATCACATGGTTGATCATAATCTAGGTTCCACATGCATGTTTTAGCTGAAGGAAGAATACCTTAAACCTGGGTAGTTGAAACCCGTGGAATGGGTACCATGCAATATGACTTCAAAGGGTCTTCATTTGCTCACCGAACCTCTCCAATCCTATCACTGCTGCGTTTATGCCCCTGTACACATGCTTGATTCTCTTTCGGAGACATAGCAATCCATAGGTTTTAAGATACTTACTAGTCAGGTACATTCTTAGGCATTTAATATGCGGTGTTGAGTCCATTTCGTTGAGCAAGGAGTAGCTCTTGTCTATTCCATATTTGGCTTAAGGAACTTTATCTGTGCTCATTTCAATCTCTGGTTTTATGCAGCACCCCAACTCACCTTTCCCCTTAAGCAAGCATAAGTTGGTTTTCTAAATTTGAGACCCTGTTCTGTTCTGTAATTCAGTTCCTGTGTAGCCAAGTTTACATTCCGTGTATTACTGATATCTTATGATGGTTCTTTTTCTGTGTGACTTATTTCAGTTAGAATCATCATACCTGAATCCACTCATTGTGCTGCTAAGGGCCTGATGACATAGATTTCATTGCTGAGTGATATTGCTTTGTAAGTAAATACCACAACTTCTTTATCCATTTTTCACTTTCTGCGATGTTGAACTTGTACTGTAAACGAGGTTCTTGTAAACAGAGGCGTCCCAAACTTTGGGGTGGCTGTGTCTTTTTGATTTTAATTTCCCTAAGCTATAGGACCATAAGTGGAAGTGCCCTAGGCTCTGTTGCTTTGTTTTTTAGATGTTTCAGGAAACACCATACACTTCTCCCGAGTGTCTGTTGGCAATTTACATCCCGCCCATCAGCATAACAAGCTCCCAGTTCTCCATGGCCTGTCCTGTCTTTCTGGATTTTACACTTTTTTCAGATGGCCCTTTTGACCGGGGGGAAGTGAGACTTCATTGTAGTGCAGATTTCCTTTGCAAGCTTGCTTGGTTGGCCAAAAAGGGCGTATGCGTTTTTTCCTGAATATATTCAGGAAAAAACGCATACGCCCTTTTTGGCCAAGTGCATCATTGTGGACGTTCTGCCTCTTTTCCTATGCTTTCAATGCAATTCCAGTCTGCCTCCTGAAATCGGTTTCCTGCAATTCTGCCCCGCTTTCAAGTCCTCTTGGCAGCCTTACTTCAGTATATTTTTGGACGATAGCTGTCATTTATAACTCTGCAGGTTTGTGAATTACAGTGCCCCTGAGCTCCTTTCTTCAACTCGCTTTCTTTTGAGCTGGCCGCAACACCGCAGGATGGCTTCAGGCCCTAATCTGGTTCCGGCACGGCACGCTGAGCCTTTGGTTAATTCCTCTTCCTGGTGGGAAATGAGAGTTAAATTTGCCCGTCCAGACACCTCCAGCTAGTCTCTCATTGGTTCTCGCTATTCCTGTTCATCTTCCGCAGAAATTGCAAACTGGGCCAAACAGGAGGTTAAAGGGACTGACTCTCCAAGTCGGGAGGGTGTTAGTAAAGCGTCTGGAATGTTGCACCCGAGTACCAGGGTACGAAAACTGAGACATATTTGAACACGTCTCCCGATCACATGGTTGATCATACTCTAGGTTCCACATGCATGTTTTAGCTGAAGGAAGAATACCTTAAACCTGGGTAGTTGAAACCCGTGGAATGGGTACCATGCAATATGACTTCAAAGGGTCTTCATTTGCTCACCGAACCTCTCCAATCCTATCACTGCTGCGTTTATGCCCCTGTACACATGCTTGATTCTCTTTCGGAGACATAGCAATCCATAGGTTTTAAGATACTTACTAGTCAGGTACATTCTTAGGCATTTAATATGCGGTGTTGAGTCCATTTCGTTGAGCAAGGAGTAGCTCTTGTCTATTCCATATTTGGCTTAAGGAACTTTATCTGTGCTCATTTCAATCTCTGGTTTTATGCAGCACCCCAACTCACCTTTCCCCTTAAGCAAGCATAAGTTGGTTTTCTAAATTTGAGACCCTGTTCTGTTCTGTAATTCAGTTCCTGTGTAGCCAAGTTTACATTCCGTGTATTACTGATATCTTATGATGTTTCTTTTTCTGTGTGACTTATTTCAGTTAGAATCATCATACCTGAATCCACTCATTGTGCTGCTAAGGGCCTGATGACATAGATTTCATTGCTGAGTGATATTGCTTTGTAAGTAAATACCACAACTTCTTTATCCATTTTTCACTTTCTGCAATGTTGAACTTGTACGGTAAACGAGGTTCTTGTAAACAGAGGCGTCCCAAACTTTGGGGTGGCTGTGTCTTTTTGATTTTAATTTCCCTAAGCTATAGGACCATAAGTGGAAGTGCCCTAGGCTCTGTTGCTTTGTTTTTTAGATGTTTCAGGAAACACCATACACTTCTCCCGAGTGTCTGTTGGCAATTTACATCCCGCCCATCAGCATAACAAGGCTCCCAGTTCTCCATGGCCTGTCCTGCCTTTCTGGATTTTACACTTTTTTCAGATGGCCCTTTTGACCGGGGGGAAGTGAGACTTCATTGTAGTGTAGATTTCCTTTGCAAGCTTGCTTGGTTGGCCAAAAAGGGCGTATGCGTTTTTTCCTGAATATATTCAGGAAAAAACGCATACGCCCTTTTTGGCCAAGTGCATCATTGTGGACGTTCTGCCTCTTTTCCTATGCTTTCAATGCAATTCCAGTCTGCCTCCTGAAATCGGTTTCCTGCAATTCTGCCCCGCTTTCAAGTCCTCTTGGCAGCCTTACTTCAGTATATTTTTGGACGATAGCTGTCATTTATAACTCTGCAGGTTTGTGAATTACAGTGCCCCTGAGCTCCTTTCTTCAACTCGCTTTCTTTTGAGCTGGCCGCAACACCGCAGGATGGCTTCAGGCCCTAATCTGGTTCCGGCACGGCACGCTGAGCCTTTGGTTAATTCCTCTTCCTGGTGGGAAATGAGAGTTAAATTTGCCCGTCCAGACACCTCCAGCTAGTCTCTCATTGGTTCTCGCTATTCCTGTTCATCTTCCGCAGAAATTGCAAACTGGGCCAAACAGGAGGTTAAAGGGACTGACTCTCCAAGTCGGGAGGGTGTTAGTAAAGCGTCTGGAATGTTGCACCCGAGTACCAGGGTACGAAAACTGAGACATATTTGAACACGTCTCCCGATCACATGGTTGATCATACTCTAGGTTCCACATGCATGTTTTAGCTGAAGGAAGAATACCTTAAACCTGGGTAGTTGAAACCCGTGGAATGGGTACCATGCAATATGACTTCAAAGGGTCTTCATTTGCTCACCGAACCTCTCCAATCCTATCACTGCTGCGTTTATGCCCCTGTACACATGCTTGATTCTCTTTCGGAGACATAGCAATCCATAGGTTTTAAGATACTTACTAGTCAGGTACATTCTTAGGCATTTAATATGCGGTGTTGAGTCCATTTCGTTGAGCAAGGAGTAGCTCTTGTCTATTCCATATTTGGCTTAAGGAACTTTATCTGTGCTCATTTCAATCTCTGGTTTTATGCAGCACCCCAACTCACCTTTCCCCTTAAGCAAGCATAAGTTGGTTTTCTAAATTTGAGACCCTGTTCTGTTCTGTAATTCAGTTCCTGTGTAGCCAAGTTTACATTCCGTGTATTACTGATATCTTATGATGTTTCTTTTTCTGTGTGACTTATTTCAGTTAGAATCATCATACCTGAATCCACTCATTGTGCTGCTAAGGGCCTGATGACATAGATTTCATTGCTGAGTGATATTGCTTTGTAAGTAAATACCACAACTTCTTTATCCATTTTTCACTTTCTGCGATGTTGAACTTGTACGGTAAACGAGGTTCTTGTAAACAGAGGCGTCCCAAACTTTGGGGTGGCTGTGTCTTTTTGATTTTAATTTCCCTAAGCTATAGGACCATAAGTGGAAGTGCCCTAGGCTCTGTTGCTTTGTTTTTTAGATGTTTCAGGAAACACCATACACTTCTCCCGAGTGTCTGTTGGCAATTTACATCCCGCCCATCAGCATAACAAGGCTCCCAGTTCTCCATGGCCTGTCCTGCCTTTCTGGATTTTACACTTTTTTCAGATGGCCCTTTTGACCGGGGGGAAGTGAGACTTCATTGTAGTGCAGATTTCCTTTGCAAGCTTGCTTGGTTGGCCAAAAAGGGCGTATGCGTTTTTTCCTGAATATATTCAGGAAAAAACGCATACGCCCTTTTTGGCCAAGTGCATCATTGTGGACGTTCTGCCTCTTTTCCTATGCTTTCAATGCAATTCCAGTCTGCCTCCTGAAATCGGTTTCCTGCAATTCTGCCCCGCTTTCAAGTCCTCTTGGCAGCCTTACTTCAGTATATTTTTGGACGATAGCTGTCATTTATAACTCTGCAGGTTTGTGAATTACAGTGCCCCTGAGCTCCTTTCTTCAACTCGCTTTCTTTTGAGCTGGCCGCAACACCGCAGGATGGCTTCAGGCCCTAATCTGGTTCCGGCACGGCACGCTGAGCCTTTGGTTAATTCCTCTTCCTGGTGGGAAATGAGAGTTAAATTTGCCCGTCCAGACACCTTCCAGCTAGTCTCTCATTGGTTCTCGCTATTCCTGTTCATCTTCCGCAGAAATTGCAAACTGGGCCAAACAGGAGGTTAAAGGGACTGACTCTCCAAGTCGGGAGGGTGTTAGTAAAGCGTCTGGAATGTTGCACCCGAGTACCAGGGTACGAAAACTGAGACATATTTGAACACGTCTCCCGATCACATGGTTGATCATACTCTAGGTTCCACATGCATGTTTTAGCTGAAGGAAGAATACCTTAAACCTGGGTAGTTGAAACCCGTGGAATGGGTACCATGCAATATGACTTCAAAGGGTCTTCATTTGCTCACCGAACCTCTCCAATCCTATCACTGCTGCGTTTATGCCCCTGTACACATGCTTGATTCTCTTTCGGAGACATAGCAATCCATAGGTTTTAAGATACTTACTAGTCAGGTACATTCTTAGGCATTTAATATGCGGTGTTGAGTCCATTTCGTTGAGCAAGGAGTAGCTCTTGTCTGTTCCATATTTGGCTTAAGGAACTTTATCTGTGTTCATTTCAATCTCTGGTTTTATGCAGCACCCCAACTCACCTTTCCCCTTAAGCAAGCATAAGTTAGTTTTCTAAATTTGAGACCCTATTCTGTTCTGTAATTCAGTTCCTATGTAGCCAAGTTTACATTCCGTGTATTACTGATATCTTATGATGGTTCTTTTTCTGTGTGACTTATTTCAGTTAGAATCATCATACCTGAATCCACTCATTGTGCTGCTAAGGGCCTGATGACATAGATTTCATTGCTGAGTGATATTGCTTTGTAAGTAAATACCACAACTTCTTTATCCATTTTTCACTTTCTGCGATGTTGAACTTGTACTGTAAACGAGGTTCTTGTAAACAGAGGCGTCCCAAACTTTGGGGTGGCTGTGTCTTTTTGATTTTAATTTCCCTAAGCTATAGGACCATAAGTGGAAGTGCCCTAGGCTCTGTTGCTTTGTTTTTTAGATGTTTCAGGAAACACCATACACTTCTCCCGAGTGTCTGTTGGCAATTTACATCCCGCCCATCAGCATAACAAGGCTCCCAGTTCTCCATGGCCTGTCCTGCCTTTCTGGATTTTACACTTTTTTCAGATGGCCCTTTTGACCGGGGGGAAGTGAGACTTCATTGTAGTGCAGATTTCCTTTGCAAGCTTGCTTGGTTGGCCAAAAAGGGCGTATGCGTTTTTTCCTGAATATATTCAGGAAAAAACGCATACGCCCTTTTTGGCCAAGTGCATCATTGTGGACGTTCTGCCTCTTTTCCTATGCTTTCAATGCAATTCCAGTCTACTTCCTGAAATTGGTTTCCTGCAATTCTGCCCCGCTTTCAAGTCCTCTTGGCAGCCTTACTTCAGTATATTTTTGGACGATAGCTGTCATTTATAACTCTGCAGGTTTGTGAATTACAGTGCCCCTGAGCTCCTTTCTTCAACTCGCTTTCTTTTGAGCTGGCCGCAACACCGCAGGATGGCTTCAGGCCCTAATCTGGTTCCGGCACGGCACGCTGAGCCTTTGGTTAATTCCTCTTCCTGGTGGGAAATGAGAGTTAAATTTGCCCGTCCAGACACCTCCAGCTAGTCTCTCATTGGTTCTCGCTATTCCTGTTCATCTTCCGCAGAAATTGCAAACTGGGCCAAACAGGAGGTTAAAGGGACTGACTCTCCAAGTCGGGAGGGTGTTAGTAAAGCGTCTGGAATGTTGCACCCGAGTACCAGGGTACGAAAACTGAGACATATTTGAACACGTCTCCCGATCACATGGTTGATCATACTCTAGGTTCCACATGCATGTTTTAGCTGAAGGAAGAATACCTTAAACCTGGGTAGTTGAAACCCGTGGAATGGGTACCATGCAATATGACTTCAAAGGGTCTTCATTTGCTCACCGAACCTCTCCAATCCTATCACTGCTGCGTTTATGCCCCTGTACACATGCTTGATTCTCTTTCGGAGACATAGCAATCCATAGGTTTTAAGATACTTACTAGTCAGGTACATTCTTAGGCATTTAATATGCGGTGTTGAGTCCATTTCGTTGAGCAAGGAGTAGCTCTTGTCTATTCCATATTTGGCTTAAGGAACTTTATCTGTGTTCATTTCAATCTCTGGTTTTATGCAGCACCCCAACTCACCTTTCCCCTTAAGCAAGCATAAGTTGGTTTTCTAAATTTGAGACCCTGTTCTGTTCTGTAATTCAGTTCCTGTGTAGCCAAGTTTACATTCCGTGTATTACTGATATCTTATGATGTTTCTTTTTCTGTGTGACTTATTTCAGTTAGAATCATCATACCTGAATCCACTCATTGTGCTGCTAAGGGCCTGATGACATAGATTTCATTGCTGAGTGATATTGCTTTGTAAGTAAATACCACAACTTCTTTATCCATTTTTCACTTTCTGCGATGTTGAACTTGTACTGTAAACGAGGTTCTTGTAAACAGAGGCGTCCCAAACTTTGGGGTGGCTGTGTCTTTTTGATTTTAATTTCCCTAAGCTATAGGACCATAAGTGGAAGTGCCCTAGGCTCTGTTGCTTTGTTTTTTAGATGTTTCAGGAAACACCATACACTTCTCCCGAGTGTCTGTTGGCAATTTACATCCCGCCCATCAGCATAACAAGGCTCCCAGTTCTCCATGGCCTGTCCTGCCTTTCTGGATTTTACACTTTTTTCAGATGGCCCTTTTGACCGGGGGGAAGTGAGACTTCATTGTAGTGCAGATTTCCTTTGCAAGCTTGCTTGGTTGGCCAAAAAGGGCGTATGCGTTTTTTCCTGAATATATTCAGGAAAAAACGCATACGCCCTTTTTGGCCAAGTGCATCATTGTGGACGTTCTGCCTCTTTTCCTATGCTTTCAATGCAATTCTAGTCTACCTCCTGAAATCGGTTTCCTGCAATTCTGCCCCGCTTTCAAGTCCTCTTGGCAGCCTTACTTCAGTATATTTTTGGACGATAGCTGTCATTTATAACTCTGCAGGTTTGTGAATTACAGTGCCCCTGAGCTCCTTTCTTCAACTCGCTTTCTTTTGAGCTGGCCGCAACACCGCAGGATGGCTTCAGGCCCTAATCTGGTTCCGGCACGGCACGCTGAGCCTTTGGTTAATTCCTCTTCCTGGTGGGAAATGAGAGTTAAATTTGCCCGTCCAGACACCTCCAGCTAGTCTCTCATTGGTTCTCGCTATTCCTGTTCATCTTCCGCAGAAATTGCAAACTGGGCCAAACAGGAGGTTAAAGGGACTGACTCTCCAAGTCGGGAGGGTGTTAGTAAAGCGTCTGGAATGTTGCACCCGAGTACCAGGGTACGAAAACTGAGACATATTTGAACACGTCTCCCGATCACATGGTTGATCATACTCTAGGTTCCACATGCATGTTTTAGCTGAAGGAAGAATACCTTAAACCTGGGTAGTTGAAACCCGTGGAATGGGTACCATGCAATATGACTTCAAAGGGTCTTCATTTGCTCACCGAACCTCTCCAATCCTATCACTGCTGCGTTTATGCCCCTGTACACATGCTTGATTCTCTTTCGGAGACATAGCAATCCATAGGTTTTAAGATACTTACTAGTCAGGTACATTCTTAGGCATTTAATATGCGGTGTTGAGTCCATTTCGTTGAGCAAGGAGTAGCTCTTGTCTATTCCATATTTGGCTTAAGGAACTTTATCTGTGCTCATTTCAATCTCTGGTTTTATGCAGCACCCCAACTCACCTTTCCCCTTAAGCAAGCATAAGTTGGTTTTCTAAATTTGAGACCCTGTTCTGTTCTGTAATTCAGTTCCTGTGTAGCCAAGTTTACATTCCGTGTATTACTGATATCTTATGATGTTTCTTTTTCTGTGTGACTTATTTCAGTTAGAATCATCATACCTGAATCCACTCATTGTGCTGCTAAGGGCCTGATGACATAGATTTCATTGCTGAGTGATATTGCTTTGTAAGTAAATACCACAACTTCTTTATCCATTTTTCACTTTCTGCGATGTTGAACTTGTACTGTAAACGAGGTTCTTGTAAACAGAGGCGTCCCAAACTTTGGGGTGGCTGTGTCTTTTTGATTTTAATTTCCCTAAGCTATAGGACCATAAGTGGAAGTGCCCTAGGCTCTGTTGCTTTGTTTTTTAGATGTTTCAGGAAACACCATACACTTCTCCCGAGTGTCTGTTGGCAATTTACATCCCGCCCATCAGCATAACAAGGCTCCCAGTTCTCCATGGCCTGTCCTGCCTTTCTGGATTTTACACTTTTTTCAGATGGCCCTTTTGACCGGGGGGAAGTGAGACTTCATTGTAGTGCAGATTTCCTTTGCAAGCTTGCTTGGTTGGCCAAAAAGGGCGTATGCGTTTTTTCCTGAATATATTCAGGAAAAAACGCATACGCCCTTTTTGGCCAAGTGCATCATTGTGGACGTTCTGCCTCTTTTCCTATGCTTTCAATGCAATTCCAGTCTGCCTCCTGAAATCGGTTTCCTGCAATTCTGCCCCGCTTTCAAGTCCTCTTGGCAGCCTTACTTCAGTATATTTTTGGACGATAGCTGTCATTTATAACTCTGCAGGTTTGTGAATTACAGTGCCCCTGAGCTCCTTTCTTCAACTCGCTTTCTTTTGAGCTGGCCGCAACACCGCAGGATGGCTTCAGGCCCTAATCTGGTTCCGGCACGGCACGCTGAGCCTTTGGTTAATTCCTCTTCCTGGTGGGAAATGAGAGTTAAATTTGCCCGTCCAGACACCTTCCAGCTAGTCTCTCATTGGTTCTCGCTATTCCTGTTCATCTTCCGCAGAAATTGCAAACTGGGCCAAACAGGAGGTTAAAGGGACTGACTCTCCAAGTCGGGAGGGTGTTAGTAAAGCTTCTGGAATGTTGCACCCGAGTACCAGGGTACGAAAACTGAGACATATTTGAACACGTCTCCCGATCACATGGTTGATCATACTCTAGGTTCCACATGCATGTTTTAGCTGAAGGAAGAATACCTTAAACCTGGGTAGTTGAAACCCGTGGAATGGGTACCATGCAATATGACTTCAAAGGGTCTTCATTTGCTCACCGAACCTCTCCAATCCTATCACTGCTGCGTTTATGCCCCTGTACACATGCTTGATTCTCTTTCGGAGACATAGCAATCCATAGGTTTTAAGATACTTACTAGTCAGGTACATTCTTAGGCATTTAATATGCGGTGTTGAGTCCATTTCATTGAGCAAGGAGTAGCTCTTGTCTATTCCATATTTGGCTTAAGGAACTTTATCTGTGCTCATTTCAATCTCTGGTTTTATGCAGCACCCCAACTCACCTTTCCCCTTAAGCAAGCATAAGTTGGTTTTCTAAATTTGAGACCCTGTTCTGTTCTGTAATTCAGTTCCTGTGTAGCCAAGTTTACATTCCGTGTATTACTGATATCTTATGATGGTTCTTTTTCTGTGTGACTTATTTCAGTTAGAATCATCATACCTGAATCCACTCATTGTGCTGCTAAGGGCCTGATGACATAGATTTCATTGCTGAGTGATATTGTTTTGTAAGTAAATACCACAACTTCTTTATCCATTTTTCACTTTCTGCGATGTTGAACTTGTACGGTAAACGAGGTTCTTGTAAACAGAGGCGTCCCAAACTTTGGGGTGGCTGTGTCTTTTTGATTTTAATTTCCCTAAGCTATAGGACCATAAGTGGAAGTGCCCTAGGCTCTGTTGCTTTGTTTTTTAGATGTTTCAGGAAACACCATACACTTCTCCCGAGTGTCTGTTGGCAATTTACATCCCGCCCATCAGCATAACAAGGCTCCCAGTTCTCCATGGCCTGTCCTGCCTTTCTGGATTTTACACTTTTTTCAGATGGCCCTTTTGACCGGGGGGAAGTGAGACTTCATTGTAGTGCAGATTTCCTTTGCAAGCTTGCTTGGTTGGCCAAAAAGGGCGTATGCGTTTTTTCCTGAATATATTCAGGAAAAAACACATACGCCCTTTTTGGCCAAGTGCATCATTGTGGACGTTCTGCCTCTTTTCCTATGCTTTCAATGCAATTCCAGTCTGCCTCCTGAAATCGGTTTCCTGCAATTCTGCCCCGCTTTCAAGTCCTCTTGGCAGCCTTACTTCAGTATATTTTTGGACGATAGCTGTCATTTATAACTCTGCAGGTTTGTGAATTACAGTGCCCCTGAGCTCCTTTCTTCAACTCGCTTTCTTTTGAGCTGGCCGCAACACCGCAGGATGGCTTCAGGCCCTAATCTGGTTCCGGCACGGCACGCTGAGCCTTTGGTTAATTCCTCTTCCTGGTGGGAAATGAGAGTTAAATTTGCCCGTCCAGACACCTCCAGCTAGTCTCTCATTGGTTCTCGCTATTCCTGTTCATCTTCCGCAGAAATTGCAAACTGGGCCAAACAGGAGGTTAAAGGGACTGACTCTCCAAGTCGGGAGGGTGTTAGTAAAGCGTCTGGAATGTTGCACCCGAGTACCAGGGTACGAAAACTGAGACATATTTGAACACGTCTCCCGATCACATGGTTGATCATACTCTAGGTTCCACATGCATGTTTTAGCTGAAGGAAGAATACCTTAAACCTGGGTAGTTGAAACCCGTGGAATGGGTACCATGCAATATGACTTCAAAGGGTCTTCATTTGCTCACCGAACCTCTCCAATCCTATCACTGCTGCGTTTATGCCCCTGTACACATGCTTGATTCTCTTTCGGAGACATAGCAATCCATAGGTTTTAAGATACTTACTAGTCAGGTACATTCTTAGACATTTAATATGCGGTGTTGAGTCCATTTCGTTGAGCAAGGAGTAGCTCTTGTCTATTCCATATTTGGCTTAAGGAACTTTATCTGTGCTCATTTCAATCTCTGGTTTTATGCAGCACCCCAACTCACCTTTCCCCTTAAGCAAGCATAAGTTGGTTTTCTAAATTTGAGACCCTGTTCTGTTCTGTAATTCAGTTCCTGTGTAGCCAAGTTTACATTCCGTGTATTACTGATATCTTATGATGGTTCTTTTTCTGTGTGACTTATTTCAGTTAGAATCATCATACCTGAATCCACTCATTGTGCTGCTAAGGGCCTGATGACATAGATTTCATTGCTGAGTGATATTGCTTTGTAAGTAAATACCACAACTTCTTTATCCATTTTTCACTTTCTGCGATGTTGAACTTGTACGCTAAACGAGGTTCTTGTAAACAGAGGCGTCCCAAACTTTGGGGTGGCTGTGTCTTTTTGATTTTAATTTCCCTAAGCTATAGGACCATAAGTGGAAGTGCCCTAGGCTCTGTTGCTTTGTTTTTTAGATGTTTCAGGAAACACCATACACTTCTCCCGAGTGTCTGTTGGCAATTTACATCCCGCCCATCAGCATAACAAGGCTCCCAGTTCTCCATGGCCTGTCCTGCCTTTCTGGATTTTACACTTTTTTCAGATGGCCCTTTTGACCGGGGGGAAGTGAGACTTCATTGTAGTGTAGATTTCCTTTGCAAGCTTGCTTGGTTGGCCAAAAAGGGCGTATGCGTTTTTTCCTGAATATATTCAGGAAAAAACGCATACGCCCTTTTTGGCCAAGTGCATCATTGTGGACGTTCTGCCTCTTTTCCTATGCTTTCAATGCAATTCCAGTCTACCTCCTGAAATCGGTTTCCTGCAATTCTGCCCCGCTTTCAAGTCCTCTTGGCAGCCTTACTTCAGTATATTTTTGGACGATAGCTGTCATTTATAACTCTGCAGGTTTGTGAATTACAGTGCCCCTGAGCTCCTTTCTTCAACTCGCTTTCTTTTGAGCTGGCCGCAACACCGCAGGATGGCTTCAGGCCCTAATCTGGTTCCGGCACGGCACGCTGAGCCTTTGGTTAATTCCTCTTCCTGGTGGGAAATGAGAGTTAAATTTGCCCGTCCAGACACCTCCAGCTAGTCTCTCATTGGTTCTCGCTATTCCTGTTCATCTTCCGCAGAAATTGCAAACTGGGCCAAACAGGAGGTTAAAGGGACTGACTCTCCAAGTCGGGAGGGTGTTAGTAAAGCGTCTGGAATGTTGCACCCGAGTACCAGGGTACGAAAACTGAGACATATTTGAACACGTCTCCCGATCACATGGTTGATCATACTCTAGGTTCCACATGCATGTTTTAGCTGAAGGAAGAATACCTTAAACCTGGGTAGTTGAAACCCGTGGAATGGGTACCATGCAATATGACTTCAAAGGGTCTTCATTTGCTCACCGAACCTCTCCAATCCTATCACTGCTGCGTTTATGCCCCTGTACACATGCTTGATTCTCTTTCGGAGACATAGCAATCCATAGGTTTTAAGATACTTACTAGTCAGGTACATTCTTAGGCATTTAATATGCGGTGTTGAGTCCATTTCGTTGAGCAAGGAGTAGCTCTTGTCTATTCCATATTTGGCTTAAGGAACTTTATCTGTGCTCATTTCAATCTCTGGTTTTATGCAGCACCCCAACTCACCTTTCCCCTTAAGCAAGCATAAGTTGGTTTTCTAAATTTGAGACCCTGTTCTGTTCTGTAATTCAGTTCCTGTGTAGCCAAGTTTACATTCCGTGTATTACTGATATCTTATGATGTTTCTTTTTCTGTGTGACTTATTTCAGTTAGAATCATCATACCTGAATCCACTCATTGTGCTGCTAAGGGCCTGATGACATAGATTTCATTGCTGAGTGATATTGCTTTGTAAGTAAATACCACAACTTCTTTATCCATTTTTCACTTTCTGCGATGTTGAACTTGTACTGTAAACGAGGTTCTTGTAAACAGAGGCGTCCCAAACTTTGGGGTGGCTGTGTCTTTTTGATTTTAATTTCCCTAAGCTATAGGACCATAAGTGGAAGTGCCCTAGGCTCTGTTGCTTTGTTTTTTAGATGTTTCAGGAAACACCATACACTTCTCCCGAGTGTCTGTTGGCAATTTACATCCCGCCCATCAGCATAACAAGGCTCCCAGTTCTCCATGGCCTGTCCTGCCTTTCTGGATTTTACACTTTTTTCAGATGGCCCTTTTGACCGGGGGGAAGTGAGACTTCATTGTAGTGCAGATTTCCTTTGCAAGCTTGCTTGGTTGGCCAAAAAGGGCGTATGCGTTTTTTCCTGAATATATTCAGGAAAAAACGCATACGCCCTTTTTGGCCAAGTGCATCATTGTGGACGTTCTGCCTCTTTTCCTATGCTTTCAATGCAATTCCAGTCTACCTCCTGAAATCGGTTTCCTGCAATTCTGCCCCGCTTTCAAGTCCTCTTGGCAGCCTTACTTCAGTATATTTTTGGACGATAGCTGTCATTTATAACTCTGCAGGTTTGTGAATTACAGTGCCCCTGAGCTCCTTTCTTCAACTCGCTTTCTTTTGAGCTGGCCGCAACACCGCAGGATGGCTTCAGGCCCTAATCTGGTTCCGGCACGGCACGCTGAGCCTTTGGTTAATTCCTCTTCCTGGTGGGAAATGAGAGTTAAATTTGCCCGTCCAGACACCTCCAGCTAGTCTCTCATTGGTTCTCGCTATTCCTGTTCATCTTCCGCAGAAATTGCAAACTGGGCCAAACAGGAGGTTAAAGGGACTGACTCTCCAAGTCGGGAGGGTGTTAGTAAAGCGTCTGGAATGTTGCACCCGAGTACCAGGGTACGAAAACTGAGACATATTTGAACACGTCTCCCGATCACATGGTTGATCATACTCTAGGTTCCACATGCATGTTTTAGCTGAAGGAAGAATACCTTAAACCTGGGTAGTTGAAACCCGTGGAATGGGTACCATGCAATATGACTTCAAAGGGTCTTCATTTGCTCACCGAACCTCTCCAATCCTATCACTGCTGCGTTTATGCCCCTGTACACATGCTTGATTCTCTTTCGGAGACATAGCAATCCATAGGTTTTAAGATACTTACTAGTCAGGTACATTCTTAGGCATTTAATATGCGGTGTTGAGTCCATTTCGTTGAGCAAGGAGTAGCTCTTGTCTATTCCATATTTGGCTTAAGGAACTTTATCTGTGCTCATTTCAATCTCTGGTTTTATGCAGCACCCCAACTCACCTTTCCCCTTAAGCAAGCATAAGTTGGTTTTCTAAATTTGAGACCCTGTTCTGTTCTGTAATTCAGTTCCTGTGTAGCCAAGTTTACATTCCGTGTATTACTGATATCTTATGATGTTTCTTTTTCTGTGTGACTTATTTCAGTTAGAATCATCATACCTGAATCCACTCATTGTGCTGCTAAGGGCCTGATGACATAGATTTCATTGCTGAGTGATATTGCTTTGTAAGTAAATACCACAACTTCTTTATCCATTTTTCACTTTCTGCGATGTTGAACTTGTACTGTAAACGAGGTTCTTGTAAACAGAGGCGTCCCAAACTTTGGGGTGGCTGTGTCTTTTTGATTTTAATTTCCCTAAGCTATAGGACCATAAGTGGAAGTGCCCTAGGCTCTGTTGCTTTGTTTTTTAGATGTTTCAGGAAACACCATACACTTCTCCCGAGTGTCTGTTGGCAATTTACATCCCGCCCATCAGCATAACAAGGCTCCCAGTTCTCCATGGCCTGTCCTGCCTTTCTGGATTTTACACTTTTTTCAGATGGCCCTTTTGACCGGGGGGAAGTGAGACTTCATTGTAGTGCAGATTTCCTTTGCAAGCTTGCTTGGTTGGCCAAAAAGGGCGTATGCGTTTTTTCCTGAATATATTCAGGAAAAAACGCATACGCCCTTTTTGGCCAAGTGCATCATTGTGGACGTTCTGCCTCTTTTCCTATGCTTTCAATGCAATTCCAGTCTGCCTCCTGAAATCGGTTTCCTGCAATTCTGCCCCGCTTTCAAGTCCTCTTGGCAGCCTTACTTCAGTATATTTTTGGACGATAGCTGTCATTTATAACTCTGCAGGTTTGTGAATTACAGTGCCCCTGAGCTCCTTTCTTCAACTCGCTTTCTTTTGAGCTGGCCGCAACACCGCAGGATGGCTTCAGGCCCTAATCTGGTTCCGGCACGGCACGCTGAGCCTTTGGTTAATTCCTCTTCCTGGTGGGAAATGAGAGTTAAATTTGCCCGTCCAGACACCTCCAGCTAGTCTCTCATTGGTTCTCGCTATTCCTGTTCATCTTCCGCAGAAATTGCAAACTGGGCCAAACAGGAGGTTAAAGGGACTGACTCTCCAAGTCGGGAGGGTGTTAGTAAAGCGTCTGGAATGTTGCACCCGAGTACCAGGGTACGAAAACTGAGACATATTTGAACACGTCTCCTGATCACATGGTTGATCATACTCTAGGTTCCACATGCATGTTTTAGCTGAAGGAAGAATACCTTAAACCTGGGTAGTTGAAACCCGTGGAATGGGTACCATGCAATATGACTTCAAAGGGTCTTCATTTGCTCACCGAACCTCTCCAATCCTATCACTGCTGCGTTTATGCCCCTGTACACATGCTTGATTCTCTTTCGGAGACATAGCAATCCATAGGTTTTAAGATACTTACTAGTCAGGTACATTCTTAGGCATTTAATATGCGGTGTTGAGTCCATTTCGTTGAGCAAGGAGTAGCTCTTGTCTATTCCATATTTGGCTTAAGGAACTTTATCTGTGCTCATTTCAATCTCTGGTTTTATGCAGCACCCCAACTCACCTTTCCCCTTAAGCAAGCATAAGTTGGTTTTCTAAATTTGAGACCCTGTTCTGTTCTGTAATTCAGTTCCTGTGTAGCCAAGTTTACATTCCGTGTATTACTGATATCTTATGATGTTTCTTTTTCTGTGTGACTTATTTCAGTTAGAATCATCATACCTGAATCCACTCATTGTGCTGCTAAGGGCCTGATGACATAGATTTCATTGCTGAGTGATATTGCTTTGTAAGTAAATACCACAACTTCTTTATCCATTTTTCACTTTCTGCGATGTTGAACTTGTACGGTAAACGAGGTTCTTGTAAACAGAGGCGTCCCAAACTTTGGGGTGGCTGTGTCTTTTTGATTTTAATTTCCCTAAGCTATAGGACCATAAGTGGAAGTGCCCTAGGCTCTGTTGCTTTGTTTTTTAGATGTTTCAGGAAACACCATACACTTCTCCCGAGTGTCTGTTGGCAATTTACATCCCGCCCATCAGCATAACAAGGCTCCCAGTTCTCCATGGCCTGTCCTGCCTTTCTGGATTTTACACTTTTTTCAGATGGCCCTTTTGACCGGGGGGAAGTGAGACTTCATTGTAGTGCAGATTTCCTTTGCAAGCTTGCTTGGTTGGCCAAAAAGGGCGTATGCGTTTTTTCCTGAATATATTCAGGAAAAAAGGCATACGCCCTTTTTGGCCAAGTGCATCATTGTGGACGTTCTGCCTCTTTTCCTATGCTTTCAATGCAATTCCAGTCTACCTCCTGAAATCGGTTTCCTGCAATTCTGCCCCGCTTTCAAGTCCTCTTGGCAGCCTTACTTCAGTATATTTTTGGACGATAGCTGTCATTTATAACTCTGCAGGTTTGTGAATTACAGTGCCCCTGAGCTCCTTTCTTCAACTCGCTTTCTTTTGAGCTGGCCGCAACACCGCAGGATGGCTTCAGGCCCTAATCTGGTTCCGGCACGGCACGCTGAGCCTTTGGTTAATTCCTCTTCCTGGTGGGAAATGAGAGTTAAATTTGCCCGTCCAGACACCTCCAGCTAGTCTCTCATTGGTTCTCGCTATTCCTGTTCATCTTCCGCAGAAATTGCAAACTGGGCCAAACAGGAGGTTAAAGGGACTGACTCTCCAAGTCGGGAGGGTGTTAGTAAAGCGTCTGGAATGTTGCACCCGAGTACCAGGGTACGAAAACTGAGACATATTTGAACACGTCTCCCGATCACATGGTTGATCATACTCTAGGTTCCACATGCATGTTTTAGCTGAAGGAAGAATACCTTAAACCTGGGTAGTTGAAACCCGTGGAATGGGTACCATGCAATATGACTTCAAAGGGTCTTCATTTGCTCACCGAACCTCTCCAATCCTATCACTGCTGCGTTTATGCCCCTGTACACATGCTTGATTCTCTTTCGGAGACATAGCAATCCATAGGTTTTAAGATACTTACTAGTCAGGTACATTCTTAGGCATTTAATATGCGGTGTTGAGTCCATTTCGTTGAGCAAGGAGTAGCTCTTGTCTATTCCATATTTGGCTTAAGGAACTTTATCTGTGCTCATTTCAATCTCTGGTTTTATGCAGCACCCCAACTCACCTTTCCCCTTAAGCAAGCATAAGTTGGTTTTCTAAATTTGAGACCCTGTTCTGTTCTGTAATTCAGTTCCTGTGTAGCCAAGTTTACATTCCGTGTATTACTGATATCTTATGATGTTTCTTTTTCTGTGTGACTTATTTCAGTTAGAATCATCATACCTGAATCCACTCATTGTGCTGCTAAGGGCCTGATGACATAGATTTCATTGCTGAGTGATATTGCTTTGTAAGTAAATACCACAACTTCTTTATCCATTTTTCACTTTCTGCGATGTTGAACTTGTACTGTAAACGAGGTTCTTGTAAACAGAGGCGTCCCAAACTTTGGGGTGGCTGTGTCTTTTTGATTTTAATTTCCCTAAGCTATAGGACCATAAGTGGAAGTGCCCTAGGCTCTGTTGCTTTGTTTTTTAGATGTTTCAGGAAACACCATACACTTCTCCCGAGTGTCTGTTGGCAATTTACATCCCGCCCATCAGCATAACAAGGCTCCCAGTTCTCCATGGCCTGTCCTGCCTTTCTGGATTTTACACTTTTTTCAGATGGCCCTTTTGACCGGGGGGAAGTGAGACTTCATTGTAGTGCAGATTTCCTTTGCAAGCTTGCTTGGTTGGCCAAAAAGGGCGTATGCGTTTTTTCCTGAATATATTCAGGAAAAAACGCATACGCCCTTTTTGGCCAAGTGCATCATTGTGGACGTTCTGCCTCTTTTCCTATGCTTTCAATGCAATTCCAGTCTACCTCCTGAAATCGGTTTCCTGCAATTCTGCCCCGCTTTCAAGTCCTCTTGGCAGCCTTACTTCAGTATATTTTTGGACGATAGCTGTCATTTATAACTCTGCAGGTTTGTGAATTACAGTGCCCCTGAGCTCCTTTCTTCAACTCGCTTTCTTGTGACCTGGCCGCAACACCGCAGGATGGCTTCAGGCCCTAATCTGGTTCCGGCACGGCACGCTGAGCCTTTGGTTAATTCCTCTTCCTGGTGGGAAATGAGAGTTAAATTTGCCCGTCCAGACACCTCCAGCTAGTCTCTCATTGGTTCTCGCTATTCCTGTTCATCTTCCGCAGAAATTGCAAACTGGGCCAAACAGGAGGTTAAAGGGACTGACTCTCCAAGTCGGGAGGGTGTTAGTAAAGCGTCTGGAATGTTGCACCCGAGTACCAGGGTACGAAAACTGAGACATATTTGAACACGTCTCCCGATCACATGGTTGATCATACTCTAGGTTCCACATGCATGTTTTAGCTGAAGGAAGAATACCTTAAACCTGGGTAGTTGAAACCCGTGGAATGGGTACCATGCAATATGACTTCAAAGGGTCTTCATTTGCTCACCGAACCTCTCCAATCCTATCACTGCTGCGTTTATGCCCCTGTACACATGCTTGATTCTCTTTTGGAGACATAGAAATCCATAGGTTTTAAGATACTTACTAGTCAGGTACATTCTTAGGCGTTTAATATGCGGTGTTGAGTCCATTTCGTTGAGCAAGAGGTAGCTCTTGTCTATTCCATATTTGGCTTAAGGAACTTTATCTGTGCTCATTTCAATCTCTGGTTTTATGCAGCACCCCAACTCACCTTTACCCTTAAGAAAGCATAAGTTGGTTTTCTAAATTTGAGACCCTGTTCTGTTCTGTAATTCAGTTCCTGTGAAGCCAAGTTTACATTCCGTGTATTACTGATATCTTATGATGTTTCTTTTTCTGTGTGACTTATTTCAGTTAGAATCATCATACCTGAATCCACTCATTGTGCTGCTAAGGGCCTGATGACATAGATTTCATTGCTGAGTGATATTGCTTTGTAAGTAAATACCACAACTTCTTTATCCATTTTTCACTTTCTGCGATGTTGAACTTGTACTGTAAACGAGGTTCTTGTAAACAGAGGCGTCCCAAACTTTGGGGTGGCTGTGTCTTTTTGATTTTAATTTCCCTAAGCTATAGGACCATAAGTGGAAGTGCCCTAGGCTCTGTTGCTTTGTTTTTTAGATGTTTCAGGAAACACCATACACTTCTCCCGAGTGTCTGTTGGCAATTTACATCCCGCCCATCAGCATAACAAGGCTCCCAGTTCTCCATGGCCTGTCCTGCCTTTCTGGATTTTACACTTTTTTCAGATGGCCCTTTTGACCGGAGGGAAGTGAGACTTCATTGTAGTGCAGATTTCCTTTGCAAGCTTGCTTGGTTGGCCAAAAAGGGCGTATGCGTTTTTTCCTGAATATATTCAGGAAAAAAGGCATACGCCCTTTTTGGCCAAGTGCATCATTGTGGACGTTCTGCCTCTTTTCCTATGCTTTCAATGCAATTCCAGTCTACCTCCTGAAATCGGTTTCCTGCAATTCTGCCCCGCTTTCAAGTCCTCTTGGCAGCCTTACTTCAGTATATTTTTGGACGATAGCTGTCATTTATAACTCTGCAGGTTTGTGAATTACAGTGCCCCTGAGCTCCTTTCTTCAACTCGCTTTCTTTTGAGCTGGCCGCAACACCGCAGGATGGCTTCAGGCCCTAATCTGGTTCCGGCACGGCACGCTGAGCCTTTGGTTAATTCCTCTTCCTGGTGGGAAATGAGAGTTAAATTTGCCCGTCCAGACACCTCCAGCTAGTCTCTCATTGGTTCTCGCTATTCCTGTTCATCTTCCGCAGAAATTGCAAACTGGGCCAAACAGGAGGTTAAAGGGACTGACTCTCCAAGTCGGGAGGGTGTTAGTAAAGCATCTGGAATGTTGCACCCGAGTACCAGGGTATGAAAACTGAGACATATTTGAACACGTCTCCCGATCACATGGTTGATCATACTCTAGGTTCCACATGCATGTTTTAGCTGAAGGAAGAATACATTAAACCTGGGTAGTTGAAACCCGTGGAATGGGTACCATGCAATATGACTTCAAAGGGTCTTCATTTGCTCACCGAACCTCTCCAATCCTATCACTGCTGCGTTTATGCCCCTGTACACATGCTTGATTCTCTTTCGGAGACATAGCAATCCATAGGTTTTAAGATACTTACTAGTCAGGTACATTCTTAGGCATTTAATATGCGGTGTTGAGTCCATTTCGTTGAGCAAGGAGTAGCTCTTGTCTATTCCATATTTGGCTTAAGGAACTTTATCTGTGCTCATTTCAATCTCTGGTTTTATGCAGCACCCCAACTCACCTTTCCCCTTAAGCAAGCATAAGTTGGTTTTCTAAATTTGAGACCCTGTTCTGTTCTGTAATTCAGTTCCTGTGTAGCCAAGTTTACATTCCGTGTATTACTGATATCTTATGATGTTTCTTTTTCTGTGTGACTTATTTCAGTTAGAATCATCATACCTGAATCCACTCATTGTGCTGCTAAGGGCCTGATGACATAGATTTCATTGCTGAGTGATATTGCTTTGTAAGTAAATACCACAACTTCTTTATCCATTTTTCACTTTCTGCGATGTTGAACTTGTACGGTAAACGAGGTTCTTGTAAACAGAGGCGTCCCAAACTTTGGGGTGGCTGTGTCTTTTTGATTTTAATTTCCCTAAGCTATAGGACCATAAGTGGAAGTGCCCTAGGCTCTGTTGCTTTGTTTTTTAGATGTTTCAGGAAACACCATACACTTCTCCCGAGTGTCTGTTGGCAATTTACATCCCGCCCATCAGCATAACAAGGCTCCCAGTTCTCCATGGCCTGTCCTGCCTTTCTGGATTTTACACTTTTTTCAGATGGCCCTTTTGACCGGGGGGAAGTGAGACTTCATTGTAGTGTAGATTTCCTTTGCAAGCTTGCTTGGTTGGCCAAAAAGGGCGTATGCGTTTTTTCCTGAATATATTCAGGAAAAAACGCATACGCCCTTTTTGGCCAAGTGCATCATTGTGGACGTTCTGCCTCTTTTCCTATGCTTTCAATGCAATTCCAGTCTGCCTCCTGAAATCGGTTTCCTGCAATTCTGCCCCGCTTTCAAGTCCTCTTGGCAGCCTTACTTCAGTATATTTTTGGACGATAGCTGTCATTTATAACTCTGCAGGTTTGTGAATTACAGTGCCCCTGAGCTCCTTTCTTCAACTCGCTTTCTTTTCAGCTGGCCGCAACACCGCAGGATGGCTTCAGGCCCTAATCTGGTTCCGGCACGGCACGCTGAGCCTTTGGTTAATTCCTCTTCCTGGTGGGAAATGAGAGTTAAATTTGCCCGTCCAGACACCTCCAGCTAGTCTCTCATTGGTTCTCGTTATTCCTGTTCATCTTCCGCAGAAATTGCAAACTGGGCCAAACAGGAGGTTAAAGGGACTGACTCTCCAAGTCGGGAGGGTGTTAGTAAAGCGTCTGGAATGTTGCACCCGAGTACCAGGGTACGAAAACTGAGACATATTTGAACACGTCTCCCGATCACATGGTTGATCATACTCTAGGTTCCACATGCATGTTTTAGCTGAAGGAAGAATACCTTAAACCTGGGTAGTTGAAACCCGTGGAATGGGTACCATGCAATATGACTTCAAAGGGTCTTCATTTGCTCACCGAACCTCTCCAATCCTATCACTGCTGCGTTTATGCCCCTGTACACATGCTTGATTCTCTTTCGGAGACATAGCAATCCATAGGTTTTAAGATACTTACTAGTCAGGTACATTCTTAGGCATTTAATATGCGGTGTTGAGTCCATTTCGTTGAGCAAGGAGTAGCTCTTGTCTATTCCATATTTGGCTTAAGGAACTTTATCTGTGCTCATTTCAATCTCTGGTTTTATGCAGCACCCCAACTCACCTTTCCCCTTAAGCAAGCATAAGTTGGTTTTCTAAATTTGAGACCCTGTTCTGTTCTGTAATTCAGTTCCTGTGTAGCCAAGTTTACATTCCGTGTATTACTGATATCTTATGATGTTTCTTTTTCTGTGTGACTTATTTCAGTTAGAATCATCATACCTGAATCCACTCATTGTGCTGCTAAGGGCCTGATGACATAGATTTCATTGCTGAGTGATATTGCTTTGTAAGTAAATACCACAACTTCTTTATCCATTTTTCACTTTCTGCGATGTTGAACTTGTACGGTAAACGAGGTTCTTGTAAACAGAGGCGTCCCAAACTTTGGGGTGGCTGTGTCTTTTTGATTTTAATTTCCCTAAGCTATAGGACCATAAGTGGAAGTGCCCTAGGCTCTGTTGCTTTGTTTTTTAGATGTTTCAGGAAACACCATACACTTCTCCCGAGTGTCTGTTGGCAATTTACATCCCGCCCATCAGCATAACAAGGCTCCCAGTTCTCCATGGCCTGTCCTGCCTTTCTGGATTTTACACTTTTTTCAGATGGCCCTTTTGACCGGGGGGAAGTGAGACTTCATTGTAGTGCAGATTTCCTTTGCAAGCTTGCTTGGTTGGCCAAAAAGGGCGTATGCGTTTTTTCCTGAATATATTCAGGAAAAAACGCATACGCCCTTTTTGGCCAAGTGCATCATTGTGGACGTTCTGCCTCTTTTCCTATGCTTTCAATGCAATTCCAGTCTGCCTCCTGAAATCGGTTTCCTGCAATTCTGCCCCGCTTTCAAGTCCTCTTGGCAGCCTTACTTCAGTATATTTTTGGACGATAGCTGTCATTTATAACTCTGCAGGTTTGTGAATTACAGTGCCCCTGAGCTCCTTTCTTCAACTCGCTTTCTTTTGAGCTGGCCGCAACACCGCAGGATGGCTTCAGGCCCTAATCTGGTTCCGGCACGGCACGCTGAGCCTTTGGTTAATTCCTCTTCCTGGTGGGAAATGAGAGTTAAATTTGCCCGTCCAGACACCTCCAGCTAGTCTCTCATTGGTTCTCGCTATTCCTGTTCATCTTCCGCAGAAATTGCAAACTGGGCCAAACAGGAGGTTAAAGGGACTGACTCTCCAAGTCGGGAGGGTGTTAGTAAAGCGTCTGGAATGTTGCACCCGAGTACCAGGGTACGAAAACTGAGACATATTTGAACACGTCTCCCGATCACATGGTTGATCATACTCTAGGTTCCACATGCATGTTTTAGCTGAAGGAAGAATACCTTAAACCTGGGTAGTTGAAACCCGTGGAATGGGTACCATGCAATATGACTTCAAAGGGTCTTCATTTGCTCACCGAACCTCTCCAATCCTATCACTGCTGCGTTTATGCCTCTGTACACATGCTTGATTCTCTTTCGGAGACATAGCAATCCATAGGTTTTAAGATACTTACTAGTCAGGTACATTCTTAGGCATTTAATATGCGGTGTTGAGTCCATTTCGTTGAGCAAGGAGTAGCTCTTGTCTATTCCATATTTGGCTTAAGGAACTTTATCTGTGCTCATTTCAATCTCTGGTTTTATGCAGCACCCCAACTCACCTTTCCCCTTAAGCAAGCATAAGTTGGTTTTCTAAATTTGAGACCCTGTTCTGTTCTGTAATTCAGTTCCTGTGTAGCCAAGTTTACATTCCGTGTATTACTGATATCTTATGATGTTTCTTTTTCTGTGTGACTTATTTCAGTTAGAATCATCATACCTGAATCCACTCATTGTGCTGCTAAGGGCCTGATGACATAGATTTCATTGCTGAGTGATATTGCTTTGTAAGTAAATACCACAACTTCTTTATCCATTTTTCACTTTCTGCGATGTTGAACTTGTACGGTAAACGAGGTTCTTGTAAACAGAGGCGTCCCAAACTTTGGGGTGGCTGTGTCTTTTTGATTTTAATTTCCCTAAGCTATAGGACCATAAGTGGAAGTGCCCTAGGCTCTGTTGCTTTGTTTTTTAGATGTTTCAGGAAACACCATACACTTCTCCCGAGTGTCTGTTGGCAATTTACATCCCGCCCATCAGCATAACAAGGCTCCCAGTTCTCCATGGCCTGTCCTGCCTTTCTGGATTTTACACTTTTTTCAGATGGCCCTTTTGACCGGGGGGAAGTGAGACTTCATTGTAGTGCAGATTTCCTTTGCAAGCTTGCTTGGTTGGCCAAAAAGGGCGTATGCGTTTTTTCCTGAATATATTCAGGAAAAAACGCATACGCCCTTTTTGGCCAAGTGCATCATTGTGGACGTTCTGCCTCTTTTCCTATGCTTTCAATGCAATTCCAGTCTGCCTCCTGAAATCGGTTTCCTGCAATTCTGCCCCGCTTTCAAGTCCTCTTGGCAGCCTTACTTCAGTATATTTTTGGACGATAGCTGTCATTTATAACTCTGCAGGTTTGTGAATTACAGTGCCCCTGAGCTCCTTTCTTCAACTCGCTTTCTTTTGAGCTGGCCGCAACACCTCAGGATGGCTTCAGGCCCTAATCTGGTTCCGGCACGGCACGCTGAGCCTTTGGTTAATTCCTCTTCCTGGTGGGAAATGAGAGTTAAATTTGCCCGTCCAGACACCTTCCAGCTAGTCTCTCATTGGTTCTCGCTATTCCTGTTCATCTTCCGCAGAAATTGCAAACTGGGCCAAACAGGAGGTTAAAGGGACTGACTCTCCAAGTCGGGAGGGTGTTAGTAAAGCGTCTGGAATGTTGCACCCGAGTACCAGGGTACAAAAACTGAGACATATTTGAACACGTCTCCCGATCACATGGTTGATCATACTCTAGGTTCCACATGCATGTTTTAGCTGAAGGAAGAATACCTTAAACCTGGGTAGTTGAAACCCGTGGAATGGGTACCATGCAATATGACTTCAAAGGGTCTTCATTTGCTCACCGAACCTCTCCAATCCTATCACTGCTGCGTTTATGCCCCTGTACACATGCTTGATTCTCTTTCGGAGACATAGCAATCCATAGGTTTTAAGATACTTACTAGTCAGGTACATTCTTAGGCATTTAATATGCGGTGTTGAGTCCATTTCGTTGAGCAAGGAGTAGCTCTTGTCTATTCCATATTTGGCTTAAGGAACTTTATCTGTGCTCATTTCAATCTCTGGTTTTATGCAGCACCCCAACTCACCTTTCCCCTTAAGCAAGCATAAGTTGGTTTTCTAAATTTGAGACCCTGTTCTGTTCTGTAATTCAGTTCCTGTGTAGCCAAGTTTACATTCCGTGTATTACTGATATCTTATGATGTTTCTTTTTCTGTGTGACTTATTTCAGTTAGAATCATCATACCTGAATCCACTCATTGTGCTGCTAAGGGCCTGATGACATAGATTTCATTGCTGAGTGATATTGCTTTGTAAGTAAATACCACAACTTCTTTATCCATTTTTCACTTTCTGCGATGTTGAACTTGTACTGTAAACGAGGTTCTTGTAAACAGAGGCGTCCCAAACTTTGGGGTGGCTGTGTCTTTTTGATTTTAATTTCCCTAAGCTATAGGACCATAAGTGGAAGTGCCCTAGGCTCTGTTGCTTTGTTTTTTAGATGTTTCAGGAAACACCATACACTTCTCCCGAGTGTCTGTTGGCAATTTACATCCCGCCCATCAGCATAACAAGGCTCCCAGTTCTCCATGGCCTGTCCTGCCTTTCTGGATTTTACACTTTTTTCAGATGGCCCTTTTGACCGGGGGGAAGTGAGACTTCATTGTAGTGCAGATTTCCTTTGCAAGCTTGCTTGGTTGGCCAAAAAGGGCGTATGCGTTTTTTCCTGAATATATTCAGGAAAAAACGCATACGCCCTTTTTGGCCAAGTGCATCATTGTGGACGTTCTGCCTCTTTTCCTATGCTTTCAATGCAATTCCAGTCTGCCTCCTGAAATCGGTTTCCTGCAATTCTGCCCCGCTTTCAAGTCCTCTTGGCAGCCTTACTTCAGTATATTTTTGGACGATAGCTGTCATTTATAACTCTGCAGGTTTGTGAATTACAGTGCCCCTGAGCTCCTTTCTTCAACTCGCTTTCTTGTGACCTGGCCGCAACACCGCAGGATGGCTTCAGGCCCTAATCTGGTTCCGGCACGGCACGCTGAGCCTTTGGTTAATTCCTCTTCCTGGTGGGAAATGAGAGTTAAATTTGCCCGTCCAGACACCTCCAGCTAGTCTCTCATTGGTTCTCGCTATTCCTGTTCATCTTCCGCAGAAATTGCAAACTGGGCCAAACAGGAGGTTAAAGGGACTGACTCTCCAAGTCGGGAGGGTGTTAGTAAAGCGTCTGGAATGTTGCACCCGAGTACCAGGGTACGAAAACTGAGACATATTTGAACACGTCTCCCGATCACATGGTTGATCATACTCTAGGTTCCACATGCATGTTTTAGCTGAAGGAAGAATACCTTAAACCTGGGTAGTTGAAACCCGTGGAATGGGTACCATGCAATATGACTTCAAAGGGTCTTCATTTGCTCACCGAACCTCTCCAATCCTATCACTGCTGCGTTTATGCCCCTGTACACATGCTTGATTCTCTTTCGGAGACATAGCAATCCATAGGTTTTAAGATACTTACTAGTCAGGTACATTCTTAGGCATTTAATATGCGGTGTTGAGTCCATTTCGTTGAGCAAGGAGTAGCTCTTGTCTATTCCATATTTGGCTTAAGGAACTTTATCTGTGCTCATTTCAATCTCTGGTTTTATGCAGCACCCCAACTCACCTTTCCCCTTAAGCAAGCATAAGTTGGTTTTCTAAATTTGAGACCCTGTTCTGTTCTGTAATTCAGTTCCTGTGTAGCCAAGTTTACATTCCGTGTATTACTGATATCTTATGATGTTTCTTTTTCTGTGTGACTTATTTCAGTTAGAATCATCATACCTGAATCCACTCATTGTGCTGCTAAGGGCCTGATGACATAGATTTCATTGCTGAGTGATATTGCTTTGTAAGTAAATACCACAACTTCTTTATCCATTTTTCACTTTCTGCGATGTTGAACTTGTACGGTAAACGAGGTTCTTGTAAACAGAGGCGTCCCAAACTTTGGGGTGGCTGTGTCTTTTTGATTTTAATTTCCCTAAGCTATAGGACCATAAGTGGAAGTGCCCTAGGCTCTGTTGCTTTGTTTTTTAGATGTTTCAGGAAACACCATACACTTCTCCCGAGTGTCTGTTGGCAATTTACATCCCGCCCATCAGCATAACAAGGCTCCCAGTTCTCCATGGCCTGTCCTGCCTTTCTGGATTTTACACTTTTTTCAGATGGCCCTTTTGACCGGGGGGAAGTGAGACTTCATTGTAGTGCAGATTTCCTTTGCAAGCTTGCTTGGTTGGCCAAAAAGGGCGTATGCGTTTTTTCCTGAATATATTCAGGAAAAAACGCATACGCCCTTTTTGGCCAAGTGCATCATTGTGGACGTTCTGCCTCTTTTCCTATGCTTTCAATGCAATTCCAGTCTGCCTCCTGAAATCGGTTTCCTGCAATTCTGCCCCGCTTTCAAGTCCTCTTGGCAGCCTTACTTCAGTATATTTTTGGACGATAGCTGTCATTTATAACTCTGCAGGTTTGTGAATTACAGTGCCCCTGAGCTCCTTTCTTCAACTCGCTTTCTTTTGAGCTGGCCGCAACACCGCAGGATGGCTTCAGGCCCTAATCTGGTTCCGGCACGGCACGCTGAGCCTTTGGTTAATTCCTCTTCCTGGTGGGAAATGAGAGTTAAATTTGCCCGTCCAGACACCTTCCAGCTAGTCTCTCATTGGTTCTCGCTATTCCTGTTCATCTTCCGCAGAAATTGCAAACTGGGCCAAACAGGAGGTTAAAGGGACTGACTCTCCAAGTCGGGAGGGTGTTAGTAAAGCGTCTGGAATGTTGCACCCGAGTACCAGGGTACGAAAACTGAGACATATTTGAACACGTCTCCCGATCACATGGTTGATCATACTCTAGGTTCCACATGCATGTTTTAGCTGAAGGAAGAATACCTTAAACCTGGGTAGTTGAAACCCGTGGAATGGGTACCATGCAATATGACTTCAAAGGGTCTTCATTTGCTCACCGAACCTCTCCAATCCTATCACTGCTGCGTTTATGCCCCTGTACACATGCTTGATTCTCTTTCGGAGACATAGCAATCCATAGGTTTTAAGATACTTACTAGTCAGGTACATTCTTAGGCATTTAATATGCGGTGTTGAGTCCATTTCGTTGAGCAAGGAGTAGCTCTTGTCTATTCCATATTTGGCTTAAGGAACTTTATCTGTGCTCATTTCAATCTCTGGTTTTATGCAGCACCCCAACTCACCTTTCCCCTTAAGCAAGCTTAAGTTGGTTTTCTAAATTTGAGACCCTGTTCTGTTCTGTAATTCAGTTCCTGTGTAGCCAAGTTTACATTCCGTGTATTACTGATATCTTATGATGTTTCTTTTTCTGTGTGACTTATTTCAGTTAGAATCATCATACCTGAATCCACTCATTGTGCTGCTAAGGGCCTGATGACATAGATTTCATTGCTGAGTGATATTGCTTTGTAAGTAAATACCACAACTTCTTTATCCATTTTTCACTTTCTGCGATGTTGAACTTGTACGGTAAACGAGGTTCTTGTAAACAGAGGCGTCCCAAACTTTGGGGTGGCTGTGTCTTTTTGATTTTAATTTCCCTAAGCTATAGGACCATAAGTGGAAGTGCCCTAGGCTCTGTTGCTTTGTTTTTTAGATGTTTCAGGAAACACCATACACTTCTCCCGAGTGTCTGTTGGCAATTTACATCCCGCCCATCAGCATAACAAGGCTCCCAGTTCTCCATGGCCTGTCCTGCCTTTCTGGATTTTACACTTTTTTCAGATGGCCCTTTTGACCGGGGGGAAGTGAGACTTCATTGTAGTGCAGATTTCCTTTGCAAGCTTGCTTGGTTGGCCAAAAAGGGCGTATGCGTTTTTTCCTGAATATATTCAGGAAAAAACGCATACGCCCTTTTTGGCCAAGTGCATCATTGTGGACGTTCTGCCTCTTTTCCTATGCTTTCAATGCAATTCCAGTCTGCCTCCTGAAATCGGTTTCCTGCAATTCTGCCCCGCTTTCAAGTCCTCTTGGCAGCCTTACTTCAGTATATTTTTGGACGATAGCTGTCATTTATAACTCTGCAGGTTTGTGAATTACAGTGCCCCTGAGCTCCTTTCTTCAACTCGCTTTCTTTTGAGCTGGCCGCAACACCGCAGGATGGCTTCAGGCCCTAATCTGGTTCCGGCACGGCACGCTGAGCCTTTGGTTAATTCCTCTTCCTGGTGGGAAATGAGAGTTAAATTTGCCCGTCCAGACACCTTCCAGCTAGTCTCTCATTGGTTCTCGCTATTCCTGTTCATCTTCCGCAGAAATTGCAAACTGGGCCAAACAGGAGGTTAAAGGGACTGACTCTCCAAGTCGGGAGGGTGTTAGTAAAGCGTCTGGAATGTTGCACCCGAGTACCAGGGTACGAAAACTGAGACATATTTGAACACGTCTCCCGATCACATGGTTGATCATACTCTAGGTTCCACATGCATGTTTTAGCTGAAGGAAGAATACCTTAAACCTGGGTAGTTGAAACCCGTGGAATGGGTACCATGCAATATGACTTCAAAGGGTCTTCATTTGCTCACCGAACCTCTCCAATCCTATCACTGCTGCGTTTATGCCCCTGTACACATGCTTGATTCTCTTTCGGAGACATAGCAATCCATAGGTTTTAAGATACTTACTAGTCAGGTACATTCTTAGGCATTTAATATGCGGTGTTGAGTCCATTTCGTTGAGCAAGGAGTAGCTCTTGTCTATTCCATATTTGGCTTAAGGAACTTTATCTGTGCTCATTTCAATCTCTGGTTTTATGCAGCACCCCAACTCACCTTTCCCCTTAAGCAAGCATAAGTTGGTTTTCTAAATTTGAGACCCTGTTCTGTTCTGTAATTCAGTTCCTGTGTAGCCAAGTTTACATTCCGTGTATTACTGATATCTTATGATGTTTCTTTTTCTGTGTGACTTATTTCAGTTAGAATCATCATACCTGAATCCACTCATTGTGCTGCTAAGGGCCTGATGACATAGATTTCATTGCTGAGTGATATTGCTTTGTAAGTAAATACCACAACTTCTTTATCCATTTTTCACTTTCTGCGATGTTGAACTTGTACGGTAAACGAGGTTCTTGTAAACAGAGGCGTCCCAAACTTTGGGGTGGCTGTGTCTTTTTGATTTTAATTTCCCTAAGCTATAGGACCATAAGTGGAAGTGCCCTAGGCTCTGTTGCTTTTTTTTTAGATGTTTCAGGAAACACCATACACTTCTCCCGAGTGTCTGTTGGCAATTTACATCCCGCCCATCAGCATAACAAGGCTCCCAGTTCTCCATGGCCTGTCCTGCCTTTCTGGATTTTACACTTTTTTCAGATGGCCCTTTTGACCGGGGGGAAGTGAGACTTCATTGTAGTGCAGATTTCCTTTGCAAGCTTGCTTGGTTGGCCAAAAAGGGCGTATGCGTTTTTTCCTGAATATATTCAGGAAAAAACGCATACGCCCTTTTTGGCCAAGTGCATCATTGTGGACGTTCTGCCTCTTTTCCTATGCTTTCAATGCAATTCCAGTCTGCCTCCTGAAATCGGTTTCCTGCAATTCTGCCCCGCTTTCAAGTCCTCTTGGCAGCCTTACTTCAGTATATTTTTGGACGATAGCTGTCATTTATAACTCTGCAGGTTTGTGAATTACAGTGCCCCTGAGCTCCTTTCTTCAACTCGCTTTCTTTTGAGCTGGCCGCAACACCGCAGGATGGCTTCAGGCCCTAATCTGGTTCCGGCACGGCACGCTGAGCCTTTGGTTAATTCCTCTTCCTGGTGGGAAATGAGAGTTAAATTTGCCCGTCCAGACACCTCCAGCTAGTCTCTCATTGGTTCTCGCTATTCCTGTTCATCTTCCGCAGAAATTGCAAACTGGGCCAAACAGGAGGTTAAAGGGACTGACTCTCCAAGTCGGGAGGGTGTTAGTAAAGCGTCTGGAATGTTGCACCCGAGTACCAGGGTACGAAAACTGAGACATATTTGAACACGTCTCCCGATCACATGGTTGATCATACTCTAGGTTCCACATGCATGTTTTAGCTGAAGGAAGAATACCTTAAACCTGGGTAGTTGAAACCCGTGGAATGGGTACCATGCAATATGACTTCAAAGGGTCTTCATTTGCTCACCGAACCTCTCCAATCCTATCACTGCTGCGTTTATGCCCCTGTACACATGCTTGATTCTCTTTCGGAGACATAGCAATCCATAGGTTTTAAGATACTTACTAGTCAGGTACATTCTTAGGCATTTAATATGCGGTGTTGAGTCCATTTCGTTGAGCAAGGAGTAGCTCTTGTCTATTCCATATTTGGCTTAAGGAACTTTATCTGTGCTCATTTCAATCTCTGGTTTTATGCAGCACCCCAACTCACCTTTCCCCTTAAGCAAGCATAAGTTGGTTTTCTAAATTTGAGACCCTGTTCTGTTCTGTAATTCAGTTCCTGTGTAGCCAAGTTTACATTCCGTGTATTACTGATATCTTATGATGTTTCTTTTTCTGTGTGACTTATTTCAGTTAGAATCATCATACCTGAATCCACTCATTGTGCTGCTAAGGGCCTGATGACATAGATTTCATTGCTGAGTGATATTGCTTTGTAAGTAAATACCACAACTTCTTTATCCATTTTTCACTTTCTGCGATGTTGAACTTGTACGGTAAACGAGGTTCTTGTAAACAGAGGCGTCCCAAACTTTGGGGTGGCTGTGTCTTTTTGATTTTAATTTCCCTAAGCTATAGGACCATAAGTGGAAGTGCCCTAGGCTCTGTTGCTTTGTTTTTTAGATGTTTCAGGAAACACCATACACTTCTCCCGAGTGTCTGTTGGCAATTTACATCCCGCCCATCAGCATAACAAGGCTCCCAGTTCTCCATGGCCTGTCCTGCCTTTCTGGATTTTACACTTTTTTCAGATGGCCCTTTTGACCGGGGGGAAGTGAGACTTCATTGTAGTGCAGATTTCCTTTGCAAGCTTGCTTGGTTGGCCAAAAAGGGCGTATGCGTTTTTTCCTGAATATATTCAGGAAAAAACGCATACGCCCTTTTTGGCCAAGTGCATCATTGTGGACGTTCTGCCTCTTTTCCTATGCTTTCAATGCAATTCCAGTCTGCCTCCTGAAATCGGTTTCCTGCAATTCTGCCCCGCTTTCAAGTCCTCTTGGCAGCCTTACTTCAGTATATTTTTGGACGATAGCTGTCATTTATAACTCTGCAGGTTTGTGAATTACAGTGCCCCTGAGCTCCTTTCTTCAACTCGCTTTCTTTTGAGCTGGCCGCAACACCGCAGGATGGCTTCAGGCCCTAATCTGGTTCCGGCACGGCACGCTGAGCCTTTGGTTAATTCCTCTTCCTGGTGGGAAATGAGAGTTAAATTTGCCCGTCCAGACACCTTCCAGCTAGTCTCTCATTGGTTCTCGCTATTCCTGTTCATCTTCCGCAGAAATTGCAAACTGGGCCAAACAGGAGGTTAAAGGGACTGACTCTCCAAGTCGGGAGGGTGTTAGTAAAGCGTCTGGAATGTTGCACCCGAGTACCAGGGTACGAAAACTGAGACATATTTGAACACGTCTCCCGATCACATGGTTGATCATACTCTAGGTTCCACATGCATGTTTTAGCTGAAGGAAGAATACCTTAAACCTGGGTAGTTGAAACCCGTGGAATGGGTACCATGCAATATGACTTCAAAGGGTCTTCATTTGCTCACCGAACCTCTCCAATCCTATCACTGCTGCGTTTATGCCCCTGTACACATGCTTGATTCTCTTTCGGAGACATAGCAATCCATAGGTTTTAAGATACTTACTAGTCAGGTACATTCTTAGGCATTTAATATGCGGTGTTGAGTCCATTTCGTTGAGCAAGGAGTAGCTCTTGTCTATTCCATATTTGGCTTAAGGAACTTTATCTGTGCTCATTTCAATCTCTGGTTTTATGCAGCACCCCAACTCACCTTTCCCCTTAAGCAAGCATAAGTTGGTTTTCTAAATTTGAGACCCTGTTCTGTTCTGTAATTCAGTTCCTGTGTAGCCAAGTTTACATTCCGTGTATTACTGATATCTTATGATGTTTCTTTTTCTGTGTGACTTATTTCAGTTAGAATCATCATACCTGAATCCACTCATTGTGCTGCTAAGGGCCTGATGACATAGATTTCATTGCTGAGTGATATTGCTTTGTAAGTAAATACCACAACTTCTTTATCCATTTTTCACTTTCTGCGATGTTGAACTTGTACGGTAAACGAGGTTCTTGTAAACAGAGGCGTCCCAAACTTTGGGGTGGCTGTGTCTTTTTGATTTTAATTTCCCTAAGCTATAGGACCATAAGTGGAAGTGCCCTAGGCTCTGTTGCTTTGTTTTTTAGATGTTTCAGGAAACACCATACACTTCTCCCGAGTGTCTGTTGGCAATTTACATCCCGCCCATCAGCATAACAAGGCTCCCAGTTCTCCATGGCCTGTCCTGCCTTTCTGGATTTTACACTTTTTTCAGATGGCCCTTTTGACCGGGGGGAAGTGAGACTTCATTGTAGTGCAGATTTCCTTTGCAAGCTTGCTTGGTTGGCCAAAAAGGGCGTATGCGTTTTTTCCTGAATATATTCAGGAAAAAACGCATACGCCCTTTTTGGCCAAGTGCATCATTGTGGACGTTCTGCCTCTTTTCCTATGCTTTCAATGCAATTCCAGTCTGCCTCCTGAAATCGGTTTCCTGCAATTCTGCCCCGCTTTCAAGTCCTCTTGGCAGCCTTACTTCAGTATATTTTTGGACGATAGCTGTCATTTATAACTCTGCAGGTTTGTGAATTACAGTGCCCCTGAGCTCCTTTCTTCAACTCGCTTTCTTTTGAGCTGGCCGCAACACCGCAGGATGGCTTCAGGCCCTAATCTGGTTCCGGCACGGCACGCTGAGCCTTTGGTTAATTCCTCTTCCTGGTGGGAAATGAGAGTTAAATTTGCCCGTCCAGACACCTTCCAGCTAGTCTCTCATTGGTTCTCGCTATTCCTGTTCATCTTCCGCAGAAATTGCAAACTGGGCCAAACAGGAGGTTAAAGGGACTGACTCTCCAAGTCGGGAGGGTGTTAGTAAAGCGTCTGGAATGTTGCACCCGAGTACCAGGGTACGAAAACTGAGACATATTTGAACACGTCTCCCGATCACATGGTTGATCATACTCTAGGTTCCACATGCATGTTTTAGCTGAAGGAAGAATACCTTAAACCTGGGTAGTTGAAACCCGTGGAATGGGTACCATGCGATATGACTTCAAAGGGTCTTCATTTGCTCACCGAACCTCTCCAATCCTATCACTGCTGCGTTTATGCCCCTGTACACATGCTTGATTCTCTTTCGGAGACATAGCAATCCATAGGTTTTAAGATACTTACTAGTCAGGTACATTCTTAGGCATTTAATATGCGGTGTTGAGTCCATTTCGTTGAGCAAGGAGTAGCTCTTGTCTATTCCATATTTGGCTTAAGGAACTTTATCTGTGCTCATTTCAATCTCTGGTTTTATGCAGCACCCCAACTCACCTTTCCCCTTAAGCAAGCATAAGTTGGTTTTCTAAATTTGAGACCCTGTTCTGTTCTGTAATTCAGTTCCTGTGTAGCCAAGTTTACATTCCGTGTATTACTGATATCTTATGATGTTTCTTTTTCTGTGTGACTTATTTCAGTTAGAATCATCATACCTGAATCCACTCATTGTGCTGCTAAGGGCCTGATGACATAGATTTCATTGCTGAGTGATATTGCTTTGTAAGTAAATACCACAACTTCTTTATCCATTTTTCACTTTCTGCGATGTTGAACTTGTACGGTAAACGAGGTTCTTGTAAACAGAGGCGTCCCAAACTTTGGGGTGGCTGTGTCTTTTTGATTTTAATTTCCCTAAGCTATAGGACCATAAGTGGAAGTGCCCTAGGCTCTGTTGCTTTGTTTTTTAGATGTTTCAGGAAACACCATACACTTCTCCCGAGTGTCTGTTGGCAATTTACATCCCGCCCATCAGCATAACAAGGCTCCCAGTTCTCCATGGCCTGTCCTGCCTTTCTGGATTTTACACTTTTTTCAGATGGCCCTTTTGACCGGGGGGAAGTGAGACTTCATTGTAGTGCAGATTTCCTTTGCAAGCTTGCTTGGTTGGCCAAAAAGGGCGTATGCGTTTTTTCCTGAATATATTCAGGAAAAAACGCATACGCCCTTTTTGGCCAAGTGCATCATTGTGGACGTTCTGCCTCTTTTCCTATGCTTTCAATGCAATTCCAGTCTGCCTCCTGAAATCGGTTTCCTGCAATTCTGCCCCGCTTTCAAGTCCTCTTGGCAGCCTTACTTCAGTATATTTTTGGACGATAGCTGTCATTTATAACTCTGCAGGTTTGTGAATTACAGTGCCCCTGAGCTCCTTTCTTCAACTCGCTTTCTTTTGAGCTGGCCGCAACACCGCAGGATGGCTTCAGGCCCTAATCTGGTTCCGGCACGGCACGCTGAGCCTTTGGTTAATTCCTCTTCCTGGTGGGAAATGAGAGTTAAATTTGCCCGTCCAGACACCTCCAGCTAGTCTCTCATTGGTTCTCGCTATTCCTGTTCATCTTCCGCAGAAATTGCAAACTGGGCCAAACAGGAGGTTAAAGGGACTGACTCTCCAAGTCGGGAGGGTGTTAGTAAAGCGTCTGGAATGTTGCACCCGAGTACCAGGGTACGAAAACTGAGACATATTTGAACACGTCTCCCGATCACATGGTTGATCATACTCTAGGTTCCACATGCATGTTTTAGCTGAAGGAAGAATACCTTAAACCTGGGTAGTTGAAACCCGTGGAATGGGTACCATGCGATATGACTTCAAAGGGTCTTCATTTGCTCACCGAACCTCTCCAATCCTATCACTGCTGCGTTTATGCCCCTGTACACATGCTTGATTCTCTTTCGGAGACATAGCAATCCATAGGTTTTAAGATACTTACTAGTCAGGTACATTCTTAGGCATTTAATATGCGGTGTTGAGTCCATTTCGTTGAGCAAGGAGTAGCTCTTGTCTATTCCATATTTGGCTTAAGGAACTTTATCTGTGCTCATTTCAATCTCTGGTTTTATGCAGCACCCCAACTCACCTTTCCCCTTAAGCAAGCATAAGTTGGTTTTCTAAATTTGAGACCCTGTTCTGTTCTGTAATTCAGTTCCTGTGTAGCCAAGTTTACATTCCGTGTATTACTGATATCTTATGATGTTTCTTTTTCTGTGTGACTTATTTCAGTTAGAATCATCATACCTGAATCCACTCATTGTGCTGCTAAGGGCCTGATGACATAGATTTCATTGCTGAGTGATATTGCTTTGTAAGTAAATACCACAACTTCTTTATCCATTTTTCACTTTCTGCGATGTTGAACTTGTACTGTAAACGAGGTTCTTGTAAACAGAGGCGTCCCAAACTTTGGGGTGGCTGTGTCTTTTTGATTTTAATTTCCCTAAGCTATAGGACCATAAGTGGAAGTGCCCTAGGCTCTGTTGCTTTGTTTTTTAGATGTTTCAGGAAACACCATACACTTCTCCCGAGTGTCTGTTGGCAATTTACATCCCGCCCATCAGCATAACAAGGCTCCCAGTTCTCCATGGCCTGTCCTGCCTTTCTGGATTTTACACTTTTTTCAGATGGCCCTTTTGACCGGGGGGAAGTGAGACTTCATTGTAGTGCAGATTTCCTTTGCAAGCTTGCTTGGTTGGCCAAAAAGGGCGTATGCGTTTTTTCCTGAATATATTCAGGAAAAAACGCATACGCCCTTTTTGGCCAAGTGCATCATTGTGGACGTTCTGCCTCTTTTCCTATGCTTTCAATGCAATTCCAGTCTGCCTCCTGAAATCGGTTTCCTGCAATTCTGCCCCGCTTTCAAGTCCTCTTGGCTGCCTTACTTCAGTATATTTTTGGACGATAGCTGTCATTTATAACTCTGCAGGTTTGTGAATTACAGTGCCCCTGAGCTCCTTTCTTCAACTCGCTTTCTTTTGAGCTGGCCGCAACACCGCAGGATGGCTTCAGGCCCTAATCTGGTTCCGGCACGGCACGCTGAGCCTTTGGTTAATTCCTCTTCCTGGTGGGAAATGAGAGTTAAATTTGCCCGTCCAGACACCTCCAGCTAGTCTCTCATTGGTTCTCGCTATTCCTGTTCATCTTCCGCAGAAATTGCAAACTGGGCCGAACAGGAGGTTAAAGGGACTGACTCTCCAAGTCGGGAGGGTGTTAGTAAAGCGTCTGGAATGTTGCACCCGAGTACCAGGGTACGAAAACTGAGACATATTTGAACACGTCTCCCGATCACATGGTTGATCATACTCTAGGTTCCACATGCATGTTTTAGCTGAAGGAAGAATACCTTAAACCTGGGTAGTTGAAACCCGTGGAATGGGTACCATGCGATATGACTTCAAAGGGTCTTCATTTGCTCACCGAACCTCTCCAATCCTATCACTGCTGCGTTTATGCCCCTGTACACATGCTTGATTCTCTTTCGGAGACATAGCAATCCATAGGTTTTAAGATACTTACTAGTCAGGTACATTCTTAGGCATTTAATATGCGGTGTTGAGTCCATTTCGTTGAGCAAGGAGTAGCTCTTGTCTATTCCATATTTGGCTTAAGGAACTTTATCTGTGCTCATTTCAATCTCTGGTTTTATGCAGCACCCCAACTCACCTTTCCCCTTAAGCAAGCATAAGTTGGTTTTCTAAATTTGAGACCCTGTTCTGTTCTGTAATTCAGTTCCTGTGTAGCCAAGTTTACATTCCGTGTATTACTGATATCTTATGATGTTTCTTTTTCTGTGTGACTTATTTCAGTTAGAATCATCATACCTGAATCCACTCATTGTGCTGCTAAGGGCCTGATGACATAGATTTCATTGCTGAGTGATATTGCTTTGTAAGTAAATACCACAACTTCTTTATCCATTTTTCACTTTCTGCGATGTTGAACTTGTACGGTAAACGAGGTTCTTGTAAACAGAGGCGTCCCAAACTTTGGGGTGGCTGTGTCTTTTTGATTTTAATTTCCCTAAGCTATAGGACCATAAGTGGAAGTGCCCTAGGCTCTGTTGCTTTGTTTTTTAGATGTTTCAGGAAACACCATACACTTCTCCCGAGTGTCTGTTGGCAATTTACATCCCGCCCATCAGCATAACAAGGCTCCCAGTTCTCCATGGCCTGTCCTGCCTTTCTGGATTTTACACTTTTTTCAGATGGCCCTTTTGACCGGGGGGAAGTGAGACTTCATTGTAGTGCAGATTTCCTTTGCAAGCTTGCTTGGTTGGCCAAAAAGGGCGTATGCGTTTTTTCCTGAATATATTCAGGAAAAAACGCATACGCCCTTTTTGGCCAAGTGCATCATTGTGGACGTTCTGCCTCTTTTCCTATGCTTTCAATGCAATTCCAGTCTGCCTCCTGAAATCGGTTTCCTGCAATTCTGCCCCGCTTTCAAGTCCTCTTGGCAGCCTTACTTCAGTATATTTTTGGACGATAGCTGTCATTTATAACTCTGCAGGTTTGTGAATTACAGTGCCCCTGAGCTCCTTTCTTCAACTCGCTTTCTTTTGAGCTGGCCGCAACACCGCAGGATGGCTTCAGGCCCTAATCTGGTTCCGGCACGGCACGCTGAGCCTTTGGTTAATTCCTCTTCCTGGTGGGAAATGAGAGTTAAATTTGCCCGTCCAGACACCTTCCAGTTAGTCTCTCATTGGTTCTCGCTATTCCTGTTCATCTTCCGCAGAAATTGCAAACTGGGCCGAACAGGAGGTTAAAGGGACTGACTCTCCAAGTCGGGAGGGTGTTAGTAAAGCGTCTGGAATGTTGCACCCGAGTACCAGGGTACGAAAACTGAGACATATTTGAACACGTCTCCCGATCACATGGTTGATCATACTCTAGGTTCCACATGCATGTTTTAGCTGAAGGAAGAATACCTTAAACCTGGGTAGTTGAAACCCGTGGAATGGGTACCATGCGATATGACTTCAAAGGGTCTTCATTTGCTCACCGAACCTCTCCAATCCTATCACTGCTGCGTTTATGCCCCTGTACACATGCTTGATTCTCTTTCGGAGACATAGCAATCCATAGGTTTTAAGATACTTACTAGTCAGGTACATTCTTAGGCATTTAATATGCGGTGTTGAGTCCATTTCGTTGAGCAAGGAGTAGCTCTTGTCTATTCCATATTTGGCTTAAGGAACTTTATCTGTGCTCATTTCAATCTCTGGTTTTATGCAGCACCCCAACTCACCTTTCCCCTTAAGCAAGCATAAGTTGGTTTTCTAAATTTGAGACCCTGTTCTGTTCTGTAATTCAGTTCCTGTGTAGCCAAGTTTACATTCCGTGTATTACTGATATCTTATGATGTTTCTTTTTCTGTGTGACTTATTTCAGTTAGAATCATCATACCTGAATCCACTCATTGTGCTGCTAAGGGCCTGATGACATAGATTTCATTGCTGAGTGATATTGCTTTGTAAGTAAATACCACAACTTCTTTATCCATTTTTCACTTTCTGCGATGTTGAACTTGTACGGTAAACGAGGTTCTTGTAAACAGAGGCGTCCCAAACTTTGGGGTGGCTGTGTCTTTTTGATTTTAATTTCCCTAAGCTATAGGACCATAAGTGGAAGTGCCCTAGGCTCTGTTGCTTTGTTTTTTAGATGTTTCAGGAAACACCATACACTTCTCCCGAGTGTCTGTTGGCAATTTACATCCCGCCCATCAGCATAACAAGGCTCCCAGTTCTCCATGGCCTGTCCTGCCTTTCTGGATTTTACACTTTTTTCAGATGGCCCTTTTGACCGGGGGGAAGTGAGACTTCATTGTAGTGCAGATTTCCTTTGCAAGCTTGCTTGGTTGGCCAAAAAGGGCGTATGCGTTTTTTCCTGAATATATTCAGGAAAAAACGCATACGCCCTTTTTGGCCAAGTGCATCATTGTGGACGTTCTGCCTCTTTTCCTATGCTTTCAATGCAATTCCAGTCTGCCTCCTGAAATCGGTTTCCTGCAATTCTGCCCCGCTTTCAAGTCCTCTTGGCAGCCTTACTTCAGTATATTTTTGGACGATAGCTGTCATTTATAACTCTGCAGGTTTGTGAATTACAGTGCCCCTGAGCTCCTTTCTTCAACTCGCTTTCTTTTGAGCTGGCTGCAACACCGCAGGATGGCTTCAGGCCCTAATCTGGTTCCGGCACGGCACGCTGAGCCTTTGGTTAATTCCTCTTCCTGGTGGGAAATGAGAGTTAAATTTGCCCGTCCAGACACCTTCCAGCTAGTCTCTCATTGGTTCTCGCTATTCCTGTTCATCTTCCGCAGAAATTGCAAACTGGGCCAAACAGGAGGTTAAAGGGACTGACTCTCCAAGTCGGGAGGGTGTTAGTAAAGCGTCTGGAATGTTGCACCCGAGTACCAGGGTACGAAAACTGAGACATATTTGAACACGTCTCCCGATCACATGGTTGATCATACTCTAGGTTCCACATGCATGTTTTAGCTGAAGGAAGAATACCTTAAACCTGGGTAGTTGAAACCCGTGGAATGGGTACCATGCGATATGACTTCAAAGGGTCTTCATTTGCTCACCGAACCTCTCCAATCCTATCACTGCTGCGTTTATGCCCCTGTACACATGCTTGATTCTCTTTCGGAGACATAGCAATCCATAGGTTTTAAGATACTTACTAGTCAGGTACATTCTTAGGCATTTAATATGCGGTGTTGAGTCCATTTCGTTGAGCAAGGAGTAGCTCTTGTCTATTCCATATTTGGCTTAAGGAACTTTATCTGTGCTCATTTCAATCTCTGGTTTTATGCAGCACCCCAACTCACCTTTCCCCTTAAGCAAGCATAAGTTGGTTTTCTAAATTTGAGACCCTGTTCTGTTCTGTAATTCAGTTCCTGTGTAGCCAAGTTTACATTCCGTGTATTACTGATATCTTATGATGTTTCTTTTTCTGTGTGACTTATTTCAGTTAGAATCATCATACCTGAATCCACTCATTGTGCTGCTAAGGGCCTGATGACATAGATTTCATTGCTGAGTGATATTGCTTTGTAAGTAAATACCACAACTTCTTTATCCATTTTTCACTTTCTGCGATGTTGAACTTGTACTGTAAACGAGGTTCTTGTAAACAGAGGCGTCCCAAACTTTGGGGTGGCTGTGTCTTTTTGATTTTAATTTCCCTAAGCTATAGGACCATAAGTGGAAGTGCCCTAGGCTCTGTTGCTTTGTTTTTTAGATGTTTCAGGAAACACCATACACTTCTCCCGAGTGTCTGTTGGCAATTTACATCCCACCCATCAGCATAACAAGGCTCCCAGTTCTCCATGGCCTGTCCTGCCTTTCTGGATTTTACACTTTTTTCAGATGGCCCTTTTGACCGGGGGGAAGTGAGACTTCATTGTAGTGCAGATTTCCTTTGCAAGCTTGCTTGGTTGGCCAAAAAGGGCGTATGCGTTTTTTCCTGAATATATTCAGGAAAAAACGCATACGCCCTTTTTGGCCAAGTGCATCATTGTGGACGTTCTGCCTCTTTTCCTATGCTTTCAATGCAATTCCAGTCTACCTCCTGAAATCGGTTTCCTGCAATTCTGCCCCGCTTTCAAGTCCTCTTGGCAGCCTTACTTCAGTATATTTTTGGACGATAGCTGTCATTTATAACTCTGCAGGTTTGTGAATTACAGTGCCCCTGAGCTCCTTTCTTCAACTCGCTTTCTTTTGAGCTGGCCGCAACACCGCAGGATGGCTTCAGGCCCTAATCTGGTTCCGGCACGGCACGCTGAGCCTTTGGTTAATTCCTCTTCCTGGTGGGAAATGAGAGTTAAATTTGCCCGTCCAGACACCTCCAGCTAGTCTCTCATTGGTTCTCGCTATTCCTGTTCATCTTCCGCAGAAATTGCAAACTGGGCCAAACAGGAGGTTAAAGGGACTGACTCTCCAAGTCGGGAGGGTGTTAGTAAAGCGTCTGGAATGTTGCACCCGAGTACCAGGGTACGAAAACTGAGACATATTTGAACACGTCTCCCGATCACATGGTTGATCATACTCTAGGTTCCACATGCATGTTTTAGCTGAAGGAAGAATACCTTAAACCTGGGTAGTTGAAACCCGTGGAATGGGTACCATGCGATATGACTTCAAAGGGTCTTCATTTGCTCACCGAACCTCTCCAATCCTATCACTGCTGCGTTTATGCCCCTGTACACATGCTTGATTCTCTTTCGGAGACATAGCAATCCATAGGTTTTAAGATACTTACTAGTCAGGTACATTCTTAGGCATTTAATATGCGGTGTTGAGTCCATTTCGTTGAGCAAGGAGTAGCTCTTGTCTATTCCATATTTGGCTTAAGGAACTTTATCTGTGCTCATTTCAATCTCTGGTTTTATGCAGCACCCCAACTCACCTTTCCCCTTAAGCAAGCATAAGTTGGTTTTCTAAATTTGAGACCCTGTTCTGTTCTGTAATTCAGTTCCTGTGTAGCCAAGTTTACATTCCGTGTATTACTGATATCTTATGATGTTTCTTTTTCTGTGTGACTTATTTCAGTTAGAATCATCATACCTGAATCCACTCATTGTGCTGCTAAGGGCCTGATGACATAGATTTCATTGCTGAGTGATATTGCTTTGTAAGTAAATACCACAACTTCTTTATCCATTTTTCACTTTCTGCGATGTTGAACTTGTACTGTAAACGAGGTTCTTGTAAACAGAGGCGTCCCAAACTTTGGGGTGGCTGTGTCTTTTTGATTTTAATTTCCCTAAGCTATAGGACCATAAGTGGAAGTGCCCTAGGCTCTGTTGCTTTGTTTTTTAGATGTTTCAGGAAACACCATACACTTCTCCCGAGTGTCTGTTGGCAATTTACATCCCGCCCATCAGCATAACAAGGCTCCCAGTTCTCCATGGCCTGTCCTGCCTTTCTGGATTTTACACTTTTTTCAGATGGCCCTTTTGACCGGGGGGAAGTGAGACTTCATTGTAGTGCAGATTTCCTTTGCAAGCTTGCTTGGTTGGCCAAAAAGGGCGTATGCGTTTTTTCCTGAATATATTCAGGAAAAAACGCATACGCCCTTTTTGGCCAAGTGCATCATTGTGGACGTTCTGCCTCTTTTCCTATGCTTTCAATGCAATTCCAGTCTACCTCCTGAAATCGGTTTCCTGCAATTCTGCCCCGCTTTCAAGTCCTCTTGGCAGCCTTACTTCAGTATATTTTTGGACGATAGCTGTCATTTATAACTCTGCAGGTTTGTGAATTACAGTGCCCCTGAGCTCCTTTCTTCAACTCGCTTTCTTTTGAGCTGTCTGCAACACCGCAGGATGGCTTCAGGCCCTAATCTGGTTCCGGCACGGCACGCTGAGCCTTTGGTTAATTCCTCTTCCTGGTGGGAAATGAGAGTTAAATTTGCCCGTCCAGACACCTCCAGCTAGTCTCTCATTGGTTCTCGCTATTCCTGTTCATCTTCCGCAGAAATTGCAAACTGGGCCGAACAGGAGGTTAAAGGGACTGACTCTCCAAGTCGGGAGGGTGTTAGTAAAGCGTCTGGAATGTTGCACCCGAGTACCAGGGTACGAAAACTGAGACATATTTGAACACGTCTCCCGATCACATGGTTGATCATACTCTAGGTTCCACATGCATGTTTTAGCTGAAGGAAGAATACCTTAAACCTGGGTAGTTGAAACCCGTGGAATGGGTACCATGCAATATGACTTCAAAGGGTCTTCATTTGCTCACCGAACCTCTCCAATCCTATCACTGCTGCGTTTATGCCCCTGTACACATGCTTGATTCTCTTTCGGAGACATAGCAATCCATAGGTTTTAAGATACTTACTAGTCAGGTACATTCTTAGGCATTTAATATGCGGTGTTGAGTCCATTTCGTTGAGCAAGGAGTAGCTCTTGTCTATTCCATATTTGGCTTAAGGAACTTTATCTGTGCTCATTTCAATCTCTGGTTTTATGCAGCACCCCAACTCACCTTTCCCCTTAAGCAAGCATAAGTTGGTTTTCTAAATTTGAGACCCTGTTCTGTTCTGTAATTCAGTTCCTGTGTAGCCAAGTTTACATTCCGTGTATTACTGATATCTTATGATGGTTCTTTTTCTGTGTGACTTATTTCAGTTAGAATCATCATACCTGAATCCACTCATTGTGCTGCTAAGGGCCTGATGACATAGATTTCATTGCTGAGTGATATTGCTTTGTAAGTAAATACCACAACTTCTTTATCCATTTTTCACTTTCTGCGATGTTGAACTTGTACTGTAAACGAGGTTCTTGTAAACAGAGGCGTCCCAAACTTTGGGGTGGCTGTGTCTTTTTGATTTTAATTTCCCTAAGCTATAGGACCATAAGTGGAAGTGCCCTAGGCTCTGTTGCTTTGTTTTTTAGATGTTTCAGGAAACACCATACACTTCTCCCGAGTGTCTGTTGGCAATTTACATCCCGCCCATCAGCATAACAAGGCTCCCAGTTCTCCATGGCCTGTCCTGCCTTTCTGGATTTTACACTTTTTTCAGATGGCCCTTTTGACCGGGGGGAAGTGAGACTTCATTGTAGTGCAGATTTCCTTTGCAAGCTTGCTTGGTTGGCCAAAAAGGGCGTATGCGTTTTTTCCTGAATATATTCAGGAAAAAACGCATACGCCCTTTTTGGCCAAGTGCATCATTGTGGACGTTCTGCCTCTTTTCCTATGCTTTCAATGCAATTCCAGTCTACCTCCTGAAATCGGTTTCCTACAATTCTGCCCCGCTTTCAAGTCCTCTTGGCAGCCTTACTTCAGTATATTTTTGGACGATAGCTGTCATTTATAACTCTGCAGGTTTGTGAATTACAGTGCCCCTGAGCTCCTTTCTTCAACTCGCTTTCTTTTGAGCTGGCCGCAACACCGCAGGATGGCTTCAGGCCCTAATCTGGTTCCGGCACGGCACGCTGAGCCTTTGGTTAATTCCTCTTCCTGGTGGGAAATGAGAGTTAAATTTGCCCGTCCAGACACCTCCAGCTAGTCTCTCATTGGTTCTCGCTATTCCTGTTCATCTTCCGCAGAATTTGCAAACTGGGCCGAACAGGAGGTTAAAGGGACTGACTCTCCAAGTCGGGAGGGTGTTAGTAAAGCGTCTGGAATGTTGCACCCGAGTACCAGGGTACGAAAACTGAGACATATTTGAACACGTCTCCCGATCACATGGTTGATCATACTCTAGGTTCCACATGCATGTTTTAGCTGAAGGAAGAATACCTTAAACCTGGGTAGTTGAAACCCGTGGAATGGGTACCATGCAATATGACTTCAAAGGGTCTTCATTTGCTCACCGAACCTCTCCAATCCTATCACTGCTGCGTTTATGCCCCTGTACACATGCTTGATTCTCTTTCGGAGACATAGCAATCCATAGGTTTTAAGATACTTACTAGTCAGGTACATTCTTAGGCATTTAATATGCGGTGTTGAGTCCATTTCGTTGAGCAAGGAGTAGCTCTTGTCTATTCCATATTTGGCTTAAGGAACTTTATCTGTGCTCATTTCAATCTCTGGTTTTATGCAGCACCCCAACTCACCTTTCCCCTTAAGCAAGCATAAGTTGGTTTTCTAAATTTGAGACCCTGTTCTGTTCTGTAATTCAGTTCCTGTGTAGCCAAGTTTACATTCCGTGTATTACTGATATCTTATGATGGTTCTTTTTCTGTGTGACTTATTTCAGTTAGAATCATCATACCTGAATCCACTCATTGTGCTGCTAAGGGCCTGATGACATAGATTTCATTGCTGAGTGATATTGCTTTGTAAGTAAATACCACAACTTCTTTATCCATTTTTCACTTTCTGCGATGTTGAACTTGTACGCTAAACGAGGTTCTTGTAAACAGAGGCGTCCCAAACTTTGGGGTGGCTGTGTCTTTTTGATTTTAATTTCCCTAAGCTATAGGACCATAAGTGGAAGTGCCCTAGGCTCTGTTGCTTTGTTTTTTAGATGTTTCAGGAAACACCATACACTTCTCCCGAGTGTCTGTTGGCAATTTACATCCCGCCCATCAGCATAACAAGGCTCCCAGTTCTCCATGGCCTGTCCTGCCTTTCTGGATTTTACACTTTTTTCAGATGGCCCTTTTGACCGGGGGGAAGTGAGACTTCATTGTAGTGCAGATTTCCTTTGCAAGCTTGCTTGGTTGGCCAAAAAGGGCGTATGCGTTTTTTCCTGAATATATTCAGGAAAAAACGCATACGCCCTTTTTGGCCAAGTGCATCATTGTGGACGTTCTGCCTCTTTTCCTATGCTTTCAATGCAATTCCAGTCTGCCTCCTGAAATCGGTTTCCTGCAATTCTGCCCCGCTTTCAAGTCCTCTTGGCAGCCTTACTTCAGTATATTTTTGGACGATAGCTGTCATTTATAACTCTGCAGGTTTGTGAATTACAGTGCCCCTGAGCTCCTTTCTTCAACTCGCTTTCTTTTGAGCTGGCCGCAACACCGCAGGATGGCTTCAGGCCCTAATCTGGTTCCGGCACGGCACGCTGAGCCTTTGGTTAATTCCTCTTCCTGGTGGGAAATGAGAGTTAAATTTGCCCGTCCAGACACCTCCAGCTAGTCTCTCATTGGTTCTCGCTATTCCTGTTCATCTTCCGCAGAAATTGCAAACTGGGCCAAACAGGAGGTTAAAGGGACTGACTCTCCAAGTCGGGAGGGTGTTAGTAAAGCGTCTGGAATGTTGCACCCGAGTACCAGGGTACGAAAACTGAGACATATTTGAACACGTCTCCCGATCACATGGTTGATCATACTCTAGGTTCCACATGCATGTTTTAGCTGAAGGAAGAATACCTTAAACCTGGGTAGTTGAAACCCGTGGAATGGGTACCATGCGATATGACTTCAAAGGGTCTTCATTTGCTCACCGAACCTCTCCAATCCTATCACTGCTGCGTTTATGCCCCTGTACACATGCTTGATTCTCTTTCGGAGACATAGCAATCCATAGGTTTTAAGATACTTACTAGTCAGGTACATTCTTAGGCATTTAATATGCGGTGTTGAGTCCATTTCGTTGAGCAAGGAGTAGCTCTTGTCTATTCCATATTTGGCTTAAGGAACTTTATCTGTGCTCATTTCAATCTCTGGTTTTATGCAGCACCCCAACTCACCTTTCCCCTTAAGCAAGCATAAGTTGGTTTTCTAAATTTGAGACCCTGTTCTGTTCTGTAATTCAGTTCCTGTGTAGCCAAGTTTACATTCCGTGTATTACTGATATCTTATGATGTTTCTTTTTCTGTGTGACTTATTTCAGTTAGAATCATCATACCTGAATCCACTCATTGTGCTGCTAAGGGCCTGATGACATAGATTTCATTGCTGAGTGATATTGCTTTGTAAGTAAATACCACAACTTCTTTATCCATTTTTCACTTTCTGCGATGTTGAACTTGTACGGTAAACGAGGTTCTTGTAAACAGAGGCGTCCCAAACTTTGGGGTGGCTGTGTCTTTTTGATTTTAATTTCCCTAAGCTATAGGACCATAAGTGGAAGTGCCCTAGGCTCTGTTGCTTTGTTTTTTAGATGTTTCAGGAAACACCATACACTTCTCCCGAGTGTCTGTTGGCAATTTACATCCCGCCCATCAGCATAACAAGGCTCCCAGTTCTCCATGGCCTGTCCTGCCTTTCTGGATTTTACACTTTTTTCAGATGGCCCTTTTGACCGGGGGGAAGTGAGACTTCATTGTAGTGCAGATTTCCTTTGCAAGCTTGCTTGGTTGGCCAAAAAGGGCGTATGCGTTTTTTCCTGAATATATTCAGGAAAAAACGCATACGCCCTTTTTGGCCAAGTGCATCATTGTGGACGTTCTGCCTCTTTTCCTATGCTTTCAATGCAATTCCAGTCTGCCTCCTGAAATCGGTTTCCTGCAATTCTGCCCCGCTTTCAAGTCCTCTTGGCAGCCTTACTTCAGTATATTTTTGGACGATAGCTGTCATTTATAACTCTGCAGGTTTGTGAATTACAGTGCCCCTGAGCTCCTTTCTTCAACTCGCTTTCTTTTGAGCTGGCCGCAACACCGCAGGATGGCTTCAGGCCCTAATCTGGTTCCGGCACGGCACGCTGAGCCTTTGGTTAATTCCTCTTCCTGGTGGGAAATGAGAGTTAAATTTGCCCGTCCAGACACCTTCCAGTTAGTCTCTCATTGGTTCTCGCTATTCCTGTTCATCTTCCGCAGAAATTGCAAACTGGGCCGAACAGGAGGTTAAAGGGACTGACTCTCCAAGTCGGGAGGGTGTTAGTAAAGCGTCTGGAATGTTGCACCCGAGTACCAGGGTACGAAAACTGAGACATATTTGAACACGTCTCCCGATCACATGGTTGATCATACTCTAGGTTCCACATGCATGTTTTAGCTGAAGGAAGAATACCTTAAACCTGGGTAGTTGAAACCCGTGGAATGGGTACCATGCGATATGACTTCAAAGGGTCTTCATTTGCTCACCGAACCTCTCCAATCCTATCACTGCTGCGTTTATGCCCCTGTACACATGCTTGATTCTCTTTCGGAGACATAGCAATCCATAGGTTTTAAGATACTTACTAGTCAGGTACATTCTTAGGCATTTAATATGCGGTGTTGAGTCCATTTCGTTGAGCAAGGAGTAGCTCTTGTCTATTCCATATTTGGCTTAAGGAACTTTATCTGTGCTCATTTCAATCTCTGGTTTTATGCAGCACCCCAACTCACCTTTCCCCTTAAGCAAGCATAAGTTGGTTTTCTAAATTTGAGACCCTGTTCTGTTCTGTAATTCAGTTCCTGTGTAGCCAAGTTTACATTCCGTGTATTACTGATATCTTATGATGTTTCTTTTTCTGTGTGACTTATTTCAGTTAGAATCATCATACCTGAATCCACTCATTGTGCTGCTAAGGGCCTGATGACATAGATTTCATTGCTGAGTGATATTGCTTTGTAAGTAAATACCACAACTTCTTTATCCATTTTTCACTTTCTGCGATGTTGAACTTGTACGGTAAACGAGGTTCTTGTAAACAGAGGCGTCCCAAACTTTGGGGTGGCTGTGTCTTTTTGATTTTAATTTCCCTAAGCTATAGGACCATAAGTGGAAGTGCCCTAGGCTCTGTTGCTTTGTTTTTTAGATGTTTCAGGAAACACCATACACTTCTCCCGAGTGTCTGTTGGCAATTTACATCCCGCCCATCAGCATAACAAGGCTCCCAGTTCTCCATGGCCTGTCCTGCCTTTCTGGATTTTACACTTTTTTCAGATGGCCCTTTTGACCGGGGGGAAGTGAGACTTCATTGTAGTGCAGATTTCCTTTGCAAGCTTGCTTGGTTGGCCAAAAAGGGCGTATGCGTTTTTTCCTGAATATATTCAGGAAAAAACGCATACGCCCTTTTTGGCCAAGTGCATCATTGTGGACGTTCTGCCTCTTTTCCTATGCTTTCAATGCAATTCCAGTCTACCTCCTGAAATCGGTTTCCTGCAATTCTGCCCCGCTTTCAAGTCCTCTTGGCAGCCTTACTTCAGTATATTTTTGGACGATAGCTGTCATTTATAACTCTGCAGGTTTGTGAATTACAGTGCCCCTGAGCTCCTTTCTTCAACTCGCTTTCTTTTGAGCTGTCTGCAACACCGCAGGATGGCTTCAGGCCCTAATCTGGTTCCGGCACGGCACGCTGAGCCTTTGGTTAATTCCTCTTCCTGGTGGGAAATGAGAGTTAAATTTGCCCGTCCAGACACCTCCAGCTAGTCTCTCATTGGTTCTCGCTATTCCTGTTCATCTTCCGCAGAAATTGCAAACTGGGCCGAACAGGAGGTTAAAGGGACTGACTCTCCAAGTCGGGAGGGTGTTAGTAAAGCGTCTGGAATGTTGCACCCGAGTACCAGGGTACGAAAACTGAGACATATTTGAACACGTCTCCCGATCACATGGTTGATCATACTCTAGGTTCCACATGCATGTTTTAGCTGAAGGAAGAATACCTTAAACCTGGGTAGTTGAAACCCGTGGAATGGGTACCATGCAATATGACTTCAAAGGGTCTTCATTTGCTCACCGAACCTCTCCAATCCTATCACTGCTGCGTTTATGCCCCTGTACACATGCTTGATTCTCTTTCGGAGACATAGCAATCCATAGGTTTTAAGATACTTACTAGTCAGGTACATTCTTAGGCATTTAATATGCGGTGTTGAGTCCATTTCGTTGAGCAAGGAGTAGCTCTTGTCTATTCCATATTTGGCTTAAGGAACTTTATCTGTGCTCATTTCAATCTCTGGTTTTATGCAGCACCCCAACTCACCTTTCCCCTTAAGCAAGCATAAGTTGGTTTTCTAAATTTGAGACCCTGTTCTGTTCTGTAATTCAGTTCCTGTGTAGCCAAGTTTACATTCCGTGTATTACTGATATCTTATGATGGTTCTTTTTCTGTGTGACTTATTTCAGTTAGAATCATCATACCTGAATCCACTCATTGTGCTGCTAAGGGCCTGATGACATAGATTTCATTGCTGAGTGATATTGCTTTGTAAGTAAATACCACAACTTCTTTATCCATTTTTCACTTTCTGCGATGTTGAACTTGTACTGTAAACGAGGTTCTTGTAAACAGAGGCGTCCCAAACTTTGGGGTGGCTGTGTCTTTTTGATTTTAATTTCCCTAAGCTATAGGACCATAAGTGGAAGTGCCCTAGGCTCTGTTGCTTTGTTTTTTAGATGTTTCAGGAAACACCATACACTTCTCCCGAGTGTCTGTTGGCAATTTACATCCCGCCCATCAGCATAACAAGGCTCCCAGTTCTCCATGGCCTGTCCTGCCTTTCTGGATTTTACACTTTTTTCAGATGGCCCTTTTGACCGGGGGGAAGTGAGACTTCATTGTAGTGCAGATTTCCTTTGCAAGCTTGCTTGGTTGGCCAAAAAGGGCGTATGCGTTTTTTCCTGAATATATTCAGGAAAAAACGCATACGCCCTTTTTGGCCAAGTGCATCATTGTGGACGTTCTGCCTCTTTTCCTATGCTTTCAATGCAATTCCAGTCTACCTCCTGAAATCGGTTTCCTACAATTCTGCCCCGCTTTCAAGTCCTCTTGGCAGCCTTACTTCAGTATATTTTTGGACGATAGCTGTCATTTATAACTCTGCAGGTTTGTGAATTACAGTGCCCCTGAGCTCCTTTCTTCAACTCGCTTTCTTTTGAGCTGGCCGCAACACCGCAGGATGGCTTCAGGCCCTAATCTGGTTCCGGCACGGCACGCTGAGCCTTTGGTTAATTCCTCTTCCTGGTGGGAAATGAGAGTTAAATTTGCCCGTCCAGACACCTCCAGCTAGTCTCTCATTGGTTCTCGCTATTCCTGTTCATCTTCCGCAGAATTTGCAAACTGGGCCGAACAGGAGGTTAAAGGGACTGACTCTCCAAGTCGGGAGGGTGTTAGTAAAGCGTCTGGAATGTTGCACCCGAGTACCAGGGTACGAAAACTGAGACATATTTGAACACGTCTCCCGATCACATGGTTGATCATACTCTAGGTTCCACATGCATGTTTTAGCTGAAGGAAGAATACCTTAAACCTGGGTAGTTGAAACCCGTGGAATGGGTACCATGCAATATGACTTCAAAGGGTCTTCATTTGCTCACCGAACCTCTCCAATCCTATCACTGCTGCGTTTATGCCCCTGTACACATGCTTGATTCTCTTTCGGAGACATAGCAATCCATAGGTTTTAAGATACTTACTAGTCAGGTACATTCTTAGGCATTTAATATGCGGTGTTGAGTCCATTTCGTTGAGCAAGGAGTAGCTCTTGTCTATTCCATATTTGGCTTAAGGAACTTTATCTGTGCTCATTTCAATCTCTGGTTTTATGCAGCACCCCAACTCACCTTTCCCCTTAAGCAAGCATAAGTTGGTTTTCTAAATTTGAGACCCTGTTCTGTTCTGTAATTCAGTTCCTGTGTAGCCAAGTTTACATTCCGTGTATTACTGATATCTTATGATGGTTCTTTTTCTGTGTGACTTATTTCAGTTAGAATCATCATACCTGAATCCACTCATTGTGCTGCTAAGGGCCTGATGACATAGATTTCATTGCTGAGTGATATTGCTTTGTAAGTAAATACCACAACTTCTTTATCCATTTTTCACTTTCTGCGATGTTGAACTTGTACGCTAAACGAGGTTCTTGTAAACAGAGGCGTCCCAAACTTTGGGGTGGCTGTGTCTTTTTGATTTTAATTTCCCTAAGCTATAGGACCATAAGTGGAAGTGCCCTAGGCTCTGTTGCTTTGTTTTTTAGATGTTTCAGGAAACACCATACACTTCTCCCGAGTGTCTGTTGGCAATTTACATCCCGCCCATCAGCATAACAAGGCTCCCAGTTCTCCATGGCCTGTCCTGCCTTTCTGGATTTTACACTTTTTTCAGATGGCCCTTTTGACCGGGGGGAAGTGAGACTTCATTGTAGTGCAGATTTCCTTTGCAAGCTTGCTTGGTTGGCCAAAAAGGGCGTATGCGTTTTTTCCTGAATATATTCAGGAAAAAACGCATACGCCCTTTTTGGCCAAGTGCATCATTGTGGACGTTCTGCCTCTTTTCCTATGCTTTCAATGCAATTCTAGTCTACCTCCTGAAATCGGTTTCCTGCAATTCTGCCCCGCTTTCAAGTCCTCTTGGCAGCCTTACTTCAGTATATTTTTGGACGATAGCTGTCATTTATAACTCTGCAGGTTTGTGAATTACAGTGCCCCTGAGCTCCTTTCTTCAACTCGCTTTCTTTTGAGCTGGCCGCAACACCGCAGGATGGCTTCAGGCCCTAATCTGGTTCCGGCACGGCACGCTGAGCCTTTGGTTAATTCCTCTTCCTGGTGGGAAATGAGAGTTAAATTTGCCCGTCCAGACACCTCCAGCTAGTCTCTCATTGGTTCTCGCTATTCCTGTTCATCTTCCGCAGAAATTGCAAACTGGGCCAAACAGGAGGTTAAAGGGACTGACTCTCCAAGTCGGGAGGGTGTTAGTAAAGCGTCTGGAATGTTGCACCCGAGTACCAGGGTACGAAAACTGAGACATATTTGAACACGTCTCCCGATCACATGGTTGATCATACTCTAGGTTCCACATGCATGTTTTAGCTGAAGGAAGAATACCTTAAACCTGGGTAGTTGAAACCCGTGGAATGGGTACCATGCAATATGACTTCAAAGGGTCTTCATTTGCTCACCGAACCTCTCCAATCCTATCACTGCTGCGTTTATGCCCCTGTACACATGCTTGATTCTCTTTCGGAGACATAGCAATCCATAGGTTTTAAGATACTTACTAGTCAGGTACATTCTTAGGCATTTAATATGCGGTGTTGAGTCCATTTCGTTGAGCAAGGAGTAGCTCTTGTCTATTCCATATTTGGCTTAAGGAACTTTATCTGTGCTCATTTCAATCTCTGGTTTTATGCAGCACCCCAACTCACCTTTACCCTTAAGCAAGCATAAGTTGGTTTTCTAAATTTGAGACCCTGTTCTGTTCTGTAATTCAGTTCCTGTGTAGCCAAGTTTACATTCCGTGTATTACTGATATCTTATGATGTTTCTTTTTCTGTGTGACTTATTTCAGTTAGAATCATCATACCTGAATCCACTCATTGTGCTGCTAAGGGCCTGATGACATAGATTTCATTGCTGAGTGATATTGCTTTGTAAGTAAATACCACAACTTCTTTATCCATTTTTCACTTTCTGCGATGTTGGACTTGTACGGTAAACGAGGTTCTTGTAAACAGAGGCGTCCCAAACTTTGGGGTGGCTGTGTCTTTTTGATTTTAATTTCCCTAAGCTATAGGACCATAAGTGGAAGTGCCCTAGGCTCTGTTGCTTTGTTTTTTAGATGTTTCAGGAAACACCATACACTTCTCCCGAGTGTCTGTTGGCAATTTACATCCCGCCCATCAGCATAACAAGGCTCCCAGTTCTCCATGGCCTGTCCTGCCTTTCTGGATTTTACACTTTTTTCAGATGGCCCTTTTGACCGGGGGGAAGTGAGACTTCATTGTAGTGCAGATTTCCTTTGCAAGCTTGCTTGGTTGGCCAAAAAGGGCGTATGCGTTTTTTCCTGAATATATTCAGGAAAAAACGCATACGCCCTTTTTGGCCAAGTGCATCATTGTGGACGTTCTGCCTCTTTTCCTATGCTTTCAATGCAATTCCAGTCTGCCTCCTGAAATCGGTTTCCTGCAATTCTGCCCCGCTTTCAAGTCCTCTTGGCAGCCTTACTTCAGTATATTTTTGGACGATAGCTGTCATTTATAACTCTGCAGGTTTGTGAATTACAGTGCCCCTGAGCTCCTTTCTTCAACTCGCTTTCTTTTGAGCTGGCCGCAACACCGCAGGATGGCTTCAGGCCCTAATCTGGTTCCGGCACGGCACGCTGAGCCTTTGGTTAATTCCTCTTCCTGGTGGGAAATGAGAGTTAAATTTGCCCGTCCAGACACCTCCAGCTAGTCTCTCATTGGTTCTCGCTATTCCTGTTCATCTTCCGCAGAAATTGCAAACTGGGCCAAACAGGAGGTTAAAGGGACTGACTCTCCAAGTCGGGAGGGTGTTAGTAAAGCGTCTGGAATGTTGCACCCGAGTACCAGGGTACGAAAACTGAGACATATTTGAACACGTCTCCCGATCACATGGTTGATCATACTCTAGGTTCCACATGCATGTTTTAGCTGAAGGAAGAATACCTTAAACCTGGGTAGTTGAAACCCGTGGAATGGGTACCATGCGATATGACTTCAAAGGGTCTTCATTTGCTCACCGAACCTCTCCAATCCTATCACTGCTGCGTTTATGCCCCTGTACACATGCTTGATTCTCTTTCGGAGACATAGCAATCCATAGGTTTTAAGATACTTACTAGTCAGGTACATTCTTAGGCATTTAATATGCGGTGTTGAGTCCATTTCGTTGAGCAAGGAGTAGCTCTTGTCTATTCCATATTTGGCTTAAGGAACTTTATCTGTGCTCATTTCAATCTCTGGTTTTATGCAGCACCCCAACTCACCTTTACCCTTAAGCAAGCATAAGTTGGTTTTCTAAATTTGAGACCCTGTTCTGTTCTGTAATTCAGTTCCTGTGTAGCCAAGTTTACATTCCGTGTATTACTGATATCTTATGATGTTTCTTTTTCTGTGTGACTTATTTCAGTTAGAATCATCATACCTGAATCCACTCATTGTGCTGCTAAGGGCCTGATGACATAGATTTCATTGCTGAGTGATATTGCTTTGTAAGTAAATACCACAACTTCTTTATCCATTTTTCACTTTCTGCGATGTTGGACTTGTACGGTAAACGAGGTTCTTGTAAACAGAGGCGTCCCAAACTTTGGGGTGGCTGTGTCTTTTTGATTTTAATTTCCCTAAGCTATAGGACCATAAGTGGAAGTGCCCTAGGCTCTGTTGCTTTGTTTTTTAGATGTTTCAGGAAACACCATACACTTCTCCCGAGTGTCTGTTGGCAATTTACATCCCGCCCATCAGCATAACAAGGCTCCCAGTTCTCCATGGCCTGTCCTGCCTTTCTGGATTTTACACTTTTTTCAGATGGCCCTTTTGACCGGGGGGAAGTGAGACTTCATTGTAGTGCAGATTTCCTTTGCAAGCTTGCTTGGTTGGCCAAAAAGGGCGTATGCGTTTTTTCCTGAATATATTCAGGAAAAAACGCATACGCCCTTTTTGGCCAAGTGCATCATTGTGGACGTTCTGCCTCTTTTCCTATGCTTTCAATGCAATTCCAGTCTGCCTCCTGAAATCGGTTTCCTGCAATTCTGCCCCGCTTTCAAGTCCTCTTGGCAGCCTTACTTCAGTATATTTTTGGACGATAGCTGTCATTTATAACTCTGCAGGTTTGTGAATTACAGTGCCCCTGAGCTCCTTTCTTCAACTCGCTTTCTTTTGAGCTGGCCGCAACACCGCAGGATGGCTTCAGGCCCTAATCTGGTTCCGGCACGGCACGCTGAGCCTTTGGTTAATTCCTCTTCCTGGTGGGAAATGAGAGTTAAATTTGCCCGTCCAGACACCTCCAGCTAGTCTCTCATTGGTTCTCGCTATTCCTGTTCATCTTCCGCAGAAATTGCAAACTGGGCCAAACAGGAGGTTAAAGGGACTGACTCTCCAAGTCGGGAGGGTGTTAGTAAAGCGTCTGGAATGTTGCACCCGAGTACCAGGGTACGAAAACTGAGACATATTTGAACACGTCTCCCGATCACATGGTTGATCATACTCTAGGTTCCACATGCATGTTTTAGCTGAAGGAAGAATACCTTAAACCTGGGTAGTTGAAACCCGTGGAATGGGTACCATGCGATATGACTTCAAAGGGTCTTCATTTGCTCACCGAACCTCTCCAATCCTATCACTGCTGCGTTTATGCCCCTGTACACATGCTTGATTCTCTTTCGGAGACATAGCAATCCATAGGTTTTAAGATACTTACTAGTCAGGTACATTCTTAGGCATTTAATATGCGGTGTTGAGTCCATTTCGTTGAGCAAGGAGTAGCTCTTGTCTATTCCATATTTGGCTTAAGGAACTTTATCTGTGCTCATTTCAATCTCTGGTTTTATGCAGCACCCCAACTCACCTTTACCCTTAAGCAAGCATAAGTTGGTTTTCTAAATTTGAGACCCTGTTCTGTTCTGTAATTCAGTTCCTGTGTAGCCAAGTTTACATTCCGTGTATTACTGATATCTTATGATGTTTCTTTTTCTGTGTGACTTATTTCAGTTAGAATCATCATACCTGAATCCACTCATTGTGCTGCTAAGGGCCTGATGACATAGATTTCATTGCTGAGTGATATTGCTTTGTAAGTAAATACCACAACTTCTTTATCCATTTTTCACTTTCTGCGATGTTGGACTTGTACGGTAAACGAGGTTCTTGTAAACAGAGGCGTCCCAAACTTTGGGGTGGCTGTGTCTTTTTGATTTTAATTTCCCTAAGCTATAGGACCATAAGTGGAAGTGCCCTAGGCTCTGTTGCTTTGTTTTTTAGATGTTTCAGGAAACACCATACACTTCTCCCGAGTGTCTGTTGGCAATTTACATCCCGCCCATCAGCATAACAAGGCTCCCAGTTCTCCATGGCCTGTCCTGCCTTTCTGGATTTTACACTTTTTTCAGATGGCCCTTTTGACCGGGGGGAAGTGAGACTTCATTGTAGTGCAGATTTCCTTTGCAAGCTTGCTTGGTTGGCCAAAAAGGGCGTATGCGTTTTTTCCTGAATATATTCAGGAAAAAACGCATACGCCCTTTTTGGCCAAGTGCATCATTGTGGACGTTCTGCCTCTTTTCCTATGCTTTCAATGCAATTCCAGTCTGCCTCCTGAAATCGGTTTCCTGCAATTCTGCCCCGCTTTCAAGTCCTCTTGGCAGCCTTACTTCAGTATATTTTTGGACGATAGCTGTCATTTATAACTCTGCAGGTTTGTGAATTACAGTGCCCCTGAGCTCCTTTCTTCAACTCGCTTTCTTTTGAGCTGGCCGCAACACCGCAGGATGGCTTCAGGCCCTAATCTGGTTCCGGCACGGCACGCTGAGCCTTTGGTTAATTCCTCTTCCTGGTGGGAAATGAGAGTTAAATTTGCCCGTCCAGACACCTCCAGCTAGTCTCTCATTGGTTCTCGCTATTCCTGTTCATCTTCCGCAGAAATTGCAAACTGGGCCAAACAGGAGGTTAAAGGGACTGACTCTCCAAGTCGGGAGGGTGTTAGTAAAGCGTCTGGAATGTTGCACCCGAGTACCAGGGTACGAAAACTGAGACATATTTGAACACGTCTCCCGATCACATGGTTGATCATACTCTAGGTTCCACATGCATGTTTTAGCTGAAGGAAGAATACCTTAAACCTGGGTAGTTGAAACCCGTGGAATGGGTACCATGCGATATGACTTCAAAGGGTCTTCATTTGCTCACCGAACCTCTCCAATCCTATCACTGCTGCGTTTATGCCCCTGTACACATGCTTGATTCTCTTTCGGAGACATAGCAATCCATAGGTTTTAAGATACTTACTAGTCAGGTACATTCTTAGGCATTTAATATGCGGTGTTGAGTCCATTTCGTTGAGCAAGGAGTAGCTCTTGTCTATTCCATATTTGGCTTAAGGAACTTTATCTGTGCTCATTTCAATCTCTGGTTTTATGCAGCACCCCAACTCACCTTTCCCCTTAAGCAAGCATAAGTTGGTTTTCTAAATTTGAGACCCTGTTCTGTTCTGTAATTCAGTTCCTGTGTAGCCAAGTTTACATTCCGTGTATTACTGATATCTTATGATGTTTCTTTTTCTGTGTGACTTATTTCAGTTAGAATCATCATACCTGAATCCACTCATTGTGCTGCTAAGGGCCTGATGACATAGATTTCATTGCTGAGTGATATTGCTTTGTAAGTAAATACCACAACTTCTTTATCCATTTTTCACTTTCTGCGATGTTGAACTTGTACTGTAAACGAGGTTCTTGTAAACAGAGGCGTCCCAAACTTTGGGGTGGCTGTGTCTTTTTGATTTTAATTTCCCTAAGCTATAGGACCATAAGTGGAAGTGCCCTAGGCTCTGTTGCTTTGTTTTTTAGATGTTTCAGGAAACACCATACACTTCTCCCGAGTGTCTGTTGGCAATTTACATCCCGCCCATCAGCATAACAAGGCTCCCAGTTCTCCATGGCCTGTCCTGCCTTTCTGGATTTTACACTTTTTTCAGATGGCCCTTTTGACCGGGGGGAAGTGAGACTTCATTGTAGTGCAGATTTCCTTTGCAAGCTTGCTTGGTTGGCCAAAAAGAGTGTATGCGTTTTTTCCTGAATATATTCAGGAAAAAACGCATACGCCCTTTTTGGCCAAGTGCATCATTGTGGACGTTCTGCCTCTTTTCCTATGCTTTCAATGCAATTCCAGTCTACCTCCTGAAATCGGTTTCCTGCAATTCTGCCCCGCTTTCAAGTCCTCTTGGCAGCCTTACTTCAGTATATTTTTGGACGATAGCTGTCATTTATAACTCTGCAGGTTTGTGAATTACAGTGCCCCTGAGCTCCTTTCTTCAACTCGCTTTCTTTTGAGCTGGCCGCAACACCGCAGGATGGCTTCAGGCCCTAATCTGGTTCCGGCACGGCACGCTGAGCCTTTGGTTAATTCCTCTTCCTGGTGGGAAATGAGAGTTAAATTTGCCCGTCCAGACACCTCCAGCTAGTCTCTCATTGGTTCTCGCTATTCCTGTTCATCTTCCGCAGAAATTGCAAACTGGGCCAAACAGGAGGTTAAAGGGACTGACTCTCCAAGTCGGGAGGGTGTTAGTAAAGCGTCTGGAATGTTGCACCCGAGTACCAGGGTACGAAAACTGAGACATATTTGAACACGTCTCCCGATCACATGGTTGATCATACTCTAGGTTCCACATGCATGTTTTAGCTGAAGGAAGAATACCTTAAACCTGGGTAGTTGAAACCCGTGGAATGGGTACCATGCGATATGACTTCAAAGGGTCTTCATTTGCTCACCGAACCTCTCCAATCCTATCACTGCTGCGTTTATGCCCCTGTACACATGCTTGATTCTCTTTCGGAGACATAGCAATCCATAGGTTTTAAGATACTTACTAGTCAGGTACATTCTTAGGCATTTAATATGCGGTGTTGAGTCCATTTCGTTGAGCAAGGAGTAGCTCTTGTCTATTCCATATTTGGCTTAAGGAACTTTATCTGTGCTCATTTCAATCTCTGGTTTTATGCAGCACCCCAACTCACCTTTCCCCTTAAGCAAGCATAAGTTGGTTTTCTAAATTTGAGACCCTGTTCTGTTCTGTAATTCAGTTCCTGTGTAGCCAAGTTTACATTCCGTGTATTACTGATATCTTATGATGTTTCTTTTTCTGTGTGACTTATTTCAGTTAGAATCATCATACCTGAATCCACTCATTGTGCTGCTAAGGGCCTGATGACATAGATTTCATTGCTGAGTGATATTGCTTTGTAAGTAAATACCACAACTTCTTTATCCATTTTTCACTTTCTGCGATGTTGAACTTGTACTGTAAACGAGGTTCTTGTAAACAGAGGCGTCCCAAACTTTGGGGTGGCTGTGTCTTTTTGATTTTAATTTCCCTAAGCTATAGGACCATAAGTGGAAGTGCCCTAGGCTCTGTTGCTTTGTTTTTTAGATGTTTCAGGAAACACCATACACTTCTCCCGAGTGTCTGTTGGCAATTTACATCCCGCCCATCAGCATAACAAGGCTCCCAGTTCTCCATGGCCTGTCCTGCCTTTCTGGATTTTACACTTTTTTCAGATGGCCCTTTTGACCGGGGGGAAGTGAGACTTCATTGTAGTGCAGATTTCCTTTGCAAGCTTGCTTGGTTGGCCAAAAAGGGCGTATGCGTTTTTTCCTGAATATATTCAGGAAAAAACGCATACGCCCTTTTTGGCCAAGTGCATCATTGTGGACGTTCTGCCTCTTTTCCTATGCTTTCAATGCAATTCCAGTCTACCTCCTGAAATCGGTTTCCTGCAATTCTGCCCCGCTTTCAAGTCCTCTTGGCAGCCTTACTTCAGTATATTTTTGGACGATAGCTGTCATTTATAACTCTGCAGGTTTGTGAATTACAGTGCCCCTGAGCTCCTTTCTTCAACTCGCTTTCTTTTGAGCTGGCCGCAACACCGCAGGATGGCTTCAGGCCCTAATCTGGTTCCGGCACGGCACGCTGAGCCTTTGGTTAATTCCTCTTCCTGGTGGGAAATGAGAGTTAAATTTGCCCGTCCAGACACCTCCAGCTAGTCTCTCATTGGTTCTCGCTATTCCTGTTCATCTTCCGCAGAAATTGCAAACTGGGCCAAACAGGAGGTTAAAGGGACTGACTCTCCAAGTCGGGAGGGTGTTAGTAAAGCGTCTGGAATGTTGCACCCGAGTACCAGGGTACGAAAACTGAGACATATTTGAACACGTCTCCCGATCACATGGTTGATCATACTCTAGGTTCCACATGCATGTTTTAGCTGAAGGAAGAATACCTTAAACCTGGGTAGTTGAAACCCGTGGAATGGGTACCATGCGATATGACTTCAAAGGGTCTTCATTTGCTCACCGAACCTCTCCAATCCTATCACTGCTGCGTTTATGCCCCTGTACACATGCTTGATTCTCTTTCGGAGACATAGCAATCCATAGGTTTTAAGATACTTACTAGTCAGGTACATTCTTAGGCATTTAATATGCGGTGTTGAGTCCATTTCGTTGAGCAAGGAGTAGCTCTTGTCTATTCCATATTTGGCTTAAGGAACTTTATCTGTGCTCATTTCAATCTCTGGTTTTATGCAGCACCCCAACTCACCTTTCCCCTTAAGCAAGCATAAGTTGGTTTTCTAAATTTGAGACCCTGTTCTGTTCTGTAATTCAGTTCCTGTGTAGCCAAGTTTACATTCCGTGTATTACTGATATCTTATGATGTTTCTTTTTCTGTGTGACTTATTTCAGTTAGAATCATCAAACCTGAATCCACTCATTGTGCTGCTAAGGGCCTGATGACATAGATTTCATTGCTGAGTGATATTGCTTTGTAAGTAAATACCACAACTTCTTTATCCATTTTTCACTTTCTGCGATGTTGAACTTGTACTGTAAACGAGGTTCTTGTAAACAGAGGCGTCCCAAACTTTGGGGTGGCTGTGTCTTTTTGATTTTAATTTCCCTAAGCTATAGGACCATAAGTGGAAGTGCCCTAGGCTCTGTTGCTTTGTTTTTTAGATGTTTCAGGAAACACCATACACTTCTCCCGAGTGTCTGTTGGCAATTTACATCCCGCCCATCAGCATAACAAGGCTCCCAGTTCTCCATGGCCTGTCCTGCCTTTCTGGATTTTACACTTTTTTCAGATGGCCCTTTTGACCGGGGGGAAGTGAGACTTCATTGTAGTGCAGATTTCCTTTGCAAGCTTGCTTGGTTGGCCAAAAAGGGCGTATGCGTTTTTTCCTGAATATATTCAGGAAAAAACGCATACGCCCTTTTTGGCCAAGTGCATCATTGTGGACGTTCTGCCTCTTTTCCTATGCTTTCAATGCAATTCCAGTCTGCCTCCTGAAATCGGTTTCCTGCAATTCTGCCCCGCTTTCAAGTCCTCTTGGCAGCCTTACTTCAGTATATTTTTGGACGATAGCTGTCATTTATAACTCTGCAGGTTTGTGAATTACAGTGCCCCTGAGCTCCTTTCTTCAACTCGCTTTCTTTTGAGCTGGCCGCAACACCGCAGGATGGCTTCAGGCCCTAATCTGGTTCCGGCACGGCACGCTGAGCCTTTGGTTAATTCCTCTTCCTGGTGGGAAATGAGAGTTAAATTTGCCCGTCCAGACACCTCCAGCTAGTCTCTCATTGGTTCTCGCTATTCCTGTTCATCTTCCGCAGAAATTGCAAACTGGGCCAAACAGGAGGTTAAAGGGACTGACTCTCCAAGTCGGGAGGGTGTTAGTAAAGCGTCTGGAATGTTGCACCCGAGTACCAGGGTACGAAAACTGAGACATATTTGAACACGTCTCCCGATCACATGGTTGATCATACTCTAGGTTCCACATGCATGTTTTAGCTGAAGGAAGAATACCTTAAACCTGGGTAGTTGAAACCCGTGGAATGGGTACCATGCAATATGACTTCAAAGGGTCTTCATTTGCTCACCGAACCTCTCCAATCCTATCACTGCTGCGTTTATGCCCCTGTACACATGCTTGATTCTCTTTCGGAGACATAGCAATCCATAGGTTTTAAGATACTTACTAGTCAGGTACATTCTTAGGCATTTAATATGCGGTGTTGAGTCCATTTCGTTGAGCAAGGAGTAGCTCTTGTCTATTCCATATTTGGCTTAAGGAACTTTATCTGTGCTCATTTCAATCTCTGGTTTTATGCAGCACCCCAACTCACCTTTCCCCTTAAGCAAGCATAAGTTGGTTTTCTAAATTTGAGACCCTGTTCTGTTCTGTAATTCAGTTCCTGTGTAGCCAAGTTTACATTCCGTGTATTACTGATATCTTATGATGGTTCTTTTTCTGTGTGACTTATTTCAGTTAGAATCATCATACCTGAATCCACTCATTGTGCTGCTAAGGGCCTGATGACATAGATTTCATTGCTGAGTGATATTGCTTTGTAAGTAAATACCACAACTTCTTTATCCATTTTTCACTTTCTGCGATGTTGAACTTGTACGCTAAACGAGGTTCTTGTAAACAGAGGCGTCCCAAACTTTGGGGTGGCTGTGTCTTTTTGATTTTAATTTCCCTAAGCTATAGGACCATAAGTGGAAGTGCCCTAGGCTCTGTTGCTTTGTTTTTTAGATGTTTCAGGAAACACCATACACTTCTCCCGAGTGTCTGTTGGCAATTTACATCCCGCCCATCAGCATAACAAGGCTCCCAGTTCTCCATGGCCTGTCCTGCCTTTCTGGATTTTACACTTTTTTCAGATGGCCCTTTTGACCGGGGGGAAGTGAGACTTCATTGTAGTGCAGATTTCCTTTGCAAGCTTGCTTGGTTGGCCAAAAAGGGCGTATGCGTTTTTTCCTGAATATATTCAGGAAAAAACGCATACGCCCTTTTTGGCCAAGTGCATCATGGTGGACGTTCTGCCTCTTTTCCTATGCTTTCAATGCAATTCTAGTCTACCTCCTGAAATCGGTTTCCTGCAATTCTGCCCCGCTTTCAAGTCCTCTTGGCAGCCTTACTTCAGTATATTTTTGGACGATAGCTGTCATTTATAACTCTGCAGGTTTGTGAATTACAGTGCCCCTGAGCTCCTTTCTTCAACTCGCTTTCTTTTGAGCTGGCCGCAACACCGCAGGATGGCTTCAGGCCCTAATCTGGTTCCGGCACGGCACGCTGAGCCTTTGGTTAATTCCTCTTCCTGGTGGGAAATGAGAGTTAAATTTGCCCGTCCAGACACCTCCAGCTAGTCTCTCATTGGTTCTCGCTATTCCTGTTCATCTTCCGCAGAAATTGCAAACTGGGCCAAACAGGAGGTTAAAGGGACTGACTCTCCAAGTCGGGAGGGTGTTAGTAAAGCGTCTGGAATGTTGCACCCGAGTACCAGGGTACGAAAACTGAGACATATTTGAACACGTCTCCCGATCACATGGTTGATCATACTCTAGGTTCCACATGCATGTTTTAGCTGAAGGAAGAATACCTTAAACCTGGGTAGTTGAAACCCGTGGAATGGGTACCATGCAATATGACTTCAAAGGGTCTTCATTTGCTCACCGAACCTCTCCAATCCTATCACTGCTGCGTTTATGCCCCTGTACACATGCTTGATTCTCTTTCGGAGACATAGCAATCCATAGGTTTTAAGATACTTACTAGTCAGGTACATTCTTAGGCATTTAATATGCGGTGTTGAGTCCATTTCGTTGAGCAAGGAGTAGCTCTTGTCTATTCCATATTTGGCTTAAGGAACTTTATCTGTGCTCATTTCAATCTCTGGTTTTATGCAGCACCCCAACTCACCTTTCCCCTTAAGCAAGCATAAGTTGGTTTTCTAAATTTGAGACCCTGTTCTGTTCTGTAATTCAGTTCCTGTGTAGCCAAGTTTACATTCCGTGTATTACTGATATCTTATGATGGTTCTTTTTCTGTGTGACTTATTTCAGTTAGAATCATCATACCTGAATCCACTCATTGTGCTGCTAAGGGCCTGATGACATAGATTTCATTGCTGAGTGATATTGCTTTGTAAGTAAATACCACAACTTCTTTATCCATTTTTCACTTTCTGCGATGTTGAACTTGTACTGTAAACGAGGTTCTTGTAAACAGAGGCGTCCCAAACTTTGGGGTGGCTGTGTCTTTTTGATTTTAATTTCCCTAAGCTATAGGACCATAAGTGGAAGTGCCCTAGGCTCTGTTGCTTTGTTTTTTAGATGTTTCAGGAAACACCATACACTTCTCCCGAGTGTCTGTTGGCAATTTACATCCCGCCCATCAGCATAACAAGGCTCCCAGTTCTCCATGGCCTGTCCTGCCTTTCTGGATTTTACACTTTTTTCAGATGGCCCTTTTGACCGGGGGGAAGTGAGACTTCATTGTAGTGCAGATTTCCTTTGCAAGCTTGCTTGGTTGGCCAAAAAGGGCGTATGCGTTTTTTCCTGAATATATTCAGGAAAAAACGCATACGCCCTTTTTGGCCAAGTGCATCATTGTGGACGTTCTGCCTCTTTTCCTATGCTTTCAATGCAATTCCAGTCTACCTCCTGAAATCGGTTTCCTGCAATTCTGCCCCGCTTTCAAGTCCTCTTGGCAGCCTTACTTCAGTATATTTTTGGACGATAGCTGTCATTTATAACTCTGCAGGTTTGTGAATTACAGTGCCCCTGAGCTCCTTTCTTCAACTCGCTTTCTTTTGAGCTGGCCGCAACACCGCAGGATGGCTTCAGGCCCTAATCTGGTTCCGGCACGGCACGCTGAGCCTTTGGTTAATTCCTCTTCCTGGTGGGAAATGAGAGTTAAATTTGCCCGTCCAGACACCTCCAGCTAGTCTCTCATTGGTTCTCGCTATTCCTGTTCATCTTCCGCAGAAATTGCAAACTGGGCCAAACAGGAGGTTAAAGGGACTGACTCTCCAAGTCGGGAGGGTGTTAGTAAAGCGTCTGGAATGTTGCACCCGAGTACCAGGGTACGAAAACTGAGACATATTTGAACACGTCTCCCGATCACATGGTTGATCATACTCTAGGTTCCACATGCATGTTTTAGCTGAAGGAAGAATACCTTAAACCTGGGTAGTTGAAACCCGTGGAATGGGTACCATGCAATATGACTTCAAAGGGTCTTCATTTGCTCACCGAACCTCTCCAATCCTATCACTGCTGCGTTTATGCCCCTGTACACATGCTTGATTCTCTTTCGGAGACATAGCAATCCATAGGTTTTAAGATACTTACTAGTCAGGTACATTCTTAGGCATTTAATATGCGGTGTTGAGTCCATTTCGTTGAGCAAGGAGTAGCTCTTGTCTATTCCATATTTGGCTTAAGGAACTTTATCTGTGCTCATTTCAATCTCTGGTTTTATGCAGCACCCCAACTCACCTTTCCCCTTAAGCAAGCATAAGTTGGTTTTCTAAATTTGAGACCCTGTTCTGTTCTGTAATTCAGTTCCTGTGTAGCCAAGTTTACATTCCGTGTATTACTGATATCTTATGATGTTTCTTTTTCTGTGTGACTTATTTCAGTTAGAATCATCATACCTGAATCCACTCATTGTGCTGCTAAGGGCCTGATGACATAGATTTCATTGCTGAGTGATATTGCTTTGTAAGTAAATACCACAACTTCTTTATCCATTTTTCACTTTCTGCGATGTTGAACTTGTACTGTAAACGAGGTTCTTGTAAACAGAGGCGTCCCAAACTTTGGGGTGGCTGTGTCTTTTTGATTTTAATTTCCCTAAGCTATAGGACCATAAGTGGAAGTGCCCTAGGCTCTGTTGCTTTGTTTTTTAGATGTTTCAGGAAACACCATACACTTCTCCCGAGTGTCTGTTGGCAATTTACATCCCGCCCATCAGCATAACAAGGCTCCCAGTTCTCCATGGCCTGTCCTGTCTTTCTGGATTTTACACTTTTTTCAGATGGCCCTTTTGACCGGGGGGAAGTGAGACTTCATTGTAGTGCAGATTTCCTTTGCAAGCTTGCTTGGTTGGCCAAAAAGGGCGTATGCGTTTTTTCCTGAATATATTCAGGAAAAAACGCATACGCCCTTTTTGGCCAAGTGCATCATTGTGGACGTTCTGCCTCTTTTCCTATGCTTTCAATGCAATTCCAGTCTGCCTCCTGAAATCGGTTTCCTGCAATTCTGCCCCGCTTTCAAGTCCTCTTGGCAGCCTTACTTCAGTATATTTTTGGACGATAGCTGTCATTTATAACTCTGCAGGTTTGTGAATTACAGTGCCCCTGAGCTCCTTTCTTCAACTCGCTTTCTTTTGAGCTGGCCGCAACACCGCAGGATGGCTTCAGGCCCTAATCTGGTTCCGGCACGGCACTCTGAGCCTTTGGTTAATTCCTCTTCCTGGTGGGAAATGAGAGTTAAATTTGCCCGTCCAGACACCTCCAGCTAGTCTCTCATTGGTTCTCGCTATTCCTGTTCATCTTCCGCAGAAATTGCAAACTGGGCCAAACAGGAGGTTAAAGGGACTGACTCTCCAAGTCGGGAGGGTGTTAGTAAAGCGTCTGGAATGTTGCACCCGAGTACCAGGGTACGAAAACTGAGACATATTTGAACACGTCTCCCGATCACATGGTTGATCATACTCTAGGTTCCACATGCATGTTTTAGCTGAAGGAAGAATACCTTAAACCTGGGTAGTTGAAACCCGTGGAATGGGTACCATGCAATATGACTTCAAAGGGTCTTCATTTGCTCACCGAACCTCTCCAATCCTATCACTGCTGCGTTTATGCCCCTGTACACATGCTTGATTCTCTTTCGGAGACATAGCAATCCATAGGTTTTAAGATACTTACTAGTCAGGTACATTCTTAGGCATTTAATATGCGGTGTTGAGTCCATTTCGTTGAGCAAGGAGTAGCTCTTGTCTATTCCATATTTGGCTTAAGGAACTTTATCTGTGCTCATTTCAATCTCTGGTTTTATGCAGCACCCCAACTCACCTTTACCCTTAAGCAAGCATAAGTTGGTTTTCTAAATTTGAGACCCTGTTCTGTTCTGTAATTCAGTTCCTGTGTAGCCAAGTTTACATTCCGTGTATTACTGATATCTTATGATGTTTCTTTTTCTGTGTGACTTATTTCAGTTAGAATCATCATACCTGAATCCACTCATTGTGCTGCTAAGGGCCTGATGACATAGATTTCATTGCTGAGTGATATTGCTTTGTAAGTAAATACCACAACTTCTTTATCCATTTTTCACTTTCTGCGATGTTGAACTTGTACGGTAAACGAGGTTCTTGTAAACAGAGGCGTCCCAAACTTTGGGGTGGCTGTGTCTTTTTGATTTTAATTTCCCTAAGCTATAGGACCATAAGTGGAAGTGCCCTAGGCTCTGTTGCTTTGTTTTTTAGATGTTTCAGGAAACACCATACACTTCTCCCGAGTGTCTGTTGGCAATTTACATCCCGCCCATCAGCATAACAAGGCTCCCAGTTCTCCATGGCCTGTCCTGCCTTTCTGGATTTTACACTTTTTTCAGATGGCCCTTTTGACCGGGGGGAAGTGAGACTTCATTGTAGTGCAGATTTCCTTTGCAAGCTTGCTTGGTTGGCCAAAAAGGGCGTATGCGTTTTTTCCTGAATATATTCAGGAAAAAACGCATACGCCCTTTTTGGCCAAGTGCATCATTGTGGACGTTCTGCCTCTTTTCCTATGCTTTCAATGCAATTCCAGTCTGCCTCCTGAAATCGGTTTCCTGCAATTCTGCCCCGCTTTCAAGTCCTCTTGGCAGCCTTACTTCAGTATATTTTTGGACGATAGCTGTCATTTATAACTCTGCAGGTTTGTGAATTACAGTGCCCCTGAGCTCCTTTCTTCAACTCGCTTTCTTTTGAGCTGGCCGCAACACCGCAGGATGGCTTCAGGCCCTAATCTGGTTCCGGCACGGCACGCTGAGCCTTTGGTTAATTCCTCTTCCTGGTGGGAAATGAGAGTTAAATTTGCCCGTCCAGACACCTCCAGCTAGTCTCTCATTGGTTCTCGCTATTCCTGTTCATCTTCCGCAGAAATTGCAAACTGGGCCAAACAGGAGGTTAAAGGGACTGACTCTCCAAGTCGGGAGGGTGTTAGTAAAGCGTCTGGAATGTTGCACCCGAGTACCAGGGTACGAAAACTGAGACATATTTGAACACGTCTCCCGATCACATGGTTGATCATACTCTAGGTTCCACATGCATGTTTTAGCTGAAGGAAGAATACCTTAAACCTGGGTAGTTGAAACCCGTGGAATGGGTACCATGCAATATGACTTCAAAGGGTCTTCATTTGCTCACCGAACCTCTCCAATCCTATCACTGCTGCGTTTATGCCCCTGTACACATGCTTGATTCTCTTTCGGAGACATAGCAATCCATAGGTTTTAAGATACTTACTAGTCAGGTACATTCTTAGGCATTTAATATGCGGTGTTGAGTCCATTTCGTTGAGCAAGGAGTAGCTCTTGTCTATTCCATATTTGGCTTAAGGAACTTTATCTGTGCTCATTTCAATCTCTGGTTTTATGCAGCACCCCAACTCACCTTTCCCCTTAAGCAAGCATAAGTTGGTTTTCTAAATTTGAGACCCTGTTCTGTTCTGTAATTCAGTTCCTGTGTAGCCAAGTTTACATTCCGTGTATTACTGATATCTTATGATGTTTCTTTTTCTGTGTGACTTATTTCAGTTAGAATCATCATACCTGAATCCACTCATTGTGCTGCTAAGGGCCTGATGACATAGATTTCATTGCTGAGTGATATTGCTTTGTAAGTAAATACCACAACTTCTTTATCCATTTTTCACTTTCTGCGATGTTGAACTTGTACGGTAAACGAGGTTCTTGTAAACAGAGGCGTCCCAAACTTTGGGGTGGCTGTGTCTTTTTGATTTTAATTTCCCTAAGCTATAGGACCATAAGTGGAAGTGCCCTAGGCTCTGTTGCTTTGTTTTTTAGATGTTTCAGGAAACACCATACACTTCTCCCGAGTGTCTGTTGGCAATTTACATCCCGCCCATCAGCATAACAAGGCTCCCAGTTCTCCATGGCCTGTCCTGCCTTTCTGGATTTTACACTTTTTTCAGATGGCCCTTTTGACCGGGGGGAAGTGAGACTTCATTGTAGTGCAGATTTCCTTTGCAAGCTTGCTTGGTTGGCCAAAAAGGGCGTATGCGTTTTTTCCTGAATATATTCAGGAAAAAACGCATACGCCCTTTTTGGCCAAGTGCATCATTGTGGACGTTCTGCCTCTTTTCCTATGCTTTCAATGCAATTCCAGTCTGCCTCCTGAAATCGGTTTCCTGCAATTCTGCCCCGCTTTCAAGTCCTCTTGGCAGCCTTACTTCAGTATATTTTTGGACGATAGCTGTCATTTATAACTCTGCAGGTTTGTGAATTACAGTGCCCCTGAGCTCCTTTCTTCAACTCGCTTTCTTTTGAGCTGGCCGCAACACCGCAGGATGGCTTCAGGCCCTAATCTGGTTCCGGCACGGCACACTGAGCCTTTGGTTAATTCCTCTTCCTGGTGGGAAATGAGAGTTAAATTTGCCCGTCCAGACACCTTCCAGCTAGTCTCTCATTGGTTCTCGCTATTCCTGTTCATCTTCCGCAGAAATTGCAAACTGGGCCAAACAGGAGGTTAAAGGGACTGACTCTCCAAGTCGGGAGGGTGTTAGTAAAGCGTCTGGAATGTTGCACCCGAGTACCAGTGTACGAAAACTGAGACATATTTGAACACGTCTCCCGATCACATGGTTGATCATACTCTAGGTTCCACATGCATGTTTTAGCTGAAGGAAGAATACCTTAAACCTGGGTAGTTGAAACCCGTGGAATGGGTACCATGCAATATGACTTCAAAGGGTCTTCATTTGCTCACCGAACCTCTCCAATCCTATCACTGCTGCGTTTATGCCCCTGTACACATGCTTGATTCTCTTTCGGAGACATAGCAATCCATAGGTTTTAAGATACTTACTAGTCAGGTACATTCTTAGGCATTTAATATGCGGTGTTGAGTCCATTTCGTTGAGCAAGGAGTAGCTCTTGTCTATTCCATATTTGGCTTAAGGAACTTTATCTGTGCTCATTTCAATCTCTGGTTTTATGCAGCACCCCAACTCACCTTTACCCTTAAGCAAGCATAAGTTGGTTTTCTAAATTTGAGACCCTGTTCTGTTCTGTAATTCAGTTCCTGTGTAGCCAAGTTTACATTCCGTGTATTACTGATATCTTATGATGTTTCTTTTTCTGTGTGACTTATTTCAGTTAGAATCATCAAACCTGAATCCACTGATTGTGCTGCTAAGGGCCTGATGACATAGATTTCATTGCTGAGTGATATTGCTTTGTAAGTAAATACCACAACTTCTTTATCCATTTTTCACTTTCTGCGATGTTGAACTTGTACGGTAAACGAGGTTCTTGTAAACAGAGGCGTCCCAAACTTTGGGGTGGCTGTGTCTTTTTGATTTTAATTTCCCTAAGCTATAGGACCATAAGTGGAAGTGCCCTAGGCTCTGTTGCTTTGTTTTTTAGATGTTTCAGGAAACACCATACACTTCTCCCGAGTGTCTGTTGGCAATTTACATCCCGCCCATCAGCATAACAAGGCTCCCAGTTCTCCATGGCCTGTCCTGCCTTTCTGGATTTTACACTTTTTTCAGATGGCCCTTTTGACCGGGGGGAAGTGAGACTTCATTGTAGTGCAGATTTCCTTTGCAAGCTTGCTTGGTTGGCCAAAAAGGGCGTATGCGTTTTTTCCTGAATATATTCAGGAAAAAACGCATACGCCCTTTTTGGCCAAGTGCATCATTGTGGACGTTCTGCCTCTTTTCCTATGCTTTCAATGCAATTCCAGTCTGCCTCCTGAAATCGGTTTCCTGCAATTCTGCCCCGCTTTCAAGTCCTCTTGGCAGCCTTACTTCAGTATATTTTTGGACGATAGCTGTCATTTATAACTCTGCAGGTTTGTGAATTACAGTGCCCCTGAGCTCCTTTCTTCAACTCGCTTTCTTTTGAGCTGGCCGCAACACCGCAGGATGGCTTCAGGCCCTAATCTGGTTCCGGCACGGCACGCTGAGCCTTTGGTTAATTCCTCTTCCTGGTGGGAAATGAGAGTTAAATTTGCCCGTCCAGACACCTTCCAGCTAGTCTCTCATTGGTTCTCGCTATTCCTGTTCATCTTCCGCAGAAATTGCAAACTGGGCCAAACAGGAGGTTAAAGGGACTGACTCTCCAAGTCGGGAGGGTGTTAGTAAAGCGTCTGGAATGTTGCACCCGAGTACCAGGGTACGAAAACTGAGACATATTTGAACACGTCTCCCGATCACATGGTTGATCATACTCTAGGTTCCACATGCATGTTTTAGCTGAAGGAAGAATACCTTAAACCTGGGTAGTTGAAACCCGTGGAATGGGTACCATGAAATATGACTTCAAAGGGTCTTCATTTGCTCACCGAACCTCTCCAATCCTATCACTGCTGCGTTTATGCCCCTGTACACATGCTTGATTCTCTTTCGGAGACATAGCAATCCATAGGTTTTAAGATACTTACTAGTCAGGTACATTCTTAGGCATTTAATATGCGGTGTTGAGTCCATTTCGTTGAGCAAGGAGTAGCTCTTGTCTATTCCATATTTGGCTTAAGGAACTTTATCTGTGCTCATTTCAATCTCTGGTTTTATGCAGCACCCCAACTCACCTTTCCCCTTAAGCAAGCATAAGTTGGTTTTCTAAATTTGAGACCCTGTTCTGTTCTGTAATTCAGTTCCTGTGTAGCCAAGTTTACATTCCGTGTATTACTGATATCTTATGATGTTTCTTTTTCTGTGTGACTTATTTCAGTTAGAATCATCATACCTGAATCCACTCATTGTGCTGCTAAGGGCCTGATGACATAGATTTCATTGCTGAGTGATATTGCTTTGTAAGTAAATACCACAACTTCTTTATCCATTTTTCACTTTCTGCGATGTTGAACTTGTACGGTAAACGAGGTTCTTGTAAACAGAGGCGTCCCAAACTTTGGGGTGGCTGTGTCTTTTTGATTTTAATTTCCCTAAGCTATAGGACCATAAGTGGAAGTGCCCTAGGCTCTGTTGCTTTGTTTTTTAGATGTTTCAGGAAACACCATACACTTCTCCCGAGTGTCTGTTGGCAATTTACATCCCGCCCATCAGCATAACAAGGCTCCCAGTTCTCCATGGCCTGTCCTGCCTTTCTGGATTTTACACTTTTTTCAGATGGCCCTTTTGACCGGGGGGAAGTGAGACTTCATTGTAGTGCAGATTTCCTTTGCAAGCTTGCTTGGTTGGCCAAAAAGGGCGTATGCGTTTTTTCCTGAATATATTCAGGAAAAAACGCATACGCCCTTTTTGGCCAAGTGCATCATGGTGGACGTTCTGCCTCTTTTCCTATGCTTTCAATGCAATTCCAGTCTGCCTCCTGAAATCGGTTTCCTGCAATTCTGCCCCGCTTTCAAGTCCTCTTGGCAGCCTTACTTCAGTATATTTTTGGACGATAGCTGTCATTTATAACTCTGCAGGTTTGTGAATTACAGTGCCCCTGAGCTCCTTTCTTCAACTCGCTTTCTTTTGAGCTGGCCGCAACACCGCAGGATGGCTTCAGGCCCTAATCTGGTTCCGGCACGGCACGCTGAGCCTTTGGTTAATTCCTCTTCCTGGTGGGAAATGAGAGTTAAATTTGCCCGTCCAGACACCTCCAGCTAGTCTCTCATTGGTTCTCGCTATTCCTGTTCATCTTCCGCAGAAATTGCAAACTGGGCCAAACAGGAGGTTAAAGGGACTGACTCTCCAAGTCGGGAGGGTGTTAGTAAAGCGTCTGGAATGTTGCACCCGAGTACCAGGGTACGAAAACTGAGACATATTTGAACACGTCTCCCGATCACATGGTTGATCATACTCTAGGTACCACATGCATGTTTTAGCTGAAGGAAGAATACCTTAAACCTGGGTAGTTGAAACCCGTGGAATGGGTACCATGCAATATGACTTCAAAGGGTCTTCATTTGCTCACCGAACCTCTCCAATCCTATCACTGCTGCGTTTATGCCCCTGTACACATGCTTGATTCTCTTTCGGAGACATAGCAATCCATAGGTTTTAAGATACTTACTAGTCAGGTACATTCTTAGGCATTTAATATGCGGTGTTGAGTCCATTTCGTTGAGCAAGGAGTAGCTCTTGTCTATTCCATATTTGGCTTAAGGAACTTTATCTGTGCTCATTTCAATCTCTGGTTTTATGCAGCACCCCAACTCACCTTTCCCCTTAAGCAAGCATAAGTTGGTTTTCTAAATTTGAGACCCTGTTCTGTTCTGTAATTCAGTTCCTGTGTAGCCAAGTTTACATTCCGTGTATTACAGATATCTTATGATGTTTCTTTTTCTGTGTGACTTATTTCAGTTAGAATCATCATACCTGAATCCACTCATTGTGCTGCTAAGGGCCTGATGACATAGATTTCATTGCTGAGTGATATTGCTTTGTAAGTAAATACCACAACTTCTTTATCCATTTTTCACTTTCTGCGATGTTGAACTTGTACGGTAAACGAGGTTCTTGTAAACAGAGGCGTCCCAAACTTTGGGGTGGCTGTGTCTTTTTGATTTTAATTTCCCTAAGCTATAGGACCATAAGTGGAAGTGCCCTAGGCTCTGTTGCTTTGTTTTTTAGATGTTTCAGGAAACACCATACACTTCTCCCGAGTGTCTGTTGGCAATTTACATCCCGCCCATCAGCATAACAAGGCTCCCAGTTCTCCATGGCCTGTCCTGCCTTTCTGGATTTTACACTTTTTTCAGATGGCCCTTTTGACCGGGGGGAAGTGAGACTTCATTGTAGTGCAGATTTCCTTTGCAAGCTTGCTTGGTTGGCCAAAAAGGGCGTATGCGTTTTTTCCTGAATATATTCAGGAAAAAACGCATACGCCCTTTTTGGCCAAGTGCATCATTGTGGACGTTCTGCCTCTTTTCCTATGCTTTCAATGCAATTCCAGTCTACCTCCTGAAATCGGTTTCCTGCAATTCTGCCCCGCTTTCAAGTCCTCTTGGCAGCCTTACTTCAGTATAGTTTTGGACGATAGCTGTCATTTATAACTCTGCAGGTTTGTGAATTACAGTGCCCCTGAGCTCCTTTCTTCAACTCGCTTTCTTTTGAGCTGGCCGCAACACCGCAGGATGGCTTCAGGCCCTAATCTGGTTCCGGCACGGCACGCTGAGCCTTTGGTTAATTCCTCTTCCTGGTGGGAAATGAGAGTTAAATTTGCCCGTCCAGACACCTCCAGCTAGTCTCTCATTGGTTCTCGCTATTCCTGTTCATCTTCCGCAGAAATTGCAAACTGGGCCAAACAGGAGGTTAAAGGGACTGACTCTCCAAGTCGGGAGGGTGTTAGTAAAGCGTCTGGAATGTTGCACCCGAGTACCAGGGTACGAAAACTGAGACATATTTGAACACGTCTCCCGATCACATGGTTGATCATACTCTAGGTTCCACATGCATGTTTTAGCTGAAGGAAGAATACCTTAAACCTGGGTAGTTGAAACCCGTGGAATGGGTACCATGCAATATGACTTCAAAGGGTCTTCATTTGCTCACCGAACCTCTCCAATCCTATCACTGCTGCGTTTATGCCCCTGTACACATGCTTGATTCTCTTTCGGAGACATAGCAATCCATAGGTTTTAAGATACTTACTAGTCAGGTACATTCTTAGGCGTTTAATATGCGGTGTTGAGTCCATTTCGTTGAGCAAGGAGTAGCTCTTGTCTATTCCATATTTGGCTTAAGGAACTTTATCTGTGCTCATTTCAATCTCTGGTTTTATGCAGCACCCCAACTCACCTTTACCCTTAAGCAAGCATAAGTTGGTTTTCTAAATTTGAGACCCTGTTCTGTTCTGTAATTCAGTTCCTGTGTAGCCAAGTTTACATTCCGTGTATTACTGATATCTTATGATGTTTCTTTTTCTGTGTGACTTATTTCAGTTAGAATCATCATACCTGAATCCACTCATTGTGCTGCTAAGGGCCTGATGACATAGATTTCATTGCTGAGTGATATTGCTTTGTAAGTAAATACCACAACTTCTTTATCCATTTTTCACTTTCTGCGATGTTGAACTTGTACGGTAAACGAGGTTCTTGTAAACAGAGGCGTCCCAAACTTTGGGGTGGCTGTGTCTTTTTGATTTTAATTTCCCTAAGCTATAGGACCATAAGTGGAAGTGCCCTAGGCTCTGTTGCTTTGTTTTTTAGATGTTTCAGGAAACACCATACACTTCTCCCGAGTGTCTGTTGGCAATTTACATCCCGCCCATCAGCATAACAAGGCTCCCAGTTCTCCATGGCCTGTCCTGCCTTTCTGGATTTTACACTTTTTTCAGATGGCCCTTTTGACCGGGGGGATGTGAGACTTCATTGTAGTGCAGATTTCCTTTGCAAGCTTGCTTGGTTGGCCACAAAGGGCGTATGCGTTTTTTCCTGAATATATTCAGGAAAAAACGCATACGCCCTTTTTGGCCAAGTGCATCATGGTGGACGTTCTGCCTCTTTTCCTATGCTTTCAATGCAATTCCAGTCTGCCTCCTGAAATCGGTTTCCTGCAATTCTGCCCCGCTTTCAAGTCCTCTTGGCAGCCTTACTTCAGTATATTTTTGGACGATAGCTGTCATTTATAACTCTGCAGGTTTGTGAATTACAGTGCCCCTGAGCTCCTTTCTTCAACTCGCTTTCTTTTGAGCTGGCCGCAACACCGCAGGATGGCTTCAGGCCCTAATCTGGTTCCGGCACGGCACGCTGAGCCTTTGGTTAATTCCTCTTCCTGGTGGGAAATGAGAGTTAAATTTGCCCGTCCAGACACCTTCCAGCTAGTCTCTCATTGGTTCTCGCTATTCCTGTTCATCTTCCGCAGAAATTGCAAACTGGGCCAAACAGGAGGTTAAAGGGACTGACTCTCCAAGTCGGGAGGGTGTTAGTAAAGCGTCTGGAATGTTGCACCCGAGTACCAGGGTACGAAAACTGAGACATATTTGAACACGTCTCCCGATCACATGGTTGATCATACTCTAGGTTCCACATGCATGTTTTAGCTGAAGGAAGAATACCTTAAACCTGGGTAGTTGAAACCCGTGGAATGGGTACCATGCGATATGACTTCAAAGGGTCTTCATTTGCTCACCGAACCTCTCCAATCCTATCACTGCTGTGTTTATGCCCCTGTACACATGCTTGATTCTCTTTCGGAGACATAGCAATCCATAGGTTTTAAGATACTTACTAGTCAGGTACATTCTTAGGCATTTAATATGCGGTGTTGAGTCCATTTCGTTGAGCAAGGAGTAGCTCTTGTCTATTCCATATTTGGCTTAAGGAACTTTATCTGTGCTCATTTCAATCTCTGGTTTTATGCAGCACCCCAACTCACCTTTCCCCTTAAGCAAGCATAAGTTGGTTTTCTAAATTTGAGACCCTGTTCTGTTCTGTAATTCAGTTCCTGTGTAGCCAAGTTTACATTCCGTGTATTACTGATATCTTATGATGTTTCTTTTTCTGTGTGACTTATTTCAGTTAGAATCATCATACCTGAATCCACTCATTGTGCTGCTAAGGGCCTGATGACATAGATTTCATTGCTGAGTGATATTGCTTTGTAAGTAAATACCACAACTTCTTTATCCATTTTTCACTTTCTGCGATGTTGAACTTGTACGGTAAACGAGGTTCTTGTAAACAGAGGCGTCCCAAACTTTGGGGTGGCTGTGTCTTTTTGATTTTAATTTCCCTAAGCTATAGGACCATAAGTGGAAGTGCCCTAGGCTCTGTTGCTTTGTTTTTTAGATGTTTCAGGAAACACCATACACTTCTCCCGAGTGTCTGTTGGCAATTTACATCCCGCCCATCAGCATAACAAGGCTCCCAGTTCTCCATGGCCTGTCCTGCCTTTCTGGATTTTACACTTTTTTCAGATGGCCCTTTTGACCGGGGGGAAGTGAGACTTCATTGTAGTGCAGATTTCCTTTGCAAGCTTGCTTGGTTGGCCAAAAAGGGCGTATGCGTTTTTTCCTGAATATATTCAGGAAAAAACGCATACGCCCTTTTTGGCCAAGTGCATCATGGTGGACGTTCTGCCTCTTTTCCTATGCTTTCAATGCAATTCCAGTCTGCCTCCTGAAATCGGTTTCCTGCAATTCTGCCCCGCTTTCAAGTCCTCTTGGCAGCCTTACTTCAGTATATTTTTGGACGATAGCTGTCATTTATAACTCTGCAGGTTTGTGAATTACAGTGCCCCTGAGCTCCTTTCTTCAACTCGCTTTCTTTTGAGCTGGCCGCAACACCGCAGGATGGCTTCAGGCCCTAATCTGGTTCCGGCACGGCACGCTGAGCCTTTGGTTAATTCCTCTTCCTGGTGGGAAATGAGAGTTAAATTTGCCCGTCCAGACACCTTCCAGCTAGTCTCTCATTGGTTCTCGCTATTCCTGTTCATCTTCCGCAGAAATTGCAAACTGGGCCAAACAGGAGGTTAAAGGGACTGACTCTCCAAGTCGGGAGGGTGTTAGTAAAGCGTCTGGAATGTTGCACCCGAGTACCAGGGTACGAAAACTGACACATATTTGAACACGTCTCCCGATCACATGGTTGATCATACTCTAGGTTCCACATGCATGTTTTAGCTGAAGGAAGAATACCTTAAACCTGGGTAGTTGAAACCCGTGGAATGGGTACCATGCGATATGACTTCAAAGGGTCTTCATTTGCTCACCGAACCTCTCCAATCCTATCACTGCTGCGTTTATGCCCCTGTACACATGCTTGATTCTCTTTCGGAGACATAGCAATCCATAGGTTTTAAGATACTTACTAGTCAGGTACATTCTTAGGCGTTTAATATGCGGTGTTGAGTCCATTTCGTTGAGCAAGGAGTAGCTCTTGTCTATTCCATATTTGGCTTAAGGAACTTTATCTGTGCTCATTTCAATCTCTGGTTTTATGCAGCACCCCAACTCACCTTTCCCCTTAAGCAAGCATAAGTTGGTTTTCTAAATTTGAGACCCTGTTCTGTTCTGTAATTCAGTTCCTGTGTAGCCAAGTTTACATTCCGTGTATTACTGATATCTTATGATGTTTCTTTTTCTGTGTGACTTATTTCAGTTAGAATCATCATACCTGAATCCACTCATTGTGCTGCTAAGGGCCTGATGACATAGATTTCATTGCTGAGTGATATTGCTTTGTAAGTAAATACCACAACTTCTTTATCCATTTTTCACTTTCTGCGATGTTGAACTTGTACGGTAAACGAGGTTCTTGTAAACAGAGGCGTCCCAAACTTTGGGGTGGCTGTGTCTTTTTGATTTTAATTTCCCTAAGCTATAGGACCATAAGTGGAAGTGCCCTAGGCTCTGTTGCTTTGTTTTTTAGATGTTTCAGGAAACACCATACACTTCTCCCGAGTGTCTGTTGGCAATTTACATCCCGCCCATCAGCATAACAAGGCTCCCAGTTCTCCATGGCCTGTCCTGCCTTTCTGGATTTTACACTTTTTTCAGATGGCCCTTTTGACCGGGGGGAAGTGAGACTTCATTGTAGTGCAGATTTCCTTTGCAAGCTTGCTTGGTTGGCCAAAAAGGGCGTATGCGTTTTTTCCTGAATATATTCAGGAAAAAACGCATACGCCCTTTTTGGCCAAGTGCATCATGGTGGACGTTCTGCCTCTTTTCCTATGCTTTCAATGCAATTCCAGTCTGCCTCCTGAAATCGGTTTCCTGCAATTCTGCCCCGCTTTCAAGTCCTCTTGGCAGCCTTACTTCAGTATATTTTTGGACGATAGCTGTCATTTATAACTCTGCAGGTTTGTGAATTACAGTGCCCCTGAGCTCCTTTCTTCAACTCGCTTTCTTTTGAGCTGGCCGCAACACCGCAGGATGGCTTCAGGCCCTAATCTGGTTCCGGCACGGCACGCTGAGCCTTTGGTTAATTCCTCTTCCTGGTGGGAAATGAGAGTTAAATTTGCCCGTCCAGACACCTTCCAGCTAGTCTCTCATTGGTTCTCGCTATTCCTGTTCATCTTCCGCAGAAATTGCAAACTGGGCCAAACAGGAGGTTAAAGGGACTGACTCTCCAAGTCGGGAGGGTGTTAGTAAAGCGTCTGGAATGTTGCACCCGAGTACCAGGGTACGAAAACTGAGACATATTTGAACACGTCTCCCGATCACATGGTTGATCATACTCTAGGTTCCACATGCATGTTTTAGCTGAAGGAAGAATACCTTAAACCTGGGTAGTTGAAACCCGTGGAATGGGTACCATGCGATATGACTTCAAAGGGTCTTCATTTGCTCACCGAACCTCTCCAATCCTATCACTGCTGCGTTTATGCCCCTGTACACATGCTTGATTCTCTTTCGGAGACATAGCAATCCATAGGTTTTAAGATACTTACTAGTCAGGTACATTCTTAGGCATTTAATATGCGGTGTTGAGTCCATTTCGTTGAGCAAGGAGTAGCTCTTGTCTATTCAATATTTGGCTTAAGGAACTTTATCTGTGCTCATTTCAATCTCTGGTTTTATGCAGCACCCCAACTCACCTTTCCCCTTAAGCAAGCATAAGTTGGTTTTCTAAATTTGAGACCCTGTTCTGTTCTGTAATTCAGTTCCTGTGTAGCCAAGTTTACATTCCATGTATTACTGATATCTTATGATGTTTCTTTTTCTGTGTGACTTATTTCAGTTAGAATCATCATACCTGAATCCACTCATTGTGCTGCTAAGGGCCTGATGACATAGATTTCATTGCTGAGTGATATTGCTTTGTAAGTAAATACCACAACTTCTTTATCCATTTTTCACTTTCTGCGATGTTGAACTTGTACGGTAAACGAGGTTCTTGTAAACAGAGGCGTCCCAAACTTTGGGGTGGCTGTGTCTTTTTGATTTTAATTTCCCTAAGCTATAGGACCATAAGTGGAAGTGCCCTAGGCTCTGTTGCTTTGTTTTTTAGATGTTTCAGGAAACACCATACACTTCTCCCGAGTGTCTGTTGGCAATTTACATCCCGCCGATCAGCATAACAAGGCTCCCAGTTCTCCATGGCCTGTCCTGCCTTTCTGGATTTTACACTTTTTTCAGATGGCCCTTTTGACCGGGGGGAAGTGAGACTTCATTGTAGTGCAGATTTCCTTTGCAAGCTTGCTTGGTTGGCCAAAAAGGGCGTATGCGTTTTTTCCTGAATATATTCAGGAAAAAACGCATACGCCCTTTTTGGCCAAGTGCATCATGGTGGACGTTCTGCCTCTTTTCCTATGCTTTCAATGCAATTCCAGTCTGCCTCCTGAAATCGGTTTCCTGCAATTCTGCCCCGCTTTCAAGTCCTCTTGGCAGCCTTACTTCAGTATATTTTTGGACGATAGCTGTCATTTATAACTCTGCAGGTTTGTGAATTACAGTGCCCCTGAGCTCCTTTCTTCAACTCGCTTTCTTTTGAGCTGGCCGCAACACCGCAGGATGGCTTCAGACCCTAATCTGGTTCCGGCACGGCACGCTGAGCCTTTGGTTAATTCCTCTTCCTGGTGGGAAATGAGAGTTAAATTTGCCCGTCCAGACACCTTCCAGCTAGTCTCTCATTGGTTCTCGCTATTCCTGTTCATCTTCCGCAGAAATTGCAAACTGGGCCAAACAGGAGGTTAAAGGGACTGACTCTCCAAGTCGGGAGGGTGTTAGTAAAGCGTCTGGAATGTTGCACCCGAGTACCAGGGTACGAAAACTGAGACATATTTGAACACGTCTCCCGATCACATGGTTGATCATACTCTAGGTTCCACATGCATGTTTTAGCTGAAGGAAGAATACCTTAAACCTGGGTAGTTGAAACCCGTGGAATGGGTACCATGCGATATGACTTCAAAGGGTCTTCATTTGCTCACCGAACCTCTCCAATCCTATCACTGCTGCGTTTATGCCCCTGTACACATGCTTGATTCTCTTTCGGAGACATAGCAATCCATAGGTTTTAAGATACTTACTAGTCAGGTACATTCTTAGGCATTTAATATGCGGTGTTGAGTCCATTTCGTTGAGCAAGGAGTAGCTCTTGTCTATTCCATATTTGGCTTAAGGAACTTTATCTGTGCTCATTTCAATCTCTGGTTTTATGCAGCACCCCAACTCACCTTTCCCCTTAAGCAAGCATAAGTTGGTTTTCTAAATTTGAGACCCTGTTCTGTTCTGTAATTCAGTTCTTGTGTAGCCAAGTTTACATTCCGTGTATTACTGATATCTTATGATGTTTCTTTTTCTGTGTGACTTATTTCAGTTAGAATCATCATACCTGAATCCACTCATTGTGCTGCTAAGGGCCTGATGACATAGATTTCATTGCTGAGTGATATTGCTTTGTAAGTAAATACCACAACTTCTTTATCCATTTTTCACTTTCTGCGATGTTGAACTTGTACGGTAAACGAGGTTCTTGTAAACAGAGGCGTCCCAAACTTTGGGGTGGCTGTGTCTTTTTGATTTTAATTTCCCTAAGCTATAGGACCATAAGTGGAAGTGCCCTAGGCTCTGTTGCTTTGTTTTTTAGATGTTTCAGGAAACACCATACACTTCTCCCGAGTGTCTGTTGGCAATTTACATCCCGCCCATCAGCATAACAAGGCTCCCAGTTCTCGATGGCCTGTCCTGCCTTTCTGGATTTTACACTTTTTTCAGATGGCCCTTTTGACCGGGGGGAAGTGAGACTTCATTGTAGTGCAGATTTCCTTTGCAAGCTTGCTTGGTTGGCCAAAAAGGGCGTATGCGTTTTTTCCTGAATATATTCAGGAAAAAACGCATACGCCCTTTTTGGCCAAGTGCATCATGGTGGACGTTCTGCCTCTTTTCCTATGCTTTCAATGCAATTCCAGTCTGCCTCCTGAAATCGGTTTCCTGCAATTCTGCCCCGCTTTCAAGTCCTCTTGGCAGCCTTACTTCAGTATATTTTTGGACGATAGCTGTCATTTATAACTCTGCAGGTTTGTGAATTACAGTGCCCCTGAGCTCCTTTCTTCAACTCGCTTTCTTTTGAGCTGGCCGCAACACCGCAGGATGGCTTCAGGCCCTAATCTGGTTCCGGCACGGCACGCTGAGCCTTTGGTTAATTCCTCTTCCTGGTGGGAAATGAGAGTTAAATTTGCCCGTCCAGACACCTCCAGCTAGTCTCTCATTGGTTCTCGCTATTCCTGTTCATCTTCCGCAGAAATTGCAAACTGGGCCAAACAGGAGGTTAAAGGGACTGACTCTCCAAGTCGGGAGGGTGTTAGTAAAGCGTCTGGAATGTTGCACCCGAGTACCAGGGTACGAAAACTGAGACATATTTGAACACGTCTCCCGATCACATGGTTGATCATACTCTAGGTTCCACATGCATGTTTTAGCTGAAGGAAGAATACCTTAAACCTGGGTAGTTGAAACCCGTGGAATGGGTACCATGCGATATGACTTCAAAGGGTCTTCATTTGCTCACCGAACCTCTCCAATCCTATCACTGCTGCGTTTATGCCCCTGTACACATGCTTGATTCTCTTTCGGAGACATAGCAATCCATAGGTTTTAAGATACTTACTAGTCAGGTACATTCTTAGGCATTTAATATGCGGTGTTGAGTCCATTTCGTTGAGCAAGGAGTAGCTCTTGTCTATTCAATATTTGGCTTAAGGAACTTTATCTGTGCTCATTTCAATCTCTGGTTTTATGCAGCACCCCAACTCACCTTTCCCCTTAAGCAAGCATAAGTTGGTTTTCTAAATTTGAGACCCTGTTCTGTTCTGTAATTCAGTTCCTGTGTAGCCAAGTTTACATTCCATGTATTACTGATATCTTATGATGTTTCTTTTTCTGTGTGACTTATTTCAGTTAGAATCATCATACCTGAATCCACTCATTGTGCTGCTAAGGGCCTGATGACATAGATTTCATTGCTGAGTGATATTGCTTTGTAAGTAAATACCACAACTTCTTTATCCATTTTTCACTTTCTGCGATGTTGAACTTGTACGGTAAACGAGGTTCTTGTAAACAGAGGCGTCCCAAACTTTGGGGTGGCTGTGTCTTTTTGATTTTAATTTCCCTAAGCTATAGGACCATAAGTGGAAGTGCCCTAGGCTCTGTTGCTTTGTTTTTTAGATGTTTCAGGAAACACCATACACTTCTCCCGAGTGTCTGTTGGCAATTTACATCCCGCCGATCAGCATAACAAGGCTCCCAGTTCTCCATGGCCTGTCCTGCCTTTCTGGATTTTACACTTTTTTCAGATGGCCCTTTTGACCGGGGGGAAGTGAGACTTCATTGTAGTGCAGATTTCCTTTGCAAGCTTGCTTGGTTGGCCAAAAAGGGCGTATGCGTTTTTTCCTGAATATATTCAGGAAAAAACGCATACGCCCTTTTTGGCCAAGTGCATCATGGTGGACGTTCTGCCTCTTTTCCTATGCTTTCAATGCAATTCCAGTCTGCCTCCTGAAATCGGTTTCCTGCAATTCTGCCCCGCTTTCAAGTCCTCTTGGCAGCCTTACTTCAGTATATTTTTGGACGATAGCTGTCATTTATAACTCTGCAGGTTTGTGAATTACAGTGCCCCTGAGCTCCTTTCTTCAACTCGCTTTCTTTTGAGCTGGCCGCAACACCGCAGGATGGCTTCAGACCCTAATCTGGTTCCGGCACGGCACGCTGAGCCTTTGGTTAATTCCTCTTCCTGGTGGGAAATGAGAGTTAAATTTGCCCGTCCAGACACCTTCCAGCTAGTCTCTCATTGGTTCTCGCTATTCCTGTTCATCTTCCGCAGAAATTGCAAACTGGGCCAAACAGGAGGTTAAAGGGACTGACTCTCCAAGTCGGGAGGGTGTTAGTAAAGCGTCTGGAATGTTGCACCCGAGTACCAGGGTACGAAAACTGAGACATATTTGAACACGTCTCCCGATCACATGGTTGATCATACTCTAGGTTCCACATGCATGTTTTAGCTGAAGGAAGAATACCTTAAACCTGGGTAGTTGAAACCCGTGGAATGGGTACCATGCGATATGACTTCAAAGGGTCTTCATTTGCTCACCGAACCTCTCCAATCCTATCACTGCTGCGTTTATGCCCCTGTACACATGCTTGATTCTCTTTCGGAGACATAGCAATCCATAGGTTTTAAGATACTTACTAGTCAGGTACATTCTTAGGCATTTAATATGCGGTGTTGAGTCCATTTCGTTGAGCAAGGAGTAGCTCTTGTCTATTCCATATTTGGCTTAAGGAACTTTATCTGTGCTCATTTCAATCTCTGGTTTTATGCAGCACCCCAACTCACCTTTCCCCTTAAGCAAGCATAAGTTGGTTTTCTAAATTTGAGACCCTGTTCTGTTCTGTAATTCAGTTCTTGTGTAGCCAAGTTTACATTCCGTGTATTACTGATATCTTATGATGTTTCTTTTTCTGTGTGACTTATTTCAGTTAGAATCATCATACCTGAATCCACTCATTGTGCTGCTAAGGGCCTGATGACATAGATTTCATTGCTGAGTGATATTGCTTTGTAAGTAAATACCACAACTTCTTTATCCATTTTTCACTTTCTGCGATGTTGAACTTGTACGGTAAACGAGGTTCTTGTAAACAGAGGCGTCCCAAACTTTGGGGTGGCTGTGTCTTTTTGATTTTAATTTCCCTAAGCTATAGGACCATAAGTGGAAGTGCCCTAGGCTCTGTTGCTTTGTTTTTTAGATGTTTCAGGAAACACCATACACTTCTCCCGAGTGTCTGTTGGCAATTTACATCCCGCCGATCAGCATAACAAGGCTCCCAGTTCTCCATGGCCTGTCCTGCCTTTCTGGATTTTACACTTTTTTCAGATGGCCCTTTTGACCGGGGGGAAGTGAGACTTCATTGTAGTGCAGATTTCCTTTGCAAGCTTGCTTGGTTGGCCAAAAAGGGCGTATGCGTTTTTTCCTGAATATATTCAGGAAAAAACGCATACGCCCTTTTTGGCCAAGTGCATCATGGTGGACGTTCTGCCTCTTTTCCTATGCTTTCAATGCAATTCCAGTCTGCCTCCTGAAATCGGTTTCCTGCAATTCTGCCCCGCTTTCAAGTCCTCTTGGCAGCCTTACTTCAGTATATTTTTGGACGATAGCTGTCATTTATAACTCTGCAGGTTTGTGAATTACAGTGCCCCTGAGCTCCTTTCTTCAACTCGCTTTCTTTTGAGCTGGCCGCAACACCGCAGGATGGCTTCAGACCCTAATCTGGTTCCGGCACGGCACGCTGAGCCTTTGGTTAATTCCTCTTCCTGGTGGGAAATGAGAGTTAAATTTGCCCGTCCAGACACCTTCCAGCTAGTCTCTCATTGGTTCTCGCTATTCCTGTTCATCTTCCGCAGAAATTGCAAACTGGGCCAAACAGGAGGTTAAAGGGACTGACTCTCCAAGTCGGGAGGGTGTTAGTAAAGCGTCTGGAATGTTGCACCCGAGTACCAGGGTACGAAAACTGAGACATATTTGAACACGTCTCCCGATCACATGGTTGATCATACTCTAGGTTCCACATGCATGTTTTAGCTGAAGGAAGAATACCTTAAACCTGGGTAGTTGAAACCCGTGGAATGGGTACCATGCGATATGACTTCAAAGGGTCTTCATTTGCTCACCGAACCTCTCCAATCCTATCACTGCTGCGTTTATGCCCCTGTACACATGCTTGATTCTCTTTCGGAGACATAGCAATCCATAGGTTTTAAGATACTTACTAGTCAGGTACATTCTTAGGCATTTAATATGCGGTGTTGAGTCCATTTCGTTGAGCAAGGAGTAGCTCTTGTCTATTCCATATTTGGCTTAAGGAACTTTATCTGTGCTCATTTCAATCTCTGGTTTTATGCAGCACCCCAACTCACCTTTCCCCTTAAGCAAGCATAAGTTGGTTTTCTAAATTTGAGACCCTGTTCTGTTCTGTAATTCAGTTCTTGTGTAGCCAAGTTTACATTCCGTGTATTACTGATATCTTATGATGTTTCTTTTTCTGTGTGACTTATTTCAGTTAGAATCATCATACCTGAATCCACTCATTGTGCTGCTAAGGGCCTGATGACATAGATTTCATTGCTGAGTGATATTGCTTTGTAAGTAAATACCACAACTTCTTTATCCATTTTTCACTTTCTGCGATGTTGAACTTGTACGGTAAACGAGGTTCTTGTAAACAGAGGCGTCCCAAACTTTGGGGTGGCTGTGTCTTTTTGATTTTAATTTCCCTAAGCTATAGGACCATAAGTGGAAGTGCCCTAGGCTCTGTTGCTTTGTTTTTTAGATGTTTCAGGAAACACCATACACTTCTCCCGAGTGTCTGTTGGCAATTTACATCCCGCCCATCAGCATAACAAGGCTCCCAGTTCTCGATGGCCTGTCCTGCCTTTCTGGATTTTACACTTTTTTCAGATGGCCCTTTTGACCGGGGGGAAGTGAGACTTCATTGTAGTGCAGATTTCCTTTGCAAGCTTGCTTGGTTGGCCAAAAAGGGCGTATGCGTTTTTTCCTGAATATATTCAGGAAAAAACGCATACGCCCTTTTTGGCCAAGTGCATCATGGTGGACGTTCTGCCTCTTTTCCTATGCTTTCAATGCAATTCCAGTCTGCCTCCTGAAATCGGTTTCCTGCAATTCTGCCCCGCTTTCAAGTCCTCTTGGCAGCCTTACTTCAGTATATTTTTGGACGATAGCTGTCATTTATAACTCTGCAGGTTTGTGAATTACAGTGCCCCTGAGCTCCTTTCTTCAACTCGCTTTCTTTTGAGCTGGCCGCAACACCGCAGGATGGCTTCAGGCCCTAATCTGGTTCCGGCACGGCACGCTGAGCCTTTGGTTAATTCCTCTTCCTGGTGGGAAATGAGAGTTAAATTTGCCCGTCCAGACACCTTCCAGCTAGTCTCTCATTGGTTCTCGCTATTCCTGTTCATCTTCCGCAGAAATTGCAAACTGGGCCAAACAGGAGGTTAAAGGGACTGACTCTCCAAGTCGGGAGGGTGTTAGTAAAGCGTCTGGAATGTTGCACCCGAGTACCAGGGTACGAAAACTGAGACATATTTGAACACGTCTCCCGATCACATGGTTGATCATACTCTAGGTTCCACATGCATGTTTTAGCTGAAGGAAGAATACCTTAAACCTGGGTAGTTGAAACCCGTGGAATGGGTACCATGCGATATGACTTCAAAGGGTCTTCATTTGCTCACCGAACCTCTCCAATCCTATCACTGCTGCGTTTATGCCCCTGTACACATGCTTGATTCTCTTTCGGAGACATAGCAATCCATAGGTTTTAAGATACTTACTAGTCAGGTACATTCTTAGGCATTTAATATGCGGTGTTGAGTCCATTTCGTTGAGCAAGGAGTAGCTCTTGTCTATTCCATATTTGGCTTAAGGAACTTTATCTGTGCTCATTTCAATCTCTGGTTTTATGCAGCACCCCAACTCACCTTTCCCCTTAAGCAAGCATAAGTTGGTTTTCTAAATTTGAGACCCTGTTCTGTTCTGTAATTCAGTTCTTGTGTAGCCAAGTTTACATTCCGTGTATTACTGATATCTTATGATGTTTCTTTTTCTGTGTGACTTATTTCAGTTAGAATCATCATACCTGAATCCACTCATTGTGCTGCTAAGGGCCTGATGACATAGATTTCATTGCTGAGTGATATTGCTTTGTAAGTAAATACCACAACTTCTTTATCCATTTTTCACTTTCTGCGATGTTGAACTTGTACGGTAAACGAGGTTCTTGTAAACAGAGGCGTCCCAAACTTTGGGGTGGCTGTGTCTTTTTGATTTTAATTTCCCTAAGCTATAGGACCATAAGTGGAAGTGCCCTAGGCTCTGTTGCTTTGTTTTTTAGATGTTTCAGGAAACACCATACACTTCTCCCGAGTGTCTGTTGGCAATTTACATCCCGCCCATCAGCATAACAAGGCTCCCAGTTCTCCATGGCCTGTCCTGCCTTTCTGGATTTTACACTTTTTTCAGATGGCCCTTTTGACCGGGGGGAAGTGAGACTTCATTGTAGTGCAGATTTCCTTTGCAAGCTTGCTTGGTTGGCCAAAAAGGGCGTATGCGTTTTTTCCTGAATATATTCAGGAAAAAACGCATACGCCCTTTTTGGCCAAGTGCATCATGGTGGACGTTCTGCCTCTTTTCCTATGCTTTCAATGCAATTCCAGTCTGCCTCCTGAAATCGGTTTCCTGCAATTCTGCCCCGCTTTCAAGTCCTCTTGGCAGCCTTACTTCAGTATATTTTTGGACGATAGCTGTCATTTATAACTCTGCAGGTTTGTGAATTACAGTGCCCCTGAGCTCCTTTCTTCAACTCGCTTTCTTTTGAGCTGGCCGCAACACCGCAGGATGGCTTCAGGCCCTAATCTGGTTCTGGCACGGCACGCTGAGCCTTTGGTTAATTCCTCTTCCTGGTGGGAAATGAGAGTTAAATTTGCCCGTCCAGACACCTTCCAGCTAGTCTCTCATTGGTTCTCGCTATTCCTGTTCATCTTCCGCAGAAATTGCAAACTGGGCCAAACAGGAGGTTAAAGGGACTGACTCTCCAAGTCGGGAGGGTGTTAGTAAAGCGTCTGGAATGTTGCACCCGAGTACCAGGGTACGAAAACTGAGACATATTTGAACACGTCTCCCGATCACATGGTTGATCATACTCTAGGTTCCACATGCATGTTTTAGCTGAAGGAAGAATACCTTAAACCTGGGTAGTTGAAACCCGTGGAATGGGTACCATGCGATATGACTTCAAAGGGTTTTCATTTGCTCACCGAACCTCTCCAATCCTATCACTGCTGCGTTTATGCCCCTGTACACATGCTTGATTCTCTTTCGGAGACATAGCAATCCATAGGTTTTAAGATACTTACTAGTCAGGTACATTCTTAGGCATTTAATATGCGGTGTTGAGTCCATTTCGTTGAGCAAGGAGTAGCTCTTGTCTATTCCATATTTGGCTTAAGGAACTTTATCTGTGCTCATTTCAATCTCTGGTTTTATGCAGCACCCCAACTCACCTTTCCCCTTAAGCAAGCATAAGTTGGTTTTCTAAATTTGAGACCCTGTTCTGTTCTGTAATTCAGTTCCTGTGTAGCCAAGTTTACATTCCATGTATTACTGATATCTTATGATGTTTCTTTTTCTGTGTGACTTATTTCAGTTAGAATCATCATACCTGAATCCACTCATTGTGCTGCTAAGGGCCTGATGACATAGATTTCATTGCTGAGTGATATTGCTTTGTAAGTAAATACCACAACTTCTTTATCCATTTTTCACTTTCTGCGATGTTGAACTTGTACGGTAAACGAGGTTCTTGTAAACAGAGGCGTCCCAAACTTTGGGGTGGCTGTGTCTTTTTGATTTTAATTTCCCTAAGCTATAGGACCATAAGTGGAAGTGCCCTAGGCTCTGTTGCTTTGTTTTTTAGATGTTTCAGGAAACACCATACACTTCTCCCGAGTGTCTGTTGGCAATTTACATCCCGCCGATCAGCATAACAAGGCTCCCAGTTCTCCATGGCCTGTCCTGCCTTTCTGGATTTTACACTTTTTTCAGATGGCCCTTTTGACCGGGGGGAAGTGAGACTTCATTGTAGTGCAGATTTCCTTTGCAAGCTTGCTTGGTTGGCCAAAAAGGGCGTATGCGTTTTTTCCTGAATATATTCAGGAAAAAACGCATACGCCCTTTTTGGCCAAGTGCATCATGGTGGACGTTCTGCCTCTTTTCCTATGCTTTCAATGCAATTCCAGTCTGCCTCCTGAAATCGGTTTCCTGCAATTCTGCCCCGCTTTCAAGTCCTCTTGGCAGCCTTACTTCAGTATATTTTTGGACGATAGCTGTCATTTATAACTCTGCAGGTTTGTGAATTACAGTGCCCCTGAGCTCCTTTCTTCAACTCGCTTTCTTTTGAGCTGGCCGCAACACCGCAGGATGGCTTCAGGCCCTAATCTGGTTCCGGCACGGCACGCTGAGCCTTTGGTTAATTCCTCTTCCTGGTGGGAAATGAGAGTTAAATTTGCCCGTCCAGACACCTTCCAGCTAGTCTCTCATTGGTTCTCGCTATTCCTGTTCATCTTCCGCAGAAATTGCAAACTGGGCCAAACAGGAGGTTAAAGGGACTGACTCTCCAAGTCGGGAGGGTGTTAGTAAAGCGTCTGGAATGTTGCACCCGAGTACCAGGGTACGAAAACTGAGACATATTTGAACACGTCTCCCGATCACATGGTTGATCATACTCTAGGTTCCACATGCATGTTTTAGCTGAAGGAAGAATACCTTAAACCTGGGTAGTTGAAACCCGTGGAATGGGTACCATGCGATATGACTTCAAAGGGTCTTCATTTGCTCACCGAACCTCTCCAATCCTATCACTGCTGCGTTTATGCCCCTGTACACATGCTTGATTCTCTTTCGGAGACATAGCAATCCATAGGTTTTAAGATACTTACTAGTCAGGTACATTCTTAGGCATTTAATATGCGGTGTTGAGTCCATTTCGTTGAGCAAGGAGTAGCTCTTGTCTATTCCATATTTGGCTTAAGGAACTTTATCTGTGCTCATTTCAATCTCTGGTTTTATGCAGCACCCCAACTCACCTTTCCCCTTAAGCAAGCATAAGTTGGTTTTCTAAATTTGAGACCCTGTTCTGTTCTGTAATTCAGTTCTTGTGTAGCCAAGTTTACATTCCGTGTATTACTGATATCTTATGATGTTTCTTTTTCTGTGTGACTTATTTCAGTTAGAATCATCATACCTGAATCCACTCATTGTGCTGCTAAGGGCCTGATGACATAGATTTCATTGCTGAGTGATATTGCTTTGTAAGTAAATACCACAACTTCTTTATCCATTTTTCACTTTCTGCGATGTTGAACTTGTACGGTAAACGAGGTTCTTGTAAACAGAGGCGTCCCAAACTTTGGGGTGGCTGTGTCTTTTTGATTTTAATTTCCCTAAGCTATAGGACCATAAGTGGAAGTGCCCTAGGCTCTGTTGCTTTGTTTTTTAGATGTTTCAGGAAACACCATACACTTCTCCCGAGTGTCTGTTGGCAATTTACATCCCGCCCATCAGCATAACAAGGCTCCCAGTTCTCCATGGCCTGTCCTGCCTTTCTGGATTTTACACTTTTTTCAGATGGCCCTTTTGACCGGGGGGAAGTGAGACTTCATTGTAGTGCAGATTTCCTTTGCAAGCTTGCTTGGTTGGCCAAAAAGGGCGTATGCGTTTTTTCCTGAATATATTCAGGAAAAAACGCATACGCCCTTTTTGGCCAAGTGCATCATGGTGGACGTTCTGCCTCTTTTCCTATGCTTTCAATGCAATTCCAGTCTGCCTCCTGAAATCGGTTTCCTGCAATTCTGCCCCGCTTTCAAGTCCTCTTGGCAGCCTTACTTCAGTATATTTTTGGACGATAGCTGTCATTTATAACTCTGCAGGTTTGTGAATTACAGTGCCCCTGAGCTCCTTTCTTCAACTCGCTTTCTTTTGAGCTGGCCGCAACACCGCAGGATGGCTTCAGGCCCTAATCTGGTTCTGGCACGGCACGCTGAGCCTTTGGTTAATTCCTCTTCCTGGTGGGAAATGAGAGTTAAATTTGCCCGTCCAGACACCTTCCAGCTAGTCTCTCATTGGTTCTCGCTATTCCTGTTCATCTTCCGCAGAAATTGCAAACTGGGCCAAACAGGAGGTTAAAGGGACTGACTCTCCAAGTCGGGAGGGTGTTAGTAAAGCGTCTGGAATGTTGCACCCGAGTACCAGGGTACGAAAACTGAGACATATTTGAACACGTCTCCCGATCACATGGTTGATCATACTCTAGGTTCCACATGCATGTTTTAGCTGAAGGAAGAATACCTTAAACCTGGGTAGTTGAAACCCGTGGAATGGGTACCATGCGATATGACTTCAAAGGGTTTTCATTTGCTCACCGAACCTCTCCAATCCTATCACTGCTGCGTTTATGCCCCTGTACACATGCTTGATTCTCTTTCGGAGACATAGCAATCCATAGGTTTTAAGATACTTACTAGTCAGGTACATTCTTAGGCATTTAATATGCGGTGTTGAGTCCATTTCGTTGAGCAAGGAGTAGCTCTTGTCTATTCCATATTTGGCTTAAGGAACTTTATCTGTGCTCATTTCAATCTCTGGTTTTATGCAGCACCCCAACTCACCTTTCCCCTTAAGCAAGCATAAGTTGGTTTTCTAAATTTGAGACCCTGTTCTGTTCTGTAATTCAGTTCCTGTGTAGCCAAGTTTACATTCCATGTATTACTGATATCTTATGATGTTTCTTTTTCTGTGTGACTTATTTCAGTTAGAATCATCATACCTGAATCCACTCATTGTGCTGCTAAGGGCCTGATGACATAGATTTCATTGCTGAGTGATATTGCTTTGTAAGTAAATACCACAACTTCTTTATCCATTTTTCACTTTCTGCGATGTTGAACTTGTACGGTAAACGAGGTTCTTGTAAACAGAGGCGTCCCAAACTTTGGGGTGGCTGTGTCTTTTTGATTTTAATTTCCCTAAGCTATAGGACCATAAGTGGAAGTGCCCTAGGCTCTGTTGCTTTGTTTTTTAGATGTTTCAGGAAACACCATACACTTCTCCCGAGTGTCTGTTGGCAATTTACATCCCGCCCATCAGCATAACAAGGCTCCCAGTTCTCCATGGCCTGTCCTGCCTTTCTGGATTTTACACTTTTTTCAGATGGCCCTTTTGACCGGGGGGAAGTGAGACTTCATTGTAGTGCAGATTTCCTTTGCAAGCTTGCTTGGTTGGCCAAAAAGGGCGTATGCGTTTTTTCCTGAATATATTCAGGAAAAAACGCATACGCCCTTTTTGGCCAAGTGCATCATGGTGGACGTTCTGCCTCTTTTCCTATGCTTTCAATGCAATTCCAGTCTGCCTCCTGAAATCGGTTTCCTGCAATTCTGCCCCGCTTTCAAGTCCTCTTGGCAGCCTTACTTCAGTATATTTTTGGACGATAGCTGTCATTTATAACTCTGCAGGTTTGTGAATTACAGTGCCCCTGAGCTCCTTTCTTCAACTCGCTTTCTTTTGAGCTGGCCGCAACACCGCAGGATGGCTTCAGGCCCTAATCTGGTTCCGGCACGGCACGCTGAGCCTTTGGTTAATTCCTCTTCCTGGTGGGAAATGAGAGTTAAATTTGCCCGTCCAGACACCTTCCAGCTAGTCTCTCATTGGTTCTCGCTATTCCTGTTCATCTTCCGCAGAAATTGCAAACTGGGCCAAACAGGAGGTTAAAGGGACTGACTCTCCAAGTCGGGAGGGTGTTAGTAAAGCGTCTGGAATGTTGCACCCGAGTACCAGGGTACGAAAACTGAGACATATTTGAACACGTCTCCCGATCACATGGTTGATCATACTCTAGGTTCCACATGCATGTTTTAGCTGAAGGAAGAATACCTTAAACCTGGGTAGTTGAAACCCGTGGAATGGGTACCATGCGATATGACTTCAAAGGGTCTTCATTTGCTCACCGAACCTCTCCAATCCTATCACTGCTGCGTTTATGCCCCTGTACACATGCTTGATTCTCTTTCGGAGACATAGCAATCCATAGGTTTTAAGATACTTACTAGTCAGGTACATTCTTAGGCATTTAATATGCGGTGTTGAGTCCATTTCGTTGAGCAAGGAGTAGCTCTTGTCTATTCCATATTTGGCTTAAGGAACTTTATCTGTGCTCATTTCAATCTCTGGTTTTATGCAGCACCCCAACTCACCTTTCCCCTTAAGCAAGCATAAGTTGGTTTTCTAAATTTGAGACCCTGTTCTGTTCTGTAATTCAGTTCTTGTGTAGCCAAGTTTACATTCCGTGTATTACTGATATCTTATGATGTTTCTTTTTCTGTGTGACTTATTTCAGTTAGAATCATCATACCTGAATCCACTCATTGTGCTGCTAAGGGCCTGATGACATAGATTTCATTGCTGAGTGATATTGCTTTGTAAGTAAATACCACAACTTCTTTATCCATTTTTCACTTTCTGCGATGTTGAACTTGTACGGTAAACGAGGTTCTTGTAAACAGAGGCGTCCCAAACTTTGGGGTGGCTGTGTCTTTTTGATTTTAATTTCCCTAAGCTATAGGACCATAAGTGGAAGTGCCCTAGGCTCTGTTGCTTTGTTTTTTAGATGTTTCAGGAAACACCATACACTTCTCCCGAGTGTCTGTTGGCAATTTACATCCCGCCCATCAGCATAACAAGGCTCCCAGTTCTCGATGGCCTGTCCTGCCTTTCTGGATTTTACACTTTTTTCAGATGGCCCTTTTGACCGGGGGGAAGTGAGACTTCATTGTAGTGCAGATTTCCTTTGCAAGCTTGCTTGGTTGGCCAAAAAGGGCGTATGCGTTTTTTCCTGAATATATTCAGGAAAAAACGCATACGCCCTTTTTGGCCAAGTGCATCATGGTGGACGTTCTGCCTCTTTTCCTATGCTTTCAATGCAATTCCAGTCTGCCTCCTGAAATCGGTTTCCTGCAATTCTGCCCCGCTTTCAAGTCCTCTTGGCAGCCTTACTTCAGTATATTTTTGGACGATAGCTGTCATTTATAACTCTGCAGGTTTGTGAATTACAGTGCCCCTGAGCTCCTTTCTTCAACTCGCTTTCTTTTGAGCTGGCCGCAACACCGCAGGATGGCTTCAGGCCCTAATCTGGTTCCGGCACGGCACGCTGAGCCTTTGGTTAATTCCTCTTCCTGGTGGGAAATGAGAGTTAAATTTGCCCGTCCAGACACCTCCAGCTAGTCTCTCATTGGTTCTCGCTATTCCTGTTCATCTTCCGCAGAAATTGCAAACTGGGCCAAACAGGAGGTTAAAGGGACTGACTCTCCAAGTCGGGAGGGTGTTAGTAAAGCGTCTGGAATGTTGCACCCGAGTACCAGGGTACGAAAACTGAGACATATTTGAACACGTCTCCCGATCACATGGTTGATCATACTCTAGGTTCCACATGCATGTTTTAGCTGAAGGAAGAATACCTTAAACCTGGGTAGTTGAAACCCGTGGAATGGGTACCATGCAATATGACTTCAAAGGGTCTTCATTTGCTCACCGAACCTCTCCAATCCTATCACTGCTGCGTTTATGCCCCTGTACACATGCTTGATTCTCTTTCGGAGACATAGCAATCCATAGGTTTTAAGATACTTACTAGTCAGGTACATTCTTAGGCATTTAATATGCGGTGTTGAGTCCATTTCGTTGAGCAAGGAGTAGCTCTTGTCTATTCCATATTTGGCTTAAGGAACTTTATCTGTGCTCATTTCAATCTCTGGTTTTATGCAGCACCCCAACTCACCTTTCCCCTTAAGCAAGCATAAGTTGGTTTTCTAAATTTGAGACCCTGTTCTGTTCTGTAATTCAGTTCCTGTGTAGCCAAGTTTACATTCCGTGTATTACTGATATCTTATGATGTTTCTTTTTCTGTGTGACTTATTTCAGTTAGAATCATCATACCTGAATCCACTCATTGTGCTGCTAAGGGCCTGATGACATAGATTTCATTGCTGAGTGATATTGCTTTGTAAGTAAATACCACAACTTCTTTATCCATTTTTCACTTTCTGCGATGTTGAACTTGTACGGTAAACGAGGTTCTTGTAAACAGAGGCGTCCCAAACTTTGGGGTGGCTGTGTCTTTTTGATTTTAATTTCCCTAAGCTATAGGACCATAAGTGGAAGTGCCCTAGGCTCTGTTGCTTTGTTTTTTAGATGTTTCAGGAAACACCATACACTTCTCCCGAGTGTCTGTTGGCAATTTACATCCCGCCCATCAGCATAACAAGGCTCCCAGTTCTCCATGGCCTGTCCTGCCTTTCTGGATTTTACACTTTTTTCAGATGGCCCTTTTGACCGGGGGGAAGTGAGACTTCATTGTAGTGCAGATTTCCTTTGCAAGCTTGCTTGGTTGGCCAAAAAGGGCGTATGCGTTTTTTCCTGAATATATTCAGGAAAAAACGCATACGCCCTTTTTGGCCAAGTGCATCATTGTGGACGTTCTGCCTCTTTTCCTATGCTTTCAATGCAATTCCAGTCTACCTCCTGAAATCGGTTTCCTGCAATTCTGCCCCGCTTTCAAGTCCTCTTGGCAGCCTTACTTCAGTATATTTTTGGACGATAGCTGTCATTTATAACTCTGCAGGTTTGTGAATTACAGTGCCCCTGAGCTCCTTTCTTCAACTCGCTTTCTTTTGAGCTGGCCGCAACACCGCAGGATGGCTTCAGGCCCTAATCTGGTTCCGGCACGGCACGCTGAGCCTTTGGTTAATTCCTCTTCCTGGTGGGAAATGAGAGTTAAATTTGCCCGTCCAGACACCTCCAGCTAGTCTCTCATTGGTTCTCGCTATTCCTGTTCATCTTCCGCAGAAATTGCAAACTGGGCCAAACAGGAGGTTAAAGGGACTGACTCTCCAAGTCGGGAGGGTGTTAGTAAAGCGTCTGGAATGTTGCACCCGAGTACCAGGGTACGAAAACTGAGACATATTTGAACACGTCTCCCGATCACATGGTTGATCATACTCTAGGTTCCACATGCATGTTTTAGCTGAAGGAAGAATACCTTAAACCTGGGTAGTTGAAACCCGTGGAATGGGTACCATGCAATATGACTTCAAAGGGTCTTCATTTGCTCACCGAACCTCTCCAATCCTATCACTGCTGCGTTTATGCCCCTGTACACATGCTTGATTCTCTTTCAGAGACATAGCAATCCATAGGTTTTAAGATACTTACTAGTCAGGTACATTCTTAGGCGTTTAATATGCGGTGTTGAGTCCATTTCGTTGAGCAAGGAGTAGCTCTTGTCTATTCCATATTTGGCTTAAGGAACTTTATCTGTGCTCATTTCAATCTCTGGTTTTATGCAGCACCCCAACTCACCTTTCCCCTTAAGCAAGCATAAGTTGGTTTTCTAAATTTGAGACCCTGTTCTGTTCTGTAATTCAGTTCCTGTGTAGCCAAGTTTACATTCCGTGTATTACTGATATCTTATGATGTTTCTTTTTCTGTGTGACTTATTTCAGTTAGAATCATCATACCTGAATCCACTCATTGTGCTGCTAAGGGCCTGATGACATAGATTTCATTGCTGAGTGATATTGCTTTGTAAGTAAATACCACAACTTCTTTATCCATTTTTCACTTTCTGCGATGTTGAACTTGTACGGTAAACGAGGTTCTTGTAAACAGAGGCGTCCCAAACTTTGGGGTGGCTGTGTCTTTTTGATTTTAATTTCCCTAAGCTATAGGACCATAAGTGGAAGTGCCCTAGGCTCTGTTGCTTTGTTTTTTAGATGTTTCAGGAAACACCATACACTTCTCCCGAGTGTCTGTTGGCAATTTACATCCCGCCCATCAGCATAACAAGGCTCCCAGTTCTCCATGGCCTGTCCTGCCTTTCTGGATTTTACACTTTTTTCAGATGGCCCTTTTGACCGGGGGGAAGTGAGACTTCATTGTAGTGCAGATTTCCTTTGCAAGCTTGCTTGGTTGGCCAAAAAGGGCGTATGCGTTTTTTCCTGAATATATTCAGGAAAAAACGCATACGCCCTTTTTGGCCAAGTGCATCATTGTGGACGTTCTGCCTCTTTTCCTATGCTTTCAATGCAATTCCAGTCTACCTCCTGAAATCGGTTTCCTGCAATTCTGCCCCGCTTTCAAGTCCTCTTGGCAGCCTTACTTCAGTATATTTTTGGACGATAGCTGTCATTTATAACTCTGCAGGTTTGTGAATTACAGTGCCCCTGAGCTCCTTTCTTCAACTCGCTTTCTTTTGAGCTGGCCGCAACACCGCAGGATGGCTTCAGGCCCTAATCTGGTTCCGGCACGGCACGCTGAGCCTTTGGTTAATTCCTCTTCCTGGTGGGAAATGAGAGTTAAATTTGCCCGTCCAGACACCTCCAGCTAGTCTCTCATTGGTTCTCGCTATTCCTGTTCATCTTCCGCAGAAATTGCAAACTGGGCCAAACAGGAGGTTAAAGGGACTGACTCTCCAAGTCGGGAGGGTGTTAGTAAAGCATCTGGAATGTTGCACCCGAGTACCAGGGTACGAAAACTGAGACATATTTGAACACGTCTCCCGATCACATGGTTGATCATACTCTAGGTTCCACATGCATGTTTTAGCTGAAGGAAGAATACCTTAAACCTGGGTAGTTGAAACCCGTGGAATGGGTACCATGCAATATGACTTCAAAGGGTCTTCATTTGCTCACCGAACCTCTCCAATCCTATCACTGCTGCGTTTATGCCCCTGTACACATGCTTGATTCTCTTTCGGAGACATAGCAATCCATAGGTTTTAAGATACTTACTAGTCAGGTACATTCTTAGGCGTTTAATATGCGGTGTTGAGTCCATTTCGTTGAGCAAGGAGTAGCTCTTGTCTATTCCATATTTGGCTTAAGGAACTTTATCTGTGCTCATTTCAATCTCTGGTTTTATGCAGCACCCCAACTCACCTTTACCCTTAAGCAAGCATAAGTTGGTTTTCTAAATTTGAGACCCTGTTCTGTTCTGTAATTCAGTTCCTGTGTAGCCAAGTTTACATTCCGTGTATTACTGATATCTTATGATGTTTCTTTTTCTGTGTGACTTATTTCAGTTAGAATCATCATACCTGAATCCACTCATTGTGCTGCTAAGGGCCTGATGACATAGATTTCATTGCTGAGTGATATTGCTTTGTAAGTAAATACCACAACTTCTTTATCCATTTTTCACTTTCTGCGATGTTGAACTTGTACGGTAAACGAGGTTCTTGTAAACAGAGGCGTCCCAAACTTTGGGGTGGCTGTGTCTTTTTGATTTTAATTTCCCTAAGCTATAGGACCATAAGTGGAAGTGCCCTAGGCTCTGTTGCTTTGTTTTTTAGATGTTTCAGGAAACACCATACACTTCTCCCGAGTGTCTGTTGGCAATTTACATCCCGCCCATCAGCATAACAAGGCTCCCAGTTCTCCATGGCCTGTCCTGTCTTTCTGGATTTTACACTTTTTTCAGATGGCCCTTTTGACCGGGGGGAAGTGAGACTTCATTGTAGTGCAGATTTCCTTTGCAAGCTTGCTTGGTTGGCCAAAAAGGGCGTATGCGTTTTTTCCTGAATATATTCAGGAAAAAACGCATACGCCCTTTTTGGCCAAGTGCATCATGGTGGACGTTCTGCCTCTTTTCCTATGCTTTCAATGCAATTCCAGTCTGCCTCCTGAAATCGGTTTCCTGCAATTCTGCCCCGCTTTCAAGTCCTCTTGGCAGCCTTACTTCAGTATATTTTTGGACGATAGCTGTCATTTATAACTCTGCAGGTTTGTGAATTACAGTGCCCCTGAGCTCCTTTCTTCAACTCGCTTTCTTTTGAGCTGGCCGCAACACCGCAGGATGGCTTCAGGCCCTAATCTGGTTCCGGCACGGCACGCTGAGCCTTTGGTTAATTCCTCTTCCTGGTGGGAAATGAGAGTTAAATTTGCCCGTCCAGATACCTCCAGCTAGTCTCTCATTGGTTCTCGCTATTCCTGTTCATCTTCCGCAGAAATTGCAAACTGGGCCAAACAGGAGGTTAAAGGGACTGACTCTCCAAGTCGGGAGGGTGTTAGTAAAGCGTCTGGAATGTTGCACCCGAGTACCAGGGTACGAAAACTGAGACATATTTGAACACGTCTCCCGATCACATGGTTGATCATACTCTAGGTTCCACATGCATGTTTTAGCTGAAGGAAGAATACCTTAAACCTGGGTAGTTGAAACCCGTGGAATGGGTACCATGCAATATGACTTCAGAGGGTCTTCATTTGCTCACCGAACCTCTCCAATCCTATCACTGCTGCGTTTATGCCCCTGTACACATGCTTGATTCTCTTTCGGAGACATAGCAATCCATAGGTTTTAAGATACTTACTAGTCAGGTACATTCTTAGGCATTTAATATGCGGTGTTGAGTCCATTTCGTTGAGCAAGGAGTAGCTCTTGTCTATTCCATATTTGGCTTAAGGAACTTTATCTGTGCTCATTTCAATCTCTGGTTTTATGCAGCACCCCAACTCACCTTTCCCCTTAAGCAAGCATAAGTTGGTTTTCTAAATTTGAGACCCTGTTCTGTTCTGTAATTCAGTTCCTGTGTAGCCAAGTTTACATTCCGTGTATTACTGATATCTTATGATGTTTCTTTTTCTGTGTGACTTATTTCAGTTAGAATCATCATACCTGAATCCACTCATTGTGCTGCTAAGGGCCTGATGACATAGATTTCATTGCTGAGTGATATTGCTTTGTAAGTAAATACCACAACTTCTTTATCCATTTTTCACTTTCTGCGATGTTGAACTTGTACTGTAAACGAGGTTCTTGTAAACAGAGGCGTCCCAAACTTTGGGGTGGCTGTGTCTTTTTGATTTTAATTTCCCTAAGCTATAGGACCATAAGTGGAAGTGCCCTAGGCTCTGTTGCTTTGTTTTTTAGATGTTTCAGGAAACACCATACACTTCTCCCGAGTGTCTGTTGGCAATTTACATCCCGCCCATCAGCATAACAAGGCTCCCAGTTCTCCATGGCCTGTCCTGTCTTTCTGGATTTTACACTTTTTTCAGATGGCCCTTTTGACCGGGGGGAAGTGAGACTTCATTGTAGTGCAGATTTCCTTTGCAAGCTTGCTTGGTTGGCCAAAAAGGGCGTATGCGTTTTCTCCTGAATATATTCAGGAAAAAACGCATACGCCCTTTTTGGCCAAGTGCATCATTGTGGACGTTCTGCCTCTTTTCCTATGCTTTCAATGCAATTCCAGTCTGCCTCCTGAAATCGGTTTCCTGCAATTCTGCCCCGCTTTCAAGTCCTCTTGGCAGCCTTACTTCAGTATATTTTTGGACGATAGCTGTCATTTATAACTCTGCAGGTTTGTGAATTACAGTGCCCCTGAGCTCCTTTCTTCAACTCGCTTTCTTTTGAGCTGGCCGCAACACCGCAGGATGGCTTCAGGCCCTAATCTGGTTCCGGCACGGCACGCTGAGCCTTTGGTTAATTCCTCTTCCTGGTGGGAAATGAGAGTTAAATTTGCCCGTCCAGACACCTCCAGCTAGTCTCTCATTGGTTCTCGCTATTCCTGTTCATCTTCCGCAGAAATTGCAAACTGGGCCAAACAGGAGGTTAAAGGGACTGACTCTCCAAGTCGGGAGGGTGTTAGTAAAGCGTCTGGAATGTTGCACCCGAGTACCAGGGTACGAAAACTGAGACATATTTGAACACGTCTCCCGATCACATGGTTGATCATACTCTAGGTTCCACATGCATGTTTTAGCTGAAGGAAGAATACCTTAAACCTGGGTAGTTGAAACCCGTGGAATGGGTACCATGCAATATGACTTCAAAGGGTCTTCATTTGCTCACCGAACCTCTCCAATCCTATCACTGCTGCGTTTATGCCCCTGTACACATGCTTGATTCTCTTTCGGAGACATAGCAATCCATAGGTTTTAAGATACTTACTAGTCAGGTACATTCTTAGGCGTTTAATATGCGGTGTTGAGTCCATTTCGTTGAGCAAGGAGTAGCTCTTGTCTATTCCATATTTGGCTTAAGGAACTTTATCTGTGCTCATTTCAATCTCTGGTTTTATGCAGCACCCCAACTCACCTTTCCCCTTAAGCAAGCATAAGTTGGTTTTCTAAATTTGAGACCCTGTTCTGTTCTGTAATTCAGTTCCTGTGTAGCCAAGTTTACATTCCGTGTATTACTGATATCTTATGATGTTTCTTTTTCTGTGTGACTTATTTCAGTTAGAATCATCATACCTGAATCCACTCATTGTGCTGCTAAGGGCCTGATGACATAGATTTCATTGCTGAGTGATATTGCTTTGTAAGTAAATACCACAACTTCTTTATCCATTTTTCACTTTCTGCGATGTTGAACTTGTACGGTAAACGAGGTTCTTGTAAACAGAGGCGTCCCAAACTTTGGGGTGGCTGTGTCTTTTTGATTTTAATTTCCCTAAGCTATAGGACCATAAGTGGAAGTGCCCTAGGCTCTGTTGCTTTGTTTTTTAGATGTTTCAGGAAACACCATACACTTCTCCCGAGTGTCTGTTGGCAATTTACATCCCGCCCATCAGCATAACAAGGCTCCCAGTTCTCCATGGCCTGTCCTGTCTTTCTGGATTTTACACTTTTTTCAGATGGCCCTTTTGACCGGGGGGAAGTGAGACTTCATTGTAGTGCAGATTTCCTTTGCAAGCTTGCTTGGTTGGCCAAAAAGGGCGTATGCGTTTTCTCCTGAATATATTCAGGAAAAAACGCATACGCCCTTTTTGGCCAAGTGCATCATGGTGGACGTTCTGCCTCTTTTCCTATGCTTTCAATGCAATTCCAGTCTGCCTCCTGAAATCGGTTTCCTGCAATTCTGCCCCGCTTTCAAGTCCTCTTGGCAGCCTTACTTCAGTATATTTTTGGACGATAGCTGTCATTTATAACTCTGCAGGTTTGTGAATTACAGTGCCCCTGAGCTCCTTTCTTCAACTCGCTTTCTTTTGAGCTGGCCGCAACACCGCAGGATGGCTTCAGGCCCTAATCTGGTTCCGGCACGGCACGCTGAGCCTTTGGTTAATTCCTCTTCCTGGTGGGAAATGAGAGTTAAATTTGCCCGTCCAGATACCTCCAGCTAGTCTCTCATTGGTTCTCGCTATTCCTGTTCATCTTCCGCAGAAATTGCAAACTGGGCCAAACAGGAGGTTAAAGGGACTGACTCTCCAAGTCGGGAGGGTGTTAGTAAAGCGTCTGGAATGTTGCACCCGAGTACCAGGGTACGAAAACTGAGACATATTTGAACACGTCTCCCGATCACATGGTTGATCATACTCTAGGTTCCACATGCATGTTTTAGCTGAAGGAAGAATACCTTAAACCTGGGTAGTTGAAACCCGTGGAATGGGTACCATGCAATATGACTTCAAAGGGTCTTCATTTGCTCACCGAACCTCTCCAATCCTATCACTGCTGCGTTTATGCCCCTGTACACATGCTTGATTCTCTTTCGGAGACATAGCAATCCATAGGTTTTAAGATACTTACTAGTCAGGTACATTCTTAGGCATTTAATATGCGGTGTTGAGTCCATTTCGTTGAGCAAGGAGTAGCTCTTGTCTATTCCATATTTGGCTTAAGGAACTTTATCTGTGCTCATTTCAATCTCTGGTTTTATGCAGCACCCCAACTCACCTTTCCCCTTAAGCAAGCATAAGTTGGTTTTCTAAATTTGAGACCCTGTTCTGTTCTGTAATTCAGTTCCTGTGTAGCCAAGTTTACATTCCGTGTATTACTGATATCTTATGATGTTTCTTTTTCTGTGTGACTTATTTCAGTTAGAATCATCATACCTGAATCCACTCATTGTGCTGCTAAGGGCCTGATGACATAGATTTCATTGCTGAGTGATATTGCTTTGTAAGTAAATACCACAACTTCTTTATCCATTTTTCACTTTCTGCGATGTTGAACTTGTACTGTAAACGAGGTTCTTGTAAACAGAGGCGTCCCAAACTTTGGGGTGGCTGTGTCTTTTTGATTTTAATTTCCCTAAGCTATAGGACCATAAGTGGAAGTGCCCTAGGCTCTGTTGCTTTGTTTTTTAGATGTTTCAGGAAACACCATACACTTCTCCCGAGTGTCTGTTGGCAATTTACATCCCGCCCATCAGCATAACAAGGCTCCCAGTTCTCCATGGCCTGTCCTGCCTTTCTGGATTTTACACTTTTTTCAGATGGCCCTTTTGACCGGGGGGAAGTGAGACTTCATTGTAGTGCAGATTTCCTTTGCAAGCTTGCTTGGTTGGCCAAAAAGGGCGTATGCGTTTTTTCCTGAATATATTCAGGAAAAAACGCATACGCCCTTTTTGGCCAAGTGCATCATGGTGGACGTTCTGCCTCTTTTCCTATGCTTTCAATGCAATTCCAGTCTGCCTCCTGAAATCGGTTTCCTGCAATTCTGCCCCGCTTTCAAGTCCTCTTGGCAGCCTTACTTCAGTATATTTTTGGACGATAGCTGTCATTTATAACTCTGCAGGTTTGTGAATTACAGTGCCCCTGAGCTCCTTTCTTCAACTCGCTTTCTTTTGAGCTGGCCGCAACACCGCAGGATGGCTTCAGGCCCTAATCTGGTTCCGGCATGGCACGCTGAGCCTTTGGTTAATTCCTCTTCCTGGTGGGAAATGAGAGTTAAATTTGCCCGTCCAGACACCTTCCAGCTAGTCTCTCATTGGTTCTCGCTATTCCTGTTCATCTTCCGCAGAAATTGCAAACTGGGCCAAACAGGAGGTTAAAGGGACTGACTCTCCAAGTCGGGAGGGTGTTAGTAAAGCGTCTGGAATGTTGCACCCGAGTACCAGGGTACGAAAACTGAGACATATTTGAACACGTCTCCCGATCACATGGTTGATCATACCCTAGGTTCCACATGCATGTTTTAGCTGAAGGAAGAATACCTTAAACCTGGGTAGATGAAACCCGTGGAATGGGTACCATGCAATATGACTTCAAAGGGTCTTCATTTGCTCACCGAACCTCTCCAATCCTATCACTGCTGCGTTTATGCCCCTGTACACATGCTTGATTCTCTTTCGGAGACATAGCAATCCATAGGTTTTAAGATACTTACTAGTCAGGTACATTCTTAGGCATTTAATATGCGGTGTTGAGTCCATTTCGTTGAGCAAGGAGTAGCTCTTGTCTATTCCATATTTGGCTTAAGGAACTTTATCTGTGCTCATTTCAATCTCTGGTTTTATGCAGCACCCCAACTCACCTTTCCCCTTAAGCAAGCATAAGTTGGTTTTCTAAATTTGAGACCCTGTTCTGTTCTGTAATTCAGTTCCTGTGTAGCCAAGTTTACATTCCGTGTATTACTGATATCTTATGATGTTTCTTTTTCTGTGTGACTTATTTCAGTTAGAATCATCATACCTGAATCCACTCATTGTGCTGCTAAGGGCCTGATGACATAGATTTCATTGCTGAGTGATATTGCTTTGTAAGTAAATACCACAACTTCTTTATCCATTTTTCACTTTCTGCGATGTTGAACTTGTACGGTAAACGAGGTTCTTGTAAACAGAGGCGTCCCAAACTTTGGGGTGGCTGTGTCTTTTTGATTTTAATTTCCCTAAGCTATAGGACCATAAGTGGAAGTGCCCTAGGCTCTGTTGCTTTGTTTTTTAGATGTTTCAGGAAACACCATACACTTCTCCCGAGTGTCTGTTGGCAATTTACATCCCGCCCATCAGCATAACAAGGCTCCCAGTTCTCCATGGCCTGTCCTGTCTTTCTGGATTTTACACTTTTTTCAGATGGCCCTTTTGACCGGGGGGAAGTGAGACTTCATTGTAGTGCAGATTTCCTTTGCAAGCTTGCTTGGTTGGCCAAAAAGGGCGTATGCGTTTTCTCCTGAATATATTCAGGAAAAAACGCATACGCCCTTTTTGGCCAAGTGCATCATGGTGGACGTTCTGCCTCTTTTCCTATGCTTTCAATGCAATTCCAGTCTGCCTCCTGAAATCGGTTTCCTGCAATTCTGCCCCGCTTTCAAGTCCTCTTGGCAGCCTTACTTCAGTATATTTTTGGACGATAGCTGTCATTTATAACTCTGCAGGTTTGTGAATTACAGTGCCCCTGAGCTCCTTTCTTCAACTCGCTTTCTTTTGAGCTGGCCGCAACACCGCAGGATGGCTTCAGGCCCTAATCTGGTTCCGGCACGGCACGCTGAGCCTTTGGTTAATTCCTCTTCCTGGTGGGAAATGAGAGTTAAATTTGCCCGTCCAGATACCTCCAGCTAGTCTCTCATTGGTTCTCGCTATTCCTGTTCATCTTCCGCAGAAATTGCAAACTGGGCCAAACAGGAGGTTAAAGGGACTGACTCTCCAAGTCGGGAGGGTGTTAGTAAAGCGTCTGGAATGTTGCACCCGAGTACCAGGGTACGAAAACTGAGACATATTTGAACACGTCTCCCGATCACATGGTTGATCATACTCTAGGTTCCACATGCATGTTTTAGCTGAAGGAAGAATACCTTAAACCTGGGTAGTTGAAACCCGTGGAATGGGTACCATGCAATATGACTTCAAAGGGTCTTCATTTGCTCACCGAACCTCTCCAATCCTATCACTGCTGCGTTTATGCCCCTGTACACATGCTTGATTCTCTTTCGGAGACATAGCAATCCATAGGTTTTAAGATACTTACTAGTCAGGTACATTCTTAGGCATTTAATATGCGGTGTTGAGTCCATTTCGTTGAGCAAGGAGTAGCTCTTGTCTATTCCATATTTGGCTTAAGGAACTTTATCTGTGCTCATTTCAATCTCTGGTTTTATGCAGCACCCCAACTCACCTTTCCCCTTAAGCAAGCATAAGTTGGTTTTCTAAATTTGAGACCCTGTTCTGTTCTGTAATTCAGTTCCTGTGTAGCCAAGTTTACATTCCGTGTATTACTGATATCTTATGATGTTTCTTTTTCTGTGTGACTTATTTCAGTTAGAATCATCATACCTGAATCCACTCATTGTGCTGCTAAGGGCCTGATGACATAGATTTCATTGCTGAGTGATATTGCTTTGTAAGTAAATACCACAACTTCTTTATCCATTTTTCACTTTCTGCGATGTTGAACTTGTACTGTAAACGAGGTTCTTGTAAACAGAGGCGTCCCAAACTTTGGGGTGGCTGTGTCTTTTTGATTTTAATTTCCCTAAGCTATAGGACCATAAGTGGAAGTGCCCTAGGCTCTGTTGCTTTGTTTTTTAGATGTTTCAGGAAACACCATACACTTCTCCCGAGTGTCTGTTGGCAATTTACATCCCGCCCATCAGCATAACAAGGCTTCCAGTTCTCCATGGCCTGTCCTGTCTTTCTGGATTTTACACTTTTTTCAGATGGCCCTTTTGACCGGGGGGAAGTGAGACTTCATTGTAGTGCAGATTTCCTTTGCAAGCTTGCTTGGTTGGCCAAAAAGGGCGTATGCGTTTTTTCCTGAATATATTCAGGAAAAAACGCATACGCCCTTTTTGGCCAAGTGCATGATGGTGGACGTTCTGCCTCTTTTCCTATTCTTTCAATGCAATTCCAGTCTGCCTCCTGAAATCGGTTTCCTGCAATTCTGCCCCGCTTTCAAGTCCTCTTGGCAGCCTTACTTCAGTATATTTTTGGACGATAGCTGTCATTTATAACTCTGCAGGTTTGTGAATTACAGTGCCCCTGAGCTCCTTTCTTCAACTCGCTTTCTTTTGAGCTGGCCGCAACACCGCAGGATGGCTTCAGGCCCTAATCTGGTTCCGGCACGGCACGCTGAGCCTTTGGTTAATTCCTCTTCCTGGTGGGAAATGAGAGTTAAATTTGCCCGTCCAGACACCTCCAGCTAGTCTCTCATTGGTTCTCGCTATTCCTGTTCATCTTCCGCAGAAATTGCAAACTGGGCCAAACAGGAGGTTAAAGGGACTGACTCTCCAAGTCGGGAGGGTGTTAGTAAAGCGTCTGGAATGTTGCACCCGAGTACCAGGGTACGAAAACTGAGACATATTTGAACACGTCTCCCGATCACATGGTTGATCATACTCTAGGTTCCACATGCATGTTTTAGCTGAAGGAAGAATACCTTAAACCTGGGTAGTTGAAACCCGTGGAATGGGTACCATGCAATATGACTTCAGAGGGTCTTCATTTGCTCACCGAACCTCTCCAATCCTATCACTGCTGCGTTTATGCCCCTGTACACATGCTTGATTCTCTTTCGGAGACATAGCAATCCATAGGTTTTAAGATACTTACTAGTCAGGTACATTCTTAGGCATTTAATATGCGGTGTTGAGTCCATTTCGTTGAGCAAGGAGTAGCTCTTGTCTATTCCATATTTGGCTTAAGGAACTTTATCTGTGCTCATTTCAATCTCTGGTTTTATGCAGCACCCCAACTCACCTTTCCCCTTAAGCAAGCATAAGTTGGTTTTCTAAATTTGAGACCCTGTTCTGTTCTGTAATTCAGTTCCTGTGTAGCCAAGTTTACATTCCGTGTATTACTGATATCTTATGATGTTTCTTTTTCTGTGTGACTTATTTCAGTTAGAATCATCATACCTGAATCCACTCATTGTGCTGCTAAGGGCCTGATGACATAGATTTCATTGCTGAGTGATATTGCTTTGTAAGTAAATACCACAACTTCTTTATCCATTTTTCACTTTCTGCGATGTTGAACTTGTACTGTAAACGAGGTTCTTGTAAACAGAGGCGTCCCAAACTTTGGGGTGGCTGTGTCTTTTTGATTTTAATTTCCCTAAGCTATAGGACCATAAGTGGAAGTGCCCTAGGCTCTGTTGCTTTGTTTTTTAGATGTTTCAGGAAACACCATACACTTCTCCCGAGTGTCTGTTGGCAATTTACATCCCGCCCATCAGCATAACAAGGCTCCCAGTTCTCCATGGCCTGTCCTGCCTTTCTGGATTTTACACTTTTTTCAGATGGCCCTTTTGACCGGGGGGAAGTGAGACTTCATTGTAGTGCAGATTTCCTTTGCAAGCTTGCTTGGTTGGCCAAAAAGGGCGTATGCGTTTTTTCCTGAATATATTCAGGAAAAAACGCATACGCCCTTTTTGGCCAAGTGCATCATGGTGGACGTTCTGCCTCTTTTCCTATGCTTTCAATGCAATTCCAGTCTGCCTCCTGAAATCGGTTTCCTGCAATTCTGCCCCGCTTTCAAGTCCTCTTGGCAGCCTTACTTCAGTATATTTTTGGACGATAGCTGTCATTTATAACTCTGCAGGTTTGTGAATTACAGTGCCCCTGAGCTCCTTTCTTCAACTCGCTTTCTTTTGAGCTGGCCGCAACACCGCAGGATGGCTTCAGGCCCTAATCTGGTTCCGGCATGGCACGCTGAGCCTTTGGTTAATTCCTCTTCCTGGTGGGAAATGAGAGTTAAATTTGCCCGTCCAGACACCTTCCAGCTAGTCTCTCATTGGTTCTCGCTATTCCTGTTCATCTTCCGCAGAAATTGCAAACTGGGCCAAACAGGAGGTTAAAGGGACTGACTCTCCAAGTCGGGAGGGTGTTAGTAAAGCGTCTGGAATGTTGCACCCGAGTACCAGGGTACGAAAACTGAGACATATTTGAACACGTCTCCCGATCACATGGTTGATCATACCCTAGGTTCCACATGCATGTTTTAGCTGAAGGAAGAATACCTTAAACCTGGGTAGATGAAACCCGTGGAATGGGTACCATGCAATATGACTTCAAAGGGTCTTCATTTGCTCACCGAACCTCTCCAATCCTATCACTGCTGCGTTTATGCCCCTGTACACATGCTTGATTCTCTTTCGGAGACATAGCAATCCATAGGTTTTAAGATACTTACTAGTCAGGTACATTCTTAGGCATTTAATATGCGGTGTTGAGTCCATTTCGTTGAGCAAGGAGTAGCTCTTGTCTATTCCATATTTGGCTTAAGGAACTTTATCTGTGCTCATTTCAATCTCTGGTTTTATGCAGCACCCCAACTCACCTTTCCCCTTAAGCAAGCATAAGTTGGTTTTCTAAATTTGAGACCCTGTTCTGTTCTGTAATTCAGTTCCTGTGTAGCCAAGTTTACATTCCGTGTATTACTGATATCTTATGATGTTTCTTTTTCTGTGTGACTTATTTCAGTTAGAATCATCATACCTGAATCCACTCATTGTGCTGCTAAGGGCCTGATGACATAGATTTCATTGCTGAGTGATATTGCTTTGTAAGTAAATACCACAACTTCTTTATCCATTTTTCACTTTCTGCGATGTTGAACTTGTACGGTAAACGAGGTTCTTGTAAACAGAGGCGTCCCAAACTTTGGGGTGGCTGTGTCTTTTTGATTTTAATTTCCCTAAGCTATAGGACCATAAGTGGAAGTGCCCTAGGCTCTGTTGCTTTGTTTTTTAGATGTTTCAGGAAACACCATACACTTCTCCCGAGTGTCTGTTGGCAATTTACATCCCGCCCATCAGCATAACAAGGCTCCCAGTTCTCCATGGCCTGTCCTGCCTTTCTGGATTTTACACTTTTTTCAGATGGCCCTTTTGACCGGGGGGAAGTGAGACTTCATTGTAGTGCAGATTTCCTTTGCAAGCTTGCTTGGTTGGCCAAAAAGGGCGTATGCGTTTTTTCCTGAATATATTCAGGAAAAAACGCATACGCCCTTTTTGGCCAAGTGCATCATGGTGGACGTTCTGCCTCTTTTCCTATGCTTTCAATGCAATTCCAGTCTACCTCCTGAAATCGGTTTCCTGCAATTCTGCCCCGCTTTCAAGTCCTCTTGGCAGCCTTACTTCAGTATATTTTTGGACGATAGCTGTCATTTATAACTCTGCAGGTTTGTGAATTACAGTGCCCCTGAGCTCCTTTCTTCAACTCGCTTTCTTTTGAGCTGGCCGCAACACCGCAGGATGGCTTCAGGCCCTAATCTGGTTCCGGCACGGCACGCTGAGCCTTTGGTTAATTCCTCTTCCTGGTGGGAAATGAGAGTTAAATTTGCCCGTCCAGACACCTCCAGCTAGTCTCTCATTGGTTCTCGCTATTCCTGTTCATCTTCCGCAGAAATTGCAAACTGGGCCAAACAGGAGTTTAAAGGGACTGACTCTCCAAGTCGGGAGGGTGTTAGTAAAGCGTCTGGAATGTTGCACCCGAGTACCAGGGTACGAAAACTGAGACATATTTGAACACGTCTCCCGATCACATGGTTGATCATACTCTAGGTTCCACATGCATGTTTTAGCTGAAGGAAGAATACCTTAAACCTGGGTAGTTGAAACCCGTGGAATGGGTACCATGCAATATGACTTCAAAGGGTCTTCATTTGCTCACCGAACCTCTCCAATCCTATCACTGCTGCGTTTATGCCCCTGTACACATGCTTGATTCTCTTTCGGAGACATAGCAATCCATAGGTTTTAAGATACTTACTAGTCAGGTACATTCTTAGGCATTTAATATGCGGTGTTGAGTCCATTTCGTTGAGCAAGGAGTAGCTCTTGTCTATTCCATATTTGGCTTAAGGAACTTTATCTGTGCTCATTTCAATCTCTGGTTTTATGCAGCACCCCAACTCACCTTTACCCTTAAGCAAGCATAAGTTGGTTTTCTAAATTTGAGACCCTGTTCTGTTCTGTAATTCAGTTCCTGTGTAGCCAAGTTTACATTCCGTGTATTACTGATATCTTATGATGTTTCTTTTTCTGTGTGACTTATTTCAGTTAGAATCATCATACCTGAATCCACTCATTGTGCTGCTAAGGGCCTGATGACATAGATTTCATTGCTGAGTGATATTGCTTTGTAAGTAAATACCACAACTTCTTTATCCATTTTTCACTTTCTGCGATGTTGAACTTGTACGGTAAACGAGGTTCTTGTAAACAGAGGCGTCCCAAACTTTGGGGTGGCTGTGTCTTTTTGATTTTAATTTCCCTAAGCTATAGAACCATAAGTGGAAGTGCCCTAGGCTCTGTTGCTTTGTTTTTTAGATGTTTCAGGAAACACCATACACTTCTCCCGAGTGTCTGTTGGCAATTTACATCCCGCCCATCAGCATAACAAGGCTCCCAGTTCTCCATGGCCTGTCCTGCCTTTCTGGATTTTACACTTTTTTCAGATGGCCCTTTTGACCGGGGGGAAGTGAGACTTCATTGTAGTGCAGATTTCCTTTGCAAGCTTGCTTGGTTGGCCAAAAAGGGCGTATGCGTTTTTTCCTGAATATATTCAGGAAAAAACGCATACGCCCTTTTTGGCCAAGTGCATCATTGTGGACGTTCTGCCTCTTTTCCTATGCTTTCAATGCAATTCCAGTCTACCTCCTGAAATCGGTTTCCTGCAATTCTGCCCCGCTTTCAAGTCCTCTTGGCAGCCTTACTTCAGTATATTTTTGGACGATAGCTGTCATTTATAACTCTGCAGGTTTGTGAATTACAGTGCCCCTGAGCTCCTTTCTTCAACTCGCTTTCTTTTGAGCTGGCCGCAACACCGCAGGATGGCTTCAGACCCTAATCTGGTTCCGGCACGGCACGCTGAACCTTTGGTTAATTCCTCTTCCTGGTGGGAAATGAGAGTTAAATTTGCCCGTCCAGACACCTCCAGCTAGTCTCTCATTGGTTCTCGCTATTCCTGTTCATCTTCCGCAGAAATTGCAAACTGGGCCAAACAGGAGGTTAAAGGGACTGACTCTCCAAGTCGGGAGGGTGTTAGTAAAGCGTCTGGAATGTTGCACCCGAGTACCAGGGTACGAAAACTGAGACATATTTGAACACGTCTCCCGATCACATGGTTGATCATACTCTAGGTACCACATGCATGTTTTAGCTGAAGGAAGAATACCTTAAACCTGGGTAGTTGAAACCCGTGGAATGGGTACCATGCAATATGACTTCAAAGGGTCTTCATTTGCTCACCGAACCTCTCCAATCCTATCACTGCTGCGTTTATGCCCCTGTACACATGCTTGATTCTCTTTCGGAGACATAGCAATCCATAGGTTTTAAGATACTTACTAGTCAGGTACATTCTTAGGCGTTTAATATGCGGTGTTGAGTCCATTTCGTTGAGCAAGGAGTAGCTCTTGTCTATTCCATATTTGGCTTAAGGAACTTTATCTGTGCTCATTTCAATCTCTGGTTTTATGCAGCACCCCAACTCACCTTTACCCTTAAGCAAGCATAAGTTGGTTTTCTAAATTTGAGACCCTGTTCTGTTCTGTAATTCAGTTCCTGTGTAGCCAAGTTTACATTCCGTGTATTACTGATATCTTATGATGTTTCTTTTTCTGTGTGACTTATTTCAGTTAGAATCATCATACCTGAATCCACTCATTGTGCTGCTAAGGGCCTGATGACATAGATTTCATTGCTGAGTGATATTGCTTTGTAAGTAAATACCACAACTTCTTTATCCATTTTTCACTTTCTGCGATGTTGAACTTGTACGGTAAACGAGGTTCTTGTAAACAGAGGCGTCCCAAACTTTGGGGTGGCTGTGTCTTTTTGATTTTAATTTCCCTAAGCTATAGGACCATAAGTGGAAGTGCCCTAGGCTCTGTTGCTTTGTTTTTTAGATGTTTCAGGAAACACCATACACTTCTCCCGAGTGTCTGTTGGCAATTTACATCCCGCCCATCAGCATAACAAGGCTCCCAGTTCTCCATGGCCTGTCCTGCCTTTCTGGATTTTACACTTTTTTCAGATGGCCCTTTTGACCGGGGGGAAGTGAGACTTCATTGTAGTGCAGATTTCCTTTGCAAGCTTGCTTGGTTGGCCAGAAAGGGCGTATGCGTTTTTTCCTGAATATATTCAGGAAAAAACGCATACGCCCTTTTTGGCCAAGTGCATCATGGTGGACGTTCTGCCTCTTTTCCTATGCTTTCAATGCAATTCCAGTCTGCCTCCTGAAATCGGTTTCCTGCAATTCTGCCCCGCTTTCAAGTCCTCTTGGCAACCTTACTTCAGTATATTTTTGGACGATAGCTGTCATTTATAACTCTGCAGGTTTGTGAATTACAGTGCCCCTGAGCTCCTTTCTTCAACTCGCTTTCTTTTGAGCTGGCCGCAACACCGCAGGATGGCTTCAGGCCCTAATCTGGTTCCGGCACGGCACGCTGAGCCTTTGGTTAATTCCTCTTCCTGGTGGGAAATGAGAGTTAAATTTGCCCGTCCAGACACCTTCCAGCTAGTCTCTCATTGGTTCTCGCTATTCCTGTTCATCTTCCGCAGAAATTGCAAACTGGGCCAAACAGGAGGTTAAAGGGACTGACTCTCCAAGTCGGGAGGGTGTTAGTAAAGCGTCTGGAATGTTGCACCCGAGTACCAGGGTACGAAAACTGAGACATATTTGAACACGTCTCCCGATCACATGGTTGATCATACTCTAGGTTCCACATGCATGTTTTAGCTGAAGGAAGAATACCTTAAACCTGGGTAGTTGAAACCCGTGGAATGGGTACCATGCGATATGACTTCAAAGGGTCTTCATTTGCTCACCGAACCTCTCCAATCCTATCACTGCTGCGTTTATGCCCCTGTACACATGCTTGATTCTCTTTCGGAGACATAGCAATCCATAGGTTTTAAGATACTTACTAGTCAGGTACATTCTTAGGCGTTTAATATGCGGTGTTGAGTCCATTTCGTTGAGCAAGGAGTAGCTCTTGTCTATTCCATATTTGGCTTAAGGAACTTTATCTGTGCTCATTTCAATCTCTGGTTTTATGCAGCACCCCAACTCACCTTTCCCCTTAAGCAAGCATAAGTTGGTTTTCTAAATTTGAGACCCTGTTCTGTTCTGTAATTCAGTTCCTGTGTAGCCAAGTTTACATTCCGTGTATTACTGATATCTTATGATGTTTCTTTTTCTGTGTGACTTATTTCAGTTAGAATCATCATACCTGAATCCACTCATTGTGCTGCTAAGGGCCTGATGACATAGATTTCATTGCTGAGTGATATTGCTTTGTAAGTAAATACCACAACTTCTTTATCCATTTTTCACTTTCTGCGATGTTGAACTTGTACGGTAAACGAGGTTCTTGTAAACAGAGGCGTCCCAAACTTTGGGGTGGCTGTGTCTTTTTGATTTTAATTTCCCTAAGCTATAGGACCATAAGTGGAAGTGCCCTAGGCTCTGTTGCTTTGTTTTTTAGATGTTTCAGGAAACACCATACACTTCTCCCGAGTGTCTGTTGGCAATTTACATCCCGCCCATCAGCATAACAAGGCTCCCAGTTCTCCATGGCCTGTCCTGCCTTTCTGGATTTTACACTTTTTTCAGATGGCCCTTTTGACCGGGGGGAAGTGAGACTTCATTGTAGTGCAGATTTCCTTTGCAAGCTTGCTTGGTTGGCCAAAAAGGGCGTATGCGTTTTTTCCTGAATATATTCAGGAAAAAACGCATACGCCCTTTTTGGCCAAGTGCATCATGGTGGACGTTCTGCCTCTTTTCCTATGCTTTCAATGCAATTCCAGTCTACCTCCTGAAATCGGTTTCCTGCAATTCTGCCCCGCTTTCAAGTCCTCTTGGCAGCCTTACTTCAGTATATTTTTGGACGATAGCTGTCATTTATAACTCTGCAGGTTTGTGAATTACAGTGCCCCTGAGCTCCTTTCTTCAACTCGCTTTCTTTTGAGCTGGCCGCAACACCGCAGGATGGCTTCAGGCCCTAATCTGGTTCCGGCACGGCACGCTGAGCCTTTGGTTAATTCCTCTTCCTGGTGGGAAATGAGAGTTAAATTTGCCCGTCCAGACACCTCCAGCTAGTCTCTCATTGGTTCTCGCTATTCCTGTTCATCTTCCGCAGAAATTGCAAACTGGGCCAAACAGGAGTTTAAAGGGACTGACTCTCCAAGTCGGGAGGGTGTTAGTAAAGCGTCTGGAATGTTGCACCCGAGTACCAGGGTACGAAAACTGAGACATATTTGAACACGTCTCCCGATCACATGGTTGATCATACTCTAGGTTCCACATGCATGTTTTAGCTGAAGGAAGAATACCTTAAACCTGGGTAGTTGAAACCCGTGGAATGGGTACCATGCAATATGACTTCAAAGGGTCTTCATTTGCTCACCGAACCTCTCCAATCCTATCACTGCTGCGTTTATGCCCCTGTACACATGCTTGATTCTCTTTCGGAGACATAGCAATCCATAGGTTTTAAGATACTTACTAGTCAGGTACATTCTTAGGCATTTAATATGCGGTGTTGAGTCCATTTCGTTGAGCAAGGAGTAGCTCTTGTCTATTCCATATTTGGCTTAAGGAACTTTATCTGTGCTCATTTCAATCTCTGGTTTTATGCAGCACCCCAACTCACCTTTACCCTTAAGCAAGCATAAGTTGGTTTTCTAAATTTGAGACCCTGTTCTGTTCTGTAATTCAGTTCCTGTGTAGCCAAGTTTACATTCCGTGTATTACTGATATCTTATGATGTTTCTTTTTCTGTGTGACTTATTTCAGTTAGAATCATCATACCTGAATCCACTCATTGTGCTGCTAAGGGCCTGATGACATAGATTTCATTGCTGAGTGATATTGCTTTGTAAGTAAATACCACAACTTCTTTATCCATTTTTCACTTTCTGCGATGTTGAACTTGTACGGTAAACGAGGTTCTTGTAAACAGAGGCGTCCCAAACTTTGGGGTGGCTGTGTCTTTTTGATTTTAATTTCCCTAAGCTATAGAACCATAAGTGGAAGTGCCCTAGGCTCTGTTGCTTTGTTTTTTAGATGTTTCAGGAAACACCATACACTTCTCCCGAGTGTCTGTTGGCAATTTACATCCCGCCCATCAGCATAACAAGGCTCCCAGTTCTCCATGGCCTGTCCTGCCTTTCTGGATTTTACACTTTTTTCAGATGGCCCTTTTGACCGGGGGGAAGTGAGACTTCATTGTAGTGCAGATTTCCTTTGCAAGCTTGCTTGGTTGGCCAAAAAGGGCGTATGCGTTTTTTCCTGAATATATTCAGGAAAAAACGCATACGCCCTTTTTGGCCAAGTGCATCATTGTGGACGTTCTGCCTCTTTTCCTATGCTTTCAATGCAATTCCAGTCTACCTCCTGAAATCGGTTTCCTGCAATTCTGCCCCGCTTTCAAGTCCTCTTGGCAGCCTTACTTCAGTATATTTTTGGACGATAGCTGTCATTTATAACTCTGCAGGTTTGTGAATTACAGTGCCCCTGAGCTCCTTTCTTCAACTCGCTTTCTTTTGAGCTGGCCGCAACACCGCAGGATGGCTTCAGGCCCTAATCTGGTTCCGGCACGGCACGCTGAGCCTTTGGTTAATTCCTCTTCCTGGTGGGAAATGAGAGTTAAATTTGCCCGTCCAGACACCTCCAGCTAGTCTCTCATTGGTTCTCGCTATTCCTGTTCATCTTCCGCAGAAATTGCAAACTGGGCCAAACAGGAGGTTAAAGGGACTGACTCTCCAAGTCGGGAGGGTGTTAGTAAAGCGTCTGGAATGTTGCACCCGAGTACCAGGGTACGAAAACTGAGACATATTTGAACACGTCTCCCGATCACATGGTTGATCATACTCTAGGTACCACATGCATGTTTTAGCTGAAGGAAGAATACCTTAAACCTGGGTAGTTGAAACCCGTGGAATGGGTACCATGCAATATGACTTCAAAGGGTCTTCATTTGCACACCGAACCTCTCCAATCCTATCACTGCTGCGTTTATGCCCCTGTACACATGCTTGATTCTCTTTCGGAGACATAGCAATCCATAGGTTTTAAGATACTTACTAGTCAGGTACATTCTTAGGCATTTAATATGCGGTGTTGAGTCCATTTCATTGAGCAAGGAGTAGCTCTTGTCTATTCCATATTTGGCTTAAGGAACTTTATCTGTGCTCATTTCAATCTCTGGTTTTATGCAGCACCCCAACTCACCTTTCCCCTTAAGCAAGCATAAGTTGGTTTTCTAAATTTGAGACCCTGTTCTGTTCTGTAATTCAGTTCCTGTGTAGCCAAGTTTACATTCCGTGTATTACTGATATCTTATGATGTTTCTTTTTCTGTGTGACTTATTTCAGTTAGAATCATCATACCTGAATCCACTCATTGTGCTGCTAAGGGCCTGATGACATAGATTTCATTGCTGAGTGATATTGCTTTGTAAGTAAATACCACAACTTCTTTATCCATTTTTCACTTTCTGCGATGTTGAACTTGTACTGTAAACGAGGTTCTTGTAAACAGAGGCGTCCCAAACTTTGGGGTGGCTGTGTCTTTTTGATTTTAATTTCCCTAAGCTATAGGACCATAAGTGGAAGTGCCCTAGGCTCTGTTGCTTTGTTTTTTAGATGTTTCAGGAAACACCATACACTTCTCCCGAGTGTCTGTTGGCAATTTACATCCCGCCCATCAGCATAACAAGGCTCCCAGTTCTCCATGGCCTGTCCTGCCTTTCTGGATTTTACACTTTTTTCAGATGGCCCTTTTGACCGGGGGGAAGTGAGACTTCATTGTAGTGCAGATTTCCTTTGCAAGCTTGCTTGGTTGGCCAAAAAGGGCGTATGCGTTTTTTCCTGAATATATTCAGGAAAAAACGCATACGCCCTTTTTGGCCAAGTGCATCATGGTGGACGTTCTGCCTCTTTTCCTATGCTTTCAATGCAATTCCAGTCTGCCTCCTGAAATCGGTTTCCTGCAATTCTGCCCCGCTTTCAAGTCCTCTTGGCAACCTTACTTCAGTATATTTTTGGACGATAGCTGTCATTTATAACTCTGCAGGTTTGTGAATTACAGTGCCCCTGAGCTCCTTTCTTCAACTCGCTTTCTTTTGAGCTGGCCGCAACACCGCAGGATGGCTTCAGGCCCTAATCTGGTTCCGGCACGGCACGCTGAGCCTTTGGTTAATTCCTCTTCCTGGTGGGAAATGAGAGTTAAATTTGCCCGTCCAGACACCTTCCAGCTAGTCTCTCATTGGTTCTCGCTATTCCTGTTCATCTTCCGCAGAAATTGCAAACTGGGCCAAACAGGAGGTTAAAGGGACTGACTCTCCAAGTCGGGAGGGTGTTAGTAAAGCGTCTGGAATGTTGCACCCGAGTACCAGGGTACGAAAACTGAGACATATTTGAACACGTCTCCCGATCACATGGTTGATCATACTCTAGGTTCCACATGCATGTTTTAGCTGAAGGAAGAATACCTTAAACCTGGGTAGTTGAAACCCGTGGAATGGGTACCATGCGATATGACTTCAAAGGGTCTTCATTTGCTCACCGAACCTCTCCAATCCTATCACTGCTGCGTTTATGCCCCTGTACACATGCTTGATTCTCTTTCGGAGACATAGCAATCCATAGGTTTTAAGATACTTACTAGTCAGGTACATTCTTAGGCGTTTAATATGCGGTGTTGAGTCCATTTCGTTGAGCAAGGAGTAGCTCTTGTCTATTCCATATTTGGCTTAAGGAACTTTATCTGTGCTCATTTCAATCTCTGGTTTTATGCAGCACCCCAACTCACCTTTACCCTTAAGCAAGCATAAGTTGGTTTTCTAAATTTGAAACCCTGTTCTGTTCTGTAATTCAGTTCCTGTGTAGCCAAGTTTACATTCCGTGTATTACTGATATCTTATGATGTTTCTTTTTCTGTGTGACTTATTTCAGTTAGAATCATCATACCTGAATCCACTCATTGTGCTGCTAAGGGCCTGATGACATAGATTTCATTGCTGAGTGATATTGCTTTGTAAGTAAATACCACAACTTCTTTATCCATTTTTCACTTTCTGCGATGTTGAACTTGTACGGTAAACGAGGTTCTTGTAAACAGAGGCGTCCCAAACTTTGGGGTGGCTGTGTCTTTTTGATTTTAATTTCCCTAAGCTATAGGACCATAAGTGGAAGTGCCCTAGGCTCTGTTGCTTTGTTTTTTAGATGTTTCAGGAAACACCATACACTTCTCCCGAGTGTCTGTTGGCAATTTACATCCCGCCCATCAGCATAACAAGGCTCCCAGTTCTCCATGGCCTGTCCTGCCTTTCTGGATTTTACACTTTTTTCAGATGGCCCTTTTGACCGGGGGGAAGTGAGACCTCATTGTAGTGCAGATTTCCTTTGCAAGCTTGCTTGGTTGGCCAAAAAGGGCGTATGCGTTTTTTCCTGAATATATTCAGGAAAAAACGCATACGCCCTTTTTGGCCAAGTGCATCATGGTGGACGTTCTGCCTCTTTTCCTATGCTTTCAATGCAATTCCAGTCTGCCTCCTGAAATCGGTTTCCTGCAATTCTGCCCCGCTTTCAAGTCCTCTTGGCAGCCTTACTTCAGTATATTTTTGGACGATAGCTGTCATTTATAACTCTGCAGGTTTGTGAATTACAGTGCCCCTGAGCTCCTTTCTTCAACTCGCTTTCTTTTGAGCTGGCCGCAACACTGCAGGATGGCTTCAGGCCCTAATCTGGTTCCGGCACGGCACGCTGAGCCTTTGGTTAATTCCTCTTCCTGGTGGGAAATGAGAGTTAAATTTGCCCGTCCAGACACCTTCCAGCTAGTCTCTCATTGGTTCTCGCTATTCCTGTTCATCTTCCGCAGAAATTGCAAACTGGGCCAAACAGGAGGTTAAAGGGACTGACTCTCCAAGTCGGGAGGGTGTTAGTAAAGCGTCTGGAATGTTGCACCCGAGTACCAGGGTACGAAAACTGAGACATATTTGAACACGTCTCCCGATCACATGGTTGATCATACTCTAGGTTCCACATGCATGTTTTAGCTGAAGGAAGAATACCTTAAACCTGGGTAGTTGAAACCCGTGGAATGGGTACCATGCGATATGACTTCAAAGGGTCTTCATTTGCTCACCGAACCTCTCCAATCCTATCACTGCTGTGTTTATGCCCCTGTACACATGCTTGATTCTCTTTCGGAGACATAGCAATCCATAGGTTTTAAGATACTTACTAGTCAGGTACATTCTTAGGCATTTAATATGCGGTGTTGAGTCCATTTCGTTGAGCAAGGAGTAGCTCTTGTCTATTCCATATTTGGCTTAAGGAACTTTATCTGTGCTCATTTCAATCTCTGGTTTTATGCAGCACCCCAACTCACCTTTCCCCTTAAGCAAGCATAAGTTGGTTTTCTAAATTTGAGACCCTGTTCTGTTCTGTAATTCAGTTCCTGTGTAGCCAAGTTTACATTCCGTGTATTACTGATATCTTATGATGTTTCTTTTTCTGTGTGACTTATTTCAGTTAGAATCATCATACCTGAATCCACTCATTGTGCTGCTAAGGGCCTGATGACATAGATTTCATTGCTGAGTGATATTGCTTTGTAAGTAAATACCACAACTTCTTTATCCATTTTTCACTTTCTGCGATGTTGAACTTGTACGGTAAACGAGGTTCTTGTAAACAGAGGCGTCCCAAACTTTGGGGTGGCTGTGTCTTTTTGATTTTAATTTCCCTAAGCTATAGGACCATAAGTGGAAGTGCCCTAGGCTCTGTTGCTTTGTTTTTTAGATGTTTCAGGAAACACCATACACTTCTCCCGAGTGTCTGTTGGCAATTTACATCCCGCCCATCAGCATAACAAGGCTCCCAGTTCTCCATGGCCTGTCCTGCCTTTCTGGATTTTACACTTTTTTCAGATGGCCCTTTTGACCGGGGGGAAGTGAGACTTCATTGTAGTGCAGATTTCCTTTGCAAGCTTGCTTGGTTGGCCAAAAAGGGCGTATGCGTTTTTTCCTGAATATATTCAAGAAAAAACGCATACGCCCTTTTTGGCCAAGTGCATCATGGTGGACGTTCTGCCTCTTTTCCTATGCTTTCAATGCAATTCCAGTCTGCCTCCTGAAATCGGTTTCCTGCAATTCTGCCCCGCTTTCAAGTCCTCTTGGCAGCCTTACTTCAGTATATTTTTGGACGATAGCTGTCATTTATAACTCTGCAGGTTTGTGAATTACAGTGCCCCTGAGCTCCTTTCTTCAACTCGCTTTCTTTTGAGCTGGCCGCAACACCGCAGGATGGCTTCAGGCCCTAATCTGGTTCCGGCACGGCACGCTGAGCCTTTGGTTAATTCCTCTTCCTGGTGGGAAATGAGAGTTAAATTTGCCCGTCCAGACACCTTCCAGCTAGTCTCTCATTGGTTCTCGCTATTCCTGTTCATCTTCCGCAGAAATTGCAAACTGGGCCAAACAGGAGGTTAAAGGGACTGACTCTCCAAGTCGGGAGGGTGTTAGTAAAGCGTCTGGAATGTTGCACCCGAGTACCAGGGTACGAAAACTGAGACATATTTGAACACGTCTCCCGATCACATGGTTGATCATACTCTAGGTTCCACATGCATGTTTTAGCTGAAGGAAGAATACCTTAAACCTGGGTAGTTGAAACCCGTGGAATGGGTACCATGCGATATGACTTCAAAGGGTCTTCATTTGCTCACCGAACCTCTCCAATCCTATCACTGCTGCGTTTATGCCCCTGTACACATGCTTGATTCTCTTTCGGAGACATAGCAATCCATAGGTTTTAAGATACTTACTAGTCAGGTACATTCTTAGGCATTTAATATGCGGTGTTGAGTCCATTTCGTTGAGCAAGGAGTAGCTCTTGTCTATTCCATATTTGGCTTAAGGAACTTTATCTGTGCTCATTTCAATCTCTGGTTTTATGCAGCACCCCAACTCACCTTTCCCCTTAAGCAAGCATAAGTTGGTTTTCTAAATTTGAGACCCTGTTCTGTTCTGTAATTCAGTTCTTGTGTAGCCAAGTTTACATTCCGTGTATTACTGATATCTTATGATGTTTCTTTTTCTGTGTGACTTATTTCAGTTAGAATCATCATACCTGAATCCACTCATTGTGCTGCTAAGGGCCTGATGACATAGATTTCATTGCTGAGTGATATTGCTTTGTAAGTAAATACCACAACTTCTTTATCCATTTTTCACTTTCTGCGATGTTGAACTTGTACGGTAAACGAGGTTCTTGTAAACAGAGGCGTCCCAAACTTTGGGGTGGCTGTGTCTTTTTGATTTTAATTTCCCTAAGCTATAGGACCATAAGTGGAAGTGCCCTAGGCTCTGTTGCTTTGTTTTTTAGATGTTTCAGGAAACACCATACACTTCTCCCGAGTGTCTGTTGGCAATTTACATCCCGCCCATCAGCATAACAAGGCTCCCAGTTCTCGATGGCCTGTCCTGCCTTTCTGGATTTTACACTTTTTTCAGATGGCCCTTTTGACCGGGGGGAAGTGAGACTTCATTGTAGTGCAGATTTCCTTTGCAAGCTTGCTTGGTTGGCCAAAAAGGGCGTATGCGTTTTTTCCTGAATATATTCAGGAAAAAACGCATACGCCCTTTTTGGCCAAGTGCATCATGGTGGACGTTCTGCCTCTTTTCCTATGCTTTCAATGCAATTCCAGTCTGCCTCCTGAAATCGGTTTCCTGCAATTCTGCCCCGCTTTCAAGTCCTCTTGGCAGCCTTACTTCAGTATATTTTTGGACGATAGCTGTCATTTATAACTCTGCAGGTTTGTGAATTACAGTGCCCCTGAGCTCCTTTCTTCAACTCGCTTTCTTTTGAGCTGGCCGCAACACCGCAGGATGGCTTCAGGCCCTAATCTGGTTCTGGCACGGCACGCTGAGCCTTTGGTTAATTCCTCTTCCTGGTGGGAAATGAGAGTTAAATTTGCCCGTCCAGACACCTTCCAGCTAGTCTCTCATTGGTTCTCGCTATTCCTGTTCATCTTCCGCAGAAATTGCAAACTGGGCCAAACAGGAGGTTAAAGGGACTGACTCTCCAAGTCGGGAGGGTGTTAGTAAAGCGTCTGGAATGTTGCACCCGAGTACCAGGGTACGAAAACTGAGACATATTTGAACACGTCTCCCGATCACATGGTTGATCATACTCTAGGTTCCACATGCATGTTTTAGCTGAAGGAAGAATACCTTAAACCTGGGTAGTTGAAACCCGTGGAATGGGTACCATGCGATATGACTTCAAAGGGTCTTCATTTGCTCACCGAACCTCTCCAATCCTATCACTGCTGCGTTTATGCCCCTGTACACATGCTTGATTCTCTTTCGGAGACATAGCAATCCATAGGTTTTAAGATACTTACTAGTCAGGTACATTCTTAGGCATTTAATATGCGGTGTTGAGTCCATTTCGTTGAGCAAGGAGTAGCTCTTGTCTATTCCATATTTGGCTTAAGGAACTTTATCTGTGCTCATTTCAATCTCTGGTTTTATGCAGCACCCCAACTCACCTTTCCCCTTAAGCAAGCATAAGTTGGTTTTCTAAATTTGAGACCCTGTTCTGTTCTGTAATTCAGTTCCTGTGTAGCCAAGTTTACATTCCGTGTATTACTGATATCTTATGATGTTTCTTTTTCTGTGTGACTTATTTCAGTTAGAATCATCATACCTGAATCCACTCATTGTGCTGCTAAGGGCCTGATGACATAGATTTCATTGCTGAGTGATATTGCTTTGTAAGTAAATACCACAACTTCTTTATCCATTTTTCACTTTCTGCGATGTTGAACTTGTACGGTAAACGAGGTTCTTGTAAACAGAGGCGTCCCAAACTTTGGGGTGGCTGTGTCTTTTTGATTTTAATTTCCCTAAGCTATAGGACCATAAGTGGAAGTGCCCTAGGCTCTGTTGCTTTGTTTTTTAGATGTTTCAGGAAACACCATACACTTCTCCCGAGTGTCTGTTGGCAATTTACATCCCGCCCATCAGCATAACAAGGCTCCCAGTTCTCCATGGCCTGTCCTGCCTTTCTGGATTTTACACTTTTTTCAGATGGCCCTTTTGACCGGGGGGAAGTGAGACTTCATTGTAGTGCAGATTTCCTTTGCAAGCTTGCTTGGTTGGCCAAAAAGGGCGTATGCGTTTTTTCCTGAATATATTCAGGAAAAAACGCATACGCCCTTTTTGGCCAAGTGCATCATGGTGGACGTTCTGCCTCTTTTCCTATGCTTTCAATGCAATTCCAGTCTGCCTCCTGAAATCGGTTTCCTGCAATTCTGCCCCGCTTTCAAGTCCTCTTGGCAGCCTTACTTCAGTATATTTTTGGACGATAGCTGTCATTTATAACTCTGCATGTTTGTGAATTACAGTGCCCCTGAGCTCCTTTCTTCAACTCGCTTTCTTTTGAGCTGGCCGCAACACCGCAGGATGGCTTCAGGCCCTAATCTGGTTCCGGCACGGCACGCTGAGCCTTTGGTTAATTCCTCTTCCTGGTGGGAAATGAGAGTTAAATTTGCCCGTCCAGACACCTTCCAGCTAGTCTCTCATTGGTTCTCGCTATTCCTGTTCATCTTCCGCAGAAATTGCAAACTGGGCCAAACAGGAGGTTAAAGGGACTGACTCTCCAAGTCGGGAGGGTGTTAGTAAAGCGTCTGGAATGTTGCACCCGAGTACCAGGGTACGAAAACTGAGACATATTTGAACACGTCTCCCGATCACATGGTTGATCATACTCTAGGTTCCACATGCATGTTTTAGCTGAAGGAAGAATACCTTAAACCTGGGTAGTTGAAACCCGTGGAATGGGTACCATGCGATATGACTTCAAAGGGTCTTCATTTGCTCACCGAACCTCTCCAATCCTATCACTGCTGCGTTTATGCCCCTGTACACATGCTTGATTCTCTTTCGGAGACATAGCAATCCATAGGTTTTAAGATACTTACTAGTCAGGTACATTCTTAGGCATTTAATATGCGGTGTTGAGTCCATTTCGTTGAGCAAGGAGTAGCTCTTGTCTATTCCATATTTGGCTTAAGGAACTTTATCTGTGCTCATTTCAATCTCTGGTTTTATGCAGCACCCCAACTCACCTTTCCCCTTAAGCAAGCATAAGTTGGTTTTCTAAATTTGAGACCCTGTTCTGTTCTGTAATTCAGTTCTTGTGTAGCCAAGTTTACATTCCGTGTATTACTGATATCTTATGATGTTTCTTTTTCTGTGTGACTTATTTCAGTTAGAATCATCATACCTGAATCCACTCATTGTGCTGCTAAGGGCCTGATGACATAGATTTCATTGCTGAGTGATATTGCTTTGTAAGTAAATACCACAACTTCTTTATCCATTTTTCACTTTCTGTGATGTTGAACTTGTACGGTAAACGAGGTTCTTGTAAACAGAGGCGTCCCAAACTTTGGGGTGGCTGTGTCTTTTTGATTTTAATTTCCCTAAGCTATAGGACCATAAGTGGAAGTGCCCTAGGCTCTGTTGCTTTGTTTTTTAGATGTTTCAGGAAACACCATACACTTCTCCCGAGTGTCTGTTGGCAATTTACATCCCGCCCATCAGCATAACAAGGCTCCCAGTTCTCGATGGCCTGTCCTGCCTTTCTGGATTTTACACTTTTTTCAGATGGCCCTTTTGACCGGGGGGAAGTGAGACTTCATTGTAGTGCAGATTTCCTTTGCAAGCTTGCTTGGTTGGCCAAAAAGTGCGTATGCGTTTTTTCCTGAATATATTCAGGAAAAAACGCATACGCCCTTTTTGGCCAAGTGCATCATGGTGGACGTTCTGCCTCTTTTCCTATGCTTTCAATGCAATTCCAGTCTGCCTCCTGAAATCGGTTTCCTGCAATTCTGCCCCGCTTTCAAGTCCTCTTGGCAGCCTTACTTCAGTATATTTTTGGACGATAGCTGTCATTTATAATTCTGCAGGTTTGTGAATTACAGTGCCCCTGAGCTCCTTTCTTCAACTCGCTTTCTTTTGAGCTGGCCGCAACACCGCAGGATGGCTTCAGGCCCTAATCTGGTTCCGGCACGGCACGCTGAGCCTTTGGTTAATTCCTCTTCCTGGTGGGAAATGAGAGTTAAATTTGCCCGTCCAGACACCTTCCAGCTAGTCTCTCATTGGTTCTCGCTATTCCTGTTCATCTTCCGCAGAAATTGCAAACTGGGCCAAACAGGAGGTTAAAGGGACTGACTCTCCAAGTCGGGAGGGTGTTAGTAAAGCGTCTGGAATGTTGCACCCGAGTACCAGGGTACGAAAACTGAGACATATTTGAACACGTCTCCCGATCACATGGTTGATCATACTCTAGGTTCCACATGCATGTTTTAGCTGAAGGAAGAATACCTTAAACCTGGGTAGTTGAAACCCGTGGAATGGGTACCATGCGATATGACTTCAAAGGGTCTTCATTTGCTCACCGAACCTCTCCAATCCTATCACTGCTGCGTTTATGCCCCTGTACACATGCTTGATTCTCTTTCGGAGACATAGCAATCCATAGGTTTTAAGATACTTACTAGTCAGGTACATTCTTAGGCATTTAATATGCGGTGTTGAGTCCATTTCGTTGAGCAAGGAGTAGCTCTTGTCTATTCCATATTTGGCTTAAGGAACTTTATCTGTGCTCATTTCAATCTCTGGTTTTATGCAGCACCCCAACTCACCTTTCCCCTTAAGCAAGCATAAGTTGGTTTTCTAAATTTGAGACCCTGTTCTGTTCTGTAATTCAGTTCCTGTGTAGCCAAGTTTACATTCCGTGTATTACTGATATCTTATGATGTTTCTTTTTCTGTGTGACTTATTTCAGTTAGAATCATCATACCTGAATCCACTCATTGTGCTGCTAAGGGCCTGATGACATAGATTTCATTGCTGAGTGATATTGCTTTGTAAGTAAATACCACAACTTCTTTATCCATTTTTCACTTTCTGCGATGTTGAACTTGTACGGTAAACGAGGTTCTTGTAAACAGAGGCGTCCCAAACTTTGGGGTGGCTGTGTCTTTTTGATTTTAATTTCCCTAAGCTATAGGACCATAAGTGGAAGTGCCCTAGGCTCTGTTGCTTTGTTTTTTAGATGTTTCAGGAAACACCATACACTTCTCCCGAGTGTCTGTTGGCAATTTACATCCCGCCCATCAGCATAACAAGGCTCCCAGTTCTCGATGGCCTGTCCTGCCTTTCTGGATTTTACACTTTTTTCAGATGGCCCTTTTGACCGGGGGGAAGTGAGACTTCATTGTAGTGCAGATTTCCTTTGCAAGCTTGCTTGGTTGGCCAAAAAGGGCGTATGCGTTTTTTCCTGAATATATTCAGGAAAAAACGCATACGCCCTTTTTGGCCAAGTGCATCATGGTGGACGTTCTGCCTCTTTTCCTATGCTTTCAATGCAATTCCAGTCTGCCTCCTGAAATCGGTTTCCTGCAATTCTGCCCCGCTTTCAAGTCCTCTTGGCAGCCTTACTTCAGTATATTTTTGGACGATAGCTGTCATTTATAACTCTGCAGGTTTGTGAATTACAGTGCCCCTGAGCTCCTTTCTTCAACTCGCTTTCTTTTGAGCTGGCCGCAACACCGCAGGATGGCTTCAGGCCCTAATCTGGTTCCGGCACGGCACGCTGAGCCTTTGGTTAATTCCTCTTCCTGGTGGGAAATGAGAGTTAAATTTGCCCGTCCAGACACCTTCCAGCTAGTCTCTCATTGGTTCTCGCTATTCCTGTTCATCTTCCGCAGAAATTGCAAACTGGGCCAAACAGGAGGTTAAAGGGACTGACTCTCCAAGTCGGGAGGGTGTTAGTAAAGCGTCTGGAATGTTGCACCCGAGTACCAGGGTACGAAAACTGAGACATATTTGAACACGTCTCCCGATCACATGGTTGATCATACTCTAGGTTCCACATGCATGTTTTAGCTGAAGGAAGAATACCTTAAACCTGGGTAGTTGAAACCCGTGGAATGGGTACCATGCGATATGACTTCAAAGGGTCTTCATTTGCTCACCGAACCTCTCCAATCCTATCACTGCTGCGTTTATGCCCCTGTACACATGCTTGATTCTCTTTCGGAGACATAGCAATCCATAGGTTTTAAGATACTTACTAGTCAGGTACATTCTTAGGCATTTAATATGCGGTGTTGAGTCCATTTCGTTGAGCAAGGAGTAGCTCTTGTCTATTCCATATTTGGCTTAAGGAACTTTATCTGTGCTCATTTCAATCTCTGGTTTTATGCAGCACCCCAACTCACCTTTCCCCTTAAGCAAGCATAAGTTGGTTTTCTAAATTTGAGACCCTGTTCTGTTCTGTAATTCAGTTCTTGTGTAGCCAAGTTTACATTCCGTGTATTACTGATATCTTATGATGTTTCTTTTTCTGTGTGACTTATTTCAGTTAGAATCATCATACCTGAATCCACTCATTGTGCTGCTAAGGGCCTGATGACATAGATTTCATTGCTGAGTGATATTGCTTTGTAAGTAAATACCACAACTTCTTTATCCATTTTTCACTTTCTGCGATGTTGAACTTGTACGGTAAACGAGGTTCTTGTAAACAGAGGCGTCCCAAACTTTGGGGTGGCTGTGTCTTTTTGATTTTAATTTCCCTAAGCTATAGGACCATAAGTGGAAGTGCCCTAGGCTCTGTTGCTTTGTTTTTTAGATGTTTCAGGAAACACCATACACTTCTCCCGAGTGTCTGTTGGCAATTTACATCCCGCCCATCAGCATAACAAGGCTCCCAGTTCTCGATGGCCTGTCCTGCCTTTCTGGATTTTACACTTTTTTCAGATGGCCCTTTTGACCGGGGGGAAGTGAGACTTCATTGTAGTGCAGATTTCCTTTGCAAGCTTGCTTGGTTGGCCAAAAAGGGCGTATGCGTTTTTTCCTGAATATATTCAGGAAAAAACGCATACGCCCTTTTTGGCCAAGTGCATCATGGTGGACGTTCTGCCTCTTTTCCTATGCTTTCAATGCAATTCCAGTCTGCCTCCTGAAATCGGTTTCCTGCAATTCTGCCCCGCTTTCAAGTCCTCTTGGCAGCCTTACTTCAGTATATTTTTGGACGATAGCTGTCATTTATAATTCTGCAGGTTTGTGAATTACAGTGCCCCTGAGCTCCTTTCTTCAACTCGCTTTCTTTTGAGCTGGCCGCAACACCGCAGGATGGCTTCAGGCCCTAATCTGGTTCCGGCACGGCACGCTGAGCCTTTGGTTAATTCCTCTTCCTGGTGGGAAATGAGAGTTAAATTTGCCCGTCCAGACACCTTCCAGCTAGTCTCTCATTGGTTCTCGCTATTCCTGTTCATCTTCCGCAGAAATTGCAAACTGGGCCAAACAGGAGGTTAAAGGGACTGACTCTCCAAGTCGGGAGGGTGTTAGTAAAGCGTCTGGAATGTTGCACCCGAGTACCAGGGTACGAAAACTGAGACATATTTGAACACGTCTCCCGATCACATGGTTGATCATACTCTAGGTTCCACATGCATGTTTTAGCTGAAGGAAGAATACCTTAAACCTGGGTAGTTGAAACCCGTGGAATGGGTACCATGCGATATGACTTCAAAGGGTCTTCATTTGCTCACCGAACCTCTCCAATCCTATCACTGCTGCGTTTATGCCCCTGTACACATGCTTGATTCTCTTTCGGAGACATAGCAATCCATAGGTTTTAAGATACTTACTAGTCAGGTACATTCTTAGGCATTTAATATGCGGTGTTGAGTCCATTTCGTTGAGCAAGGAGTAGCTCTTGTCTATTCCATATTTGGCTTAAGGAACTTTATCTGTGCTCATTTCAATCTCTGGTTTTATGCAGCACCCCAACTCACCTTTCCCCTTAAGCAAGCATAAGTTGGTTTTCTAAATTTGAGACCCTGTTCTGTTCTGTAATTCAGTTCCTGTGTAGCCAAGTTTACATTCCGTGTATTACTGATATCTTATGATGTTTCTTTTTCTGTGTGACTTATTTCAGTTAGAATCATCATACCTGAATCCACTCATTGTGCTGCTAAGGGCCTGATGACATAGATTTCATTGCTGAGTGATATTGCTTTGTAAGTAAATACCACAACTTCTTTATCCATTTTTCACTTTCTGCGATGTTGAACTTGTACGGTAAACGAGGTTCTTGTAAACAGAGGCGTCCCAAACTTTGGGGTGGCTGTGTCTTTTTGATTTTAATTTCCCTAAGCTATAGGACCATAAGTGGAAGTGCCCTAGGCTCTGTTGCTTTGTTTTTTAGATGTTTCAGGAAACACCATACACTTCTCCCGAGTGTCTGTTGGCAATTTACATCCCGCCCATCAGCATAACAAGGCTCCCAGTTCTCGATGGCCTGTCCTGCCTTTCTGGATTTTACACTTTTTTCAGATGGCCCTTTTGACCGGGGGGAAGTGAGACTTCATTGTAGTGCAGATTTCCTTTGCAAGCTTGCTTGGTTGGCCAAAAAGGGCGTATGCGTTTTTTCCTGAATATATTCAGGAAAAAACGCATACGCCCTTTTTGGCCAAGTGCATCATGGTGGACGTTCTGCCTCTTTTCCTATGCTTTCAATGCAATTCCAGTCTGCCTCCTGAAATCGGTTTCCTGCAATTCTGCCCCGCTTTCAAGTCCTCTTGGCAGCCTTACTTCAGTATATTTTTGGACGATAGCTGTCATTTATAACTCTGCAGGTTTGTGAATTACAGTGCCCCTGAGCTCCTTTCTTCAACTCGCTTTCTTTTGAGCTGGCCGCAACACCGCAGGATGGCTTCAGGCCCTAATCTGGTTCCGGCACGGCACGCTGAGCCTTTGGTTAATTCCTCTTCCTGGTGGGAAATGAGAGTTAAATTTGCCCGTCCAGACACCTCCAGCTAGTCTCTCATTGGTTCTCGCTATTCCTGTTCATCTTCCGCAGAAATTGCAAACTGGGCCAAACAGGAGGTTAAAGGGACTGACTCTCCAAGTCGGGAGGGTGTTAGTAAAGCGTCTGGAATGTTGCACCCGAGTACCAGGGTACGAAAACTGAGACATATTTGAACACGTCTCCCGATCACATGGTTGATCATACTCTAGGTTCCACATGCATGTTTTAGCTGAAGGAAGAATACCTTAAACCTGGGTAGTTGAAACCCGTGGAATGGGTACCATGCAATATGACTTCAAAGGGTCTTCATTTGCTCACCGAACCTCTCCAATCCTATCACTGCTGCGTTTATGCCCCTGTACACATGCTTGATTCTCTTTCAGAGACATAGCAATCCATAGGTTTTAAGATACTTACTAGTCAGGTACATTCTTAGGCGTTTAATATGCGGTGTTGAGTCCATTTCGTTGAGCAAGGAGTAGCTCTTGTCTATTCCATATTTGGCTTAAGGAACTTTATCTGTGCTCATTTCAATCTCTGGTTTTATGCAGCACCCCAACTCACCTTTCCCCTTAAGCAAGCATAAGTTGGTTTTCTAAATTTGAGACCCTGTTCTGTTCTGTAATTCAGTTCCTGTGTAGCCAAGTTTACATTCCGTGTATTACTGATATCTTATGATGTTTCTTTTTCTGTGTGACTTATTTCAGTTAGAATCATCATACCTGAATCCACTCATTGTGCTGCTAAGGGCCTGATGACATAGATTTCATTGCTGAGTGATATTGCTTTGTAAGTAAATACCACAACTTCTTTATCCATTTTTCACTTTCTGCGATGTTGAACTTGTACGGTAAACGAGGTTCTTGTAAACAGAGGCGTCCCAAACTTTGGGGTGGCTGTGTCTTTTTGATTTTAATTTCCCTAAGCTATAGGACCATAAGTGGAAGTGCCCTAGGCTCTGTTGCTTTGTTTTTTAGATGTTTCAGGAAACACCATACACTTCTCCCGAGTGTCTGTTGGCAATTTACATCCCGCCCATCAGCATAACAAGGCTCCCAGTTCTCCATGGCCTGTCCTGCCTTTCTGGATTTTACACTTTTTTCAGATGGCCCTTTTGACCGGGGGGAAGTGAGACTTCATTGTAGTGCAGATTTCCTTTGCAAGCTTGCTTGGTTGGCCAAAAAGGGCGTATGCGTTTTTTCCTGAATATATTCAGGAAAAAACGCATACGCCCTTTTTGGCCAAGTGCATCATTGTGGACGTTCTGCCTCTTTTCCTATGCTTTCAATGCAATTCCAGTCTACCTCCTGAAATCGGTTTCCTGCAATTCTGCCCCGCTTTCAAGTCCTCTTGGCAGCCTTACTTCAGTATATTTTTGGACGATAGCTGTCATTTATAACTCTGCAGGTTTGTGAATTACAGTGCCCCTGAGCTCCTTTCTTCAACTCGCTTTCTTTTGAGCTGGCCGCAACACCGCAGGATGGCTTCAGGCCCTAATCTGGTTCCGGCACGGCACGCTGAGCCTTTGGTTAATTCCTCTTCCTGGTGGGAAATGAGAGTTAAATTTGCCCGTCCAGACACCTCCAGCTAGTCTCTCATTGGTTCTCGCTATTCCTGTTCATCTTCCGCAGAAATTGCAAACTGGGCCAAACAGGAGGTTAAAGGGACTGACTCTCCAAGTCGGGAGGGTGTTAGTAAAGCGTCTGGAATGTTGCACCCGAGTACCAGGGTACGAAAACTGAGACATATTTGAACACGTCTCCCGATCACATGGTTGATCATACTCTAGGTTCCACATGCATGTTTTAGCTGAAGGAAGAATACCTTAAACCTGGGTAGTTGAAACCCGTGGAATGGGTACCATGCAATATGACTTCAAAGGGTCTTCATTTGCTCACCGAACCTCTCCAATCCTATCACTGCTGCGTTTATGCCCCTGTACACATGCTTGATTCTCTTTCGGAGACATAGCAATCCATAGGTTTTAAGATACTTACTAGTCAGGTACATTCTTAGGCGTTTAATATGCGGTGTTGAGTCCATTTCGTTGAGCAAGGAGTAGCTCTTGTCTATTCCATATTTGGCTTAAGGAACTTTATCTGTGCTCATTTCAATCTCTGGTTTTATGCAGCACCCCAACTCACCTTTCCCCTTAAGCAAGCATAAGTTGGTTTTCTAAATTTGAGACCCTGTTCTGTTCTGTAATTCAGTTCCTGTGTAGCCAAGTTTACATTCCGTGTATTACTGATATCTTATGATGTTTCTTTTTCTGTGTGACTTATTTCAGTTAGAATCATCATACCTGAATCCACTCATTGTGCTGCTAAGGGCCTGATGACATAGATTTCATTGCTGAGTGATATTGCTTTGTAAGTAAATACCACAACTTCTTTATCCATTTTTCACTTTCTGCGATGTTGAACTTGTACGGTAAACGAGGTTCTTGTAAACAGAGGCGTCCCAAACTTTGGGGTGGCTGTGTCTTTTTGATTTTAATTTCCCTAAGCTATAGGACCATAAGTGGAAGTGCCCTAGGCTCTGTTGCTTTGTTTTTTAGATGTTTCAGGAAACACCATACACTTCTCCCGAGTGTCTGTTGGCAATTTACATCCCGCCCATCAGCATAACAAGGCTCCCAGTTCTCCATGGCCTGTCCTGTCTTTCTGGATTTTACACTTTTTTCAGATGGCCCTTTTGACCGGGGGGAAGTGAGACTTCATTGTAGTGCAGATTTCCTTTGCAAGCTTGCTTGGTTGGCCAAAAAGGGCGTATGCGTTTTTTCCTGAATATATTCAGGAAAAAACGCATACGCCCTTTTTGGCCAAGTGCATCATGGTGGACGTTCTGCCTCTTTTCCTATGCTTTCAATGCAATTCCAGTCTGCCTCCTGAAATCGGTTTCCTGCAATTCTGCCCCGCTTTCAAGTCCTCTTGGCAGCCTTACTTCAGTATATTTTTGGACGATAGCTGTCATTTATAACTCTGCAGGTTTGTGAATTACAGTGCCCCTGAGCTCCTTTCTTCAACTCGCTTTCTTTTGAGCTGGCCGCAACACCGCAGGATGGCTTCAGGCCCTAATCTGGTTCCGGCACGGCACGCTGAGCCTTTGGTTAATTCCTCTTCCTGGTGGGAAATGAGAGTTAAATTTGCCCGTCCAGATACCTCCAGCTAGTCTCTCATTGGTTCTCGCTATTCCTGTTCATCTTCCGCAGAAATTGCAAACTGGGCCAAACAGGAGGTTAAAGGGACTGACTCTCCAAGTCGGGAGGGTGTTAGTAAAGCGTCTGGAATGTTGCACCCGAGTACCAGGGTACGAAAACTGAGACATATTTGAACACGTCTCCCGATCACATGGTTGATCATACTCTAGGTTCCACATGCATGTTTTAGCTGAAGGAAGAATACCTTAAACCTGGGTAGTTGAAACCCGTGGAATGGGTACCATGCAATATGACTTCAGAGGGTCTTCATTTGCTCACCGAACCTCTCCAATCCTATCACTGCTGCGTTTATGCCCCTGTACACATGCTTGATTCTCTTTCGGAGACATAGCAATCCATAGGTTTTAAGATACTTACTAGTCAGGTACATTCTTAGGCATTTAATATGCGGTGTTGAGTCCATTTCGTTGAGCAAGGAGTAGCTCTTGTCTATTCCATATTTGGCTTAAGGAACTTTATCTGTGCTCATTTCAATCTCTGGTTTTATGCAGCACCCCAACTCACCTTTCCCCTTAAGCAAGCATAAGTTGGTTTTCTAAATTTGAGACCCTGTTCTGTTCTGTAATTCAGTTCCTGTGTAGCCAAGTTTACATTCCGTGTATTACTGATATCTTATGATGTTTCTTTTTCTGTGTGACTTATTTCAGTTAGAATCATCATACCTGAATCCACTCATTGTGCTGCTAAGGGCCTGATGACATAGATTTCATTGCTGAGTGATATTGCTTTGTAAGTAAATACCACAACTTCTTTATCCATTTTTCACTTTCTGCGATGTTGAACTTGTACTGTAAACGAGGTTCTTGTAAACAGAGGCGTCCCAAACTTTGGGGTGGCTGTGTCTTTTTGATTTTAATTTCCCTAAGCTATAGGACCATAAGTGGAAGTGCCCTAGGCTCTGTTGCTTTGTTTTTTAGATGTTTCAGGAAACACCATACACTTCTCCCGAGTGTCTGTTGGCAATTTACATCCCGCCCATCAGCATAACAAGGCTCCCAGTTCTCCATGGCCTGTCCTGTCTTTCTGGATTTTACACTTTTTTCAGATGGCCCTTTTGACCGGGGGGAAGTGAGACTTCATTGTAGTGCAGATTTCCTTTGCAAGCTTGCTTGGTTGGCCACAAAGGGCGTATGCGTTTTTTCCTGAATATATTCAGGAAAAAACGCATACGCCCTTTTTGGCCAAGTGCATCATTGTGGACGTTCTGCCTCTTTTCCTATGCTTTCAATGCAATTCCAGTCTGCCTCCTGAAATCGGTTTCCTGCAATTCTGACCCGCTTTCAAGTCCTCTTGGCAGCCTTACTTCAGTATATTTTTGGACGATAGCTGTCATTTATAACTCTGCAGGTTTGTGAATTACAGTGCCCCTGAGCTCCTTTCTTCAACTCGCTTTCTTTTGAGCTGGCCGCAACACCGCAGGATGGCTTCAGGCCCTAATCTGGTTCCGGCACGGCACGCTGAGCCTTTGGTTAATTCCTCTTCCTGGTGGGAAATGAGAGTTAAATTTGCCCGTCCAGACACCTTCCAGCTAGTCTCTCATTGGTTCTCGCTATTCCTGTTCATCTTCCGCAGAAATTGCAAACTGGGCCAAACAGGAGGTTAAAGGGACTGACTCTCCAAGTCGGGAGGGTGTTAGTAAAGCGTCTGGAATGTTGCACCCGAGTACCAGGGTACGAAAACTGAGACATATTTGAACACGTCTCCCGATCACATGGTTGATCATACTCTAGGTTCCACATGCATGTTTTAGCTGAAGGAAGAATACCTTAAACCTGGGTAGTTGAAACCCGTGGAATGGGTACCATGCGATATGACTTCAAAGGGTCTTCATTTGCTCACCGAACCTCTCCAATCCTATCACTGCTGCGTTTATGCCCCTGTACACATGCTTGATTCTCTTTCGGAGACATAGCAATCCATAGGTTTTAAGATACTTACTAGTCAGGTACATTCTTAGGCGTTTAATATGCGGTGTTGAGTCCATTTCGTTGAGCAAGGAGTAGCTCTTGTCTATTCCATATTTGGCTTAAGGAACTTTATCTGTGCTCATTTCAATCTCTGGTTTTATGCAGCACCCCAACTCACCTTTCCCCTTAAGCAAGCATAAGTTGGTTTTCTAAATTTGAGACCCTGTTCTGTTCTGTAATTCAGTTCCTGTGTAGCCAAGTTTACATTCCGTGTATTACTGATATCTTATGATGTTTCTTTTTCTGTGTGACTTATTTCAGTTAGAATCATCATACCTGAATCCACTCATTGTGCTGCTAAGGGCCTGATGACATAGATTTCATTGCTGAGTGATATTGCTTTGTAAGTAAATACCACAACTTCTTTATCCATTTTTCACTTTCTGCGATGTTGAACTTGTACGGTAAACGAGGTTCTTGTAAACAGAGGCGTCCCAAACTTTGGGGTGGCTGTGTCTTTTTGATTTTAATTTCCCTAAGCTATAGGACCATAAGTGGAAGTGCCCTAGGCTCTGTTGCTTTGTTTTTTAGATGTTTCAGGAAACACCATACACTTCTCCCGAGTGTCTGTTGGCAATTTACATCCCGCCCATCAGCATAACAAGGCTCCCAGTTCTCGATGGCCTGTCCTGCCTTTCTGGATTTTACACTTTTTTCAGATGGCCCTTTTGACCGGGGGGAAGTGAGACTTCATTGTAGTGCAGATTTCCTTTGCAAGCTTGCTTGGTTGGCCAAAAAGGGCGTATGCGTTTTTTCCTGAATATATTCAGGAAAAAACGCATACGCCCTTTTTGGCCAAGTGCATCATGGTGGACGTTCTGCCTCTTTTCCTATGCTTTCAATGCAATTCCAGTCTGCCTCCTGAAATCGGTTTCCTGCAATTCTGCCCCGCTTTCAAGTCCTCTTGGCAGCCTTACTTCAGTATATTTTTGGACGATAGCTGTCATTTATAACTCTGCAGGTTTGTGAATTACAGTGCCCCTGAGCTCCTTTCTTCAACTCGCTTTCTTTTGAGCTGGCCGCAACACCGCAGGATGGCTTCAGGCCCTAATCTGGTTCCGGCACGGCACGCTGAGCCTTTGGTTAATTCCTCTTCCTGGTGGGAAATGAGAGTTAAATTTGCCCGTCCAGACACCTTCCAGCTAGTCTCTCATTGGTTCTCGCTATTCCTGTTCATCTTCCGCAGAAATTGCAAACTGGGCCAAACAGGAGGTTAAAGGGACTGACTCTCCAAGTCGGGAGGGTGTTAGTAAAGCGTCTGGAATGTTGCACCCGAGTACCAGGGTACGAAAACTGAGACATATTTGAACACGTCTCCCGATCACATGGTTGATCATACTCTAGGTTCCACATGCATGTTTTAGCTGAAGGAAGAATACCTTAAACCTGGGTAGTTGAAACCCGTGGAATGGGTACCATGCGATATGACTTCAAAGGGTCTTCATTTGCTCACCGAACCTCTCCAATCCTATCACTGCTGCGTTTATGCCCCTGTACACATGCTTGATTCTCTTTCGGAGACATAGCAATCCATAGGTTTTAAGATACTTACTAGTCAGGTACATTCTTAGGCATTTAATATGCGGTGTTGAGTCCATTTCGTTGAGCAAGGAGTAGCTCTTGTCTATTCCATATTTGGCTTAAGGAACTTTATCTGTGCTCATTTCAATCTCTGGTTTTATGCAGCACCCCAACTCACCTTTCCCCTTAAGCAAGCATAAGTTGGTTTTCTAAATTTGAGACCCTGTTCTGTTCTGTAATTCAGTTCTTGTGTAGCCAAGTTTACATTCCGTGTATTACTGATATCTTATGATGTTTCTTTTTCTGTGTGACTTATTTCAGTTAGAATCATCATACCTGAATCCACTCATTGTGCTGCTAAGGGCCTGATGACATAGATTTCATTGCTGAGTGATATTGCTTTGTAAGTAAATACCACAACTTCTTTATCCATTTTTCACTTTCTGCGATGTTGAACTTGTACGGTAAACGAGGTTCTTGTAAACAGAGGCGTCCCAAACTTTGGGGTGGCTGTGTCTTTTTGATTTTAATTTCCCTAAGCTATAGGACCATAAGTGGAAGTGCCCTAGGCTCTGTTGCTTTGTTTTTTAGATGTTTCAGGAAACACCATACACTTCTCCCGAGTGTCTGTTGGCAATTTACATCCCGCCCATCAGCATAACAAGGCTCCCAGTTCTCGATGGCCTGTCCTGCCTTTCTGGATTTTACACTTTTTTCAGATGGCCCTTTTGACCGGGGGGAAGTGAGACTTCATTGTAGTGCAGATTTCCTTTGCAAGCTTGCTTGGTTGGCCAAAAAGTGCGTATGCGTTTTTTCCTGAATATATTCAGGAAAAAACGCATACGCCCTTTTTGGCCAAGTGCATCATGGTGGACGTTCTGCCTCTTTTCCTATGCTTTCAATGCAATTCCAGTCTGCCTCCTGAAATCGGTTTCCTGCAATTCTGCCCCGCTTTCAAGTCCTCTTGGCAGCCTTACTTCAGTATATTTTTGGACGATAGCTGTCATTTATAATTCTGCAGGTTTGTGAATTACAGTGCCCCTGAGCTCCTTTCTTCAACTCGCTTTCTTTTGAGCTGGCCGCAACACCGCAGGATGGCTTCAGGCCCTAATCTGGTTCCGGCACGGCACGCTGAGCCTTTGGTTAATTCCTCTTCCTGGTGGGAAATGAGAGTTAAATTTGCCCGTCCAGACACCTTCCAGCTAGTCTCTCATTGGTTCTCGCTATTCCTGTTCATCTTCCGCAGAAATTGCAAACTGGGCCAAACAGGAGGTTAAAGGGACTGACTCTCCAAGTCGGGAGGGTGTTAGTAAAGCGTCTGGAATGTTGCACCCGAGTACCAGGGTACGAAAACTGAGACATATTTGAACACGTCTCCCGATCACATGGTTGATCATACTCTAGGTTCCACATGCATGTTTTAGCTGAAGGAAGAATACCTTAAACCTGGGTAGTTGAAACCCGTGGAATGGGTACCATGCGATATGACTTCAAAGGGTCTTCATTTGCTCACCGAACCTCTCCAATCCTATCACTGCTGCGTTTATGCCCCTGTACACATGCTTGATTCTCTTTCGGAGACATAGCAATCCATAGGTTTTAAGATACTTACTAGTCAGGTACATTCTTAGGCATTTAATATGCGGTGTTGAGTCCATTTCGTTGAGCAAGGAGTAGCTCTTGTCTATTCCATATTTGGCTTAAGGAACTTTATCTGTGCTCATTTCAATCTCTGGTTTTATGCAGCACCCCAACTCACCTTTCCCCTTAAGCAAGCATAAGTTGGTTTTCTAAATTTGAGACCCTGTTCTGTTCTGTAATTCAGTTCCTGTGTAGCCAAGTTTACATTCCGTGTATTACTGATATCTTATGATGTTTCTTTTTCTGTGTGACTTATTTCAGTTAGAATCATCATACCTGAATCCACTCATTGTGCTGCTAAGGGCCTGATGACATAGATTTCATTGCTGAGTGATATTGCTTTGTAAGTAAATACCACAACTTCTTTATCCATTTTTCACTTTCTGCGATGTTGAACTTGTACGGTAAACGAGGTTCTTGTAAACAGAGGCGTCCCAAACTTTGGGGTGGCTGTGTCTTTTTGATTTTAATTTCCCTAAGCTATAGGACCATAAGTGGAAGTGCCCTAGGCTCTGTTGCTTTGTTTTTTAGATGTTTCAGGAAACACCATACACTTCTCCCGAGTGTCTGTTGGCAATTTACATCCCGCCCATCAGCATAACAAGGCTCCCAGTTCTCGATGGCCTGTCCTGCCTTTCTGGATTTTACACTTTTTTCAGATGGCCCTTTTGACCGGGGGGAAGTGAGACTTCATTGTAGTGCAGATTTCCTTTGCAAGCTTGCTTGGTTGGCCAAAAAGGGCGTATGCGTTTTTTCCTGAATATATTCAGGAAAAAACGCATACGCCCTTTTTGGCCAAGTGCATCATGGTGGACGTTCTGCCTCTTTTCCTATGCTTTCAATGCAATTCCAGTCTGCCTCCTGAAATCGGTTTCCTGCAATTCTGCCCCGCTTTCAAGTCCTCTTGGCAGCCTTACTTCAGTATATTTTTGGACGATAGCTGTCATTTATAACTCTGCAGGTTTGTGAATTACAGTGCCCCTGAGCTCCTTTCTTCAACTCGCTTTCTTTTGAGCTGGCCGCAACACCGCAGGATGGCTTCAGGCCCTAATCTGGTTCCGGCACGGCACGCTGAGCCTTTGGTTAATTCCTCTTCCTGGTGGGAAATGAGAGTTAAATTTGCCCGTCCAGACACCTCCAGCTAGTCTCTCATTGGTTCTCGCTATTCCTGTTCATCTTCCGCAGAAATTGCAAACTGGGCCAAACAGGAGGTTAAAGGGACTGACTCTCCAAGTCGGGAGGGTGTTAGTAAAGCGTCTGGAATGTTGCACCCGAGTACCAGGGTACGAAAACTGAGACATATTTGAACACGTCTCCCGATCACATGGTTGATCATACTCTAGGTTCCACATGCATGTTTTAGCTGAAGGAAGAATACCTTAAACCTGGGTAGTTGAAACCCGTGGAATGGGTACCATGCAATATGACTTCAAAGGGTCTTCATTTGCTCACCGAACCTCTCCAATCCTATCACTGCTGCGTTTATGCCCCTGTACACATGCTTGATTCTCTTTCGGAGACATAGCAATCCATAGGTTTTAAGATACTTACTAGTCAGGTACATTCTTAGGCATTTAATATGCGGTGTTGAGTCCATTTCGTTGAGCAAGGAGTAGCTCTTGTCTATTCCATATTTGGCTTAAGGAACTTTATCTGTGCTCATTTCAATCTCTGGTTTTATGCAGCACCCCAACTCACCTTTCCCCTTAAGCAAGCATAAGTTGGTTTTCTAAATTTGAGACCCTGTTCTGTTCTGTAATTCAGTTCCTGTGTAGCCAAGTTTACATTCCGTGTATTACTGATATCTTATGATGTTTCTTTTTCTGTGTGACTTATTTCAGTTAGAATCATCATACCTGAATCCACTCATTGTGCTGCTAAGGGCCTGATGACATAGATTTCATTGCTGAGTGATATTGCTTTGTAAGTAAATACCACAACTTCTTTATCCATTTTTCACTTTCTGCGATGTTGAACTTGTACGGTAAACGAGGTTCTTGTAAACAGAGGCGTCCCAAACTTTGGGGTGGCTGTGTCTTTTTGATTTTAATTTCCCTAAGCTATAGGACCATAAGTGGAAGTGCCCTAGGCTCTGTTGCTTTGTTTTTTAGATGTTTCAGGAAACACCATACACTTCTCCCGAGTGTCTGTTGGCAATTTACATCCCGCCCATCAGCATAACAAGGCTCCCAGTTCTCCATGGCCTGTCCTGCCTTTCTGGATTTTACACTTTTTTCAGATGGCCCTTTTGACCGGGGGGAAGTGAGACTTCATTGTAGTGCAGATTTCCTTTGCAAGCTTGCTTGGTTGGCCAAAAAGGGCGTATGCGTTTTTTCCTGAATATATTCAGGAAAAAACGCATACGCCCTTTTTGGCCAAGTGCATCATTGTGGACGTTCTGCCTCTTTTCCTATGTTTTCAATGCAATTCCAGTCTACCTCCTGAAATCGGTTTCCTGCAATTCTGCCCCGCTTTCAAGTCCTCTTGGCAGCCTTACTTCAGTATATTTTTGGACGATAGCTGTCATTTATAACTCTGCAGGTTTGTGAATTACAGTGCCCCTGAGCTCCTTTCTTCAACTCGCTTTCTTTTGAGCTGGCCGCAACACCGCAGGATGGCTTCAGGCCCTAATCTGGTTCCGGCACGGCACGCTGAGCCTTTGGTTAATTCCTCTTCCTGGTGGGAAATGAGAGTTAAATTTGCCCGTCCAGACACCTCCAGCTAGTCTCTCATTGGTTCTCGCTATTCCTGTTCATCTTCCGCAGAAATTGCAAACTGGGCCAAACAGGAGGTTAAAGGGACTGACTCTCCAAGTCGGGAGGGTGTTAGTAAAGCGTCTGGAATGTTGCACCCGAGTACCAGGGTACGAAAACTGAGACATATTTGAACACGTCTCCCGATCACATGGTTGATCATACTCTAGGTTCCACATGCATGTTTTAGCTGAAGGAAGAATACCTTAAACCTGGGTAGTTGAAACCCGTGGAATGGGTACCATGCAATATGACTTCAAAGGGTCTTCATTTGCTCACCGAACCTCTCCAATCCTATCACTGCTGCGTTTATGCCCCTGTACACATGCTTGATTCTCTTTCAGAGACATAGCAATCCATAGGTTTTAAGATACTTACTAGTCAGGTACATTCTTAGGCGTTTAATATTCGGTGTTGAGTCCATTTCGTTGAGCAAGGAGTAGCTCTTGTCTATTCCATATTTGGCTTAAGGAACTTTATCTGTGCTCATTTCAATCTCTGGTTTTATGCAGCACCCCAACTCACCTTTCCCCTTAAGCAAGCATAAGTTGGTTTTCTAAATTTGAGACCCTGTTCTGTTCTGTAATTCAGTTCCTGTGTAGCCAAGTTTACATTCCGTGTATTACTGATATCTTATGATGTTTCTTTTTCTGTGTGACTTATTTCAGTTAGAATCATCATACCTGAATCCACTCATTGTGCTGCTAAGGGCCTGATGACATAGATTTCATTGCTGAGTGATATTGCTTTGTAAGTAAATACCACAACTTCTTTATCCATTTTTCACTTTCTGCGATGTTGAACTTGTACGGTAAACGAGGTTCTTGTAAACAGAGGCGTCCCAAACTTTGGGGTGGCTGTGTCTTTTTGATTTTAATTTCCCTAAGCTATAGGACCATAAGTGGAAGTGCCCTAGGCTCTGTTGCTTTGTTTTTTAGATGTTTCAGGAAACACCATACACTTCTCCCGAGTGTCTGTTGGCAATTTACATCCCGCCCATCAGCATAACAAGGCTCCCAGTTCTCCATGGCCTGTCCTGCCTTTCTGGATTTTACACTTTTTTCAGATGGCCCTTTTGACCGGGGGGAAGTGAGACTTCATTGTAGTGCAGATTTCCTTTGCAAGCTTGCTTGGTTGGCCAAAAAGGGCGTATGCGTTTTTTCCTGAATATATTCAGGAAAAAACGCATACGCCCTTTTTGGCCAAGTGCATCATTGTGGACGTTCTGCCTCTTTTCCTATGCTTTCAATGCAATTCCAGTCTACCTCCTGAAATCGGTTTCCTGCAATTCTGCCCCGCTTTCAAGTCCTCTTGGCAGCCTTACTTCAGTATATTTTTGGACGATAGCTGTCATTTATAACTCTGCAGGTTTGTGAATTACAGTGCCCCTGAGCTCCTTTCTTCAACTCGCTTTCTTTTGAGCTGGCCGCAACACCGCAGGATGGCTTCAGGCCCTAATCTGGTTCCGGCACGGCACGCTGAGCCTTTGGTTAATTCCTCTTCCTGGTGGGAAATGAGAGTTAAATTTGCCCGTCCAGACACCTCCAGCTAGTCTCTCATTGGTTCTCGCTATTCCTGTTCATCTTCCGCAGAAATTGCAAACTGGGCCAAACAGGAGGTTAAAGGGACTGACTCTCCAAGTCGGGAGGGTGTTAGTAAAGCGTCTGGAATGTTGCACCCGAGTACCAGGGTACGAAAACTGAGACATATTTGAACACGTCTCCCGATCACATGGTTGATCATACTCTAGGTTCCACATGCATGTTTTAGCTGAAGGAAGAATACCTTAAACCTGGGTAGTTGAAACCCGTGGAATGGGTACCATGCAATATGACTTCAAAGGGTCTTCATTTGCTCACCGAACCTCTCCAATCCTATCACTGCTGCGTTTATGCCCCTGTACACATGCTTGATTCTCTTTCGGAGACATAGCAATCCATAGGTTTTAAGATACTTACTAGTCAGGTACATTCTTAGGCGTTTAATATGCGGTGTTGAGTCCATTTCGTTGAGCAAGGAGTAGCTCTTGTCTATTCCATATTTGGCTTAAGGAACTTTATCTGTGCTCATTTCAATCTCTGGTTTTATGCAGCACCCCAACTCACCTTTCCCCTTAAGCAAGCATAAGTTGGTTTTCTAAATTTGAGACCCTGTTCTGTTCTGTAATTCAGTTCCTGTGTAGCCAAGTTTACATTCCGTGTATTACTGATATCTTATGATGTTTCTTTTTCTGTGTGACTTATTTCAGTTAGAATCATCATACCTGAATCCACTCATTGTGCTGCTAAGGGCCTGATGACATAGATTTCATTGCTGAGTGATATTGCTTTGTAAGTAAATACCACAACTTCTTTATCCATTTTTCACTTTCTGCGATGTTGAACTTGTACGGTAAACGAGGTTCTTGTAAACAGAGGCGTCCCAAACTTTGGGGTGGCTGTGTCTTTTTGATTTTAATTTCCCTAAGCTATAGGACCATAAGTGGAAGTGCCCTAGGCTCTGTTGCTTTGTTTTTTAGATGTTTCAGGAAACACCATACACTTCTCCCGAGTGTCTGTTGGCAATTTACATCCCGCCCATCAGCATAACAAGGCTCCCAGTTCTCCATGGCCTGTCCTGTCTTTCTGGATTTTACACTTTTTTCAGATGGCCCTTTTGACCGGGGGGAAGTGAGACTTCATTGTAGTGCAGATTTCCTTTGCAAGCTTGCTTGGTTGGCCAAAAAGGGCGTATGCGTTTTTTCCTGAATATATTCAGGAAAAAACGCATACGCCCTTTTTGGCCAAGTGCATCATGGTGGACGTTCTGCCTCTTTTCCTATGCTTTCAATGCAATTCCAGTCTGCCTCCTGAAATCGGTTTCCTGCAATTCTGCCCCGCTTTCAAGTCCTCTTGGCAGCCTTACTTCAGTATATTTTTGGACGATAGCTGTCATTTATAACTCTGCAGGTTTGTGAATTACAGTGCCCCTGAGCTCCTTTCTTCAACTCGCTTTCTTTTGAGCTGGCCGCAACACCGCAGGATGGCTTCAGGCCCTAATCTGGTTCCGGCACGGCACGCTGAGCCTTTGGTTAATTCCTCTTCCTGGTGGGAAATGAGAGTTAAATTTGCCCGTCCAGATACCTCCAGCTAGTCTCTCATTGGTTCTCGCTATTCCTGTTCATCTTCCGCAGAAATTGCAAACTGGGCCAAACAGGAGGTTAAAGGGACTGACTCTCCAAGTCGGGAGGGTGTTAGTAAAGCGTCTGGAATGTTGCACCCGAGTACCAGGGTACGAAAACTGAGACATATTTGAACACGTCTCCCGATCACATGGTTGATCATACTCTAGGTTCCACATGCATGTTTTAGCTGAAGGAAGAATACCTTAAACCTGGGTAGTTGAAACCCGTGGAATGGGTACCATGCAATATGACTTCAGAGGGTCTTCATTTGCTCACCGAACCTCTCCAATCCTATCACTGCTGCGTTTATGCCCCTGTACACATGCTTGATTCTCTTTCGGAGACATAGCAATCCATAGGTTTTAAGATACTTACTAGTCAGGTACATTCTTAGGCATTTAATATGCGGTGTTGAGTCCATTTCGTTGAGCAAGGAGTAGCTCTTGTCTATTCCATATTTGGCTTAAGGAACTTTATCTGTGCTCATTTCAATCTCTGGTTTTATGCAGCACCCCAACTCACCTTTCCCCTTAAGCAAGCATAAGTTGGTTTTCTAAATTTGAGACCCTGTTCTGTTCTGTAATTCAGTTCCTGTGTAGCCAAGTTTACATTCCGTGTATTACTGATATCTTATGATGTTTCTTTTTCTGTGTGACTTATTTCAGTTAGAATCATCATACCTGAATCCACTCATTGTGCTGCTAAGGGCCTGATGACATAGATTTCATTGCTGAGTGATATTGCTTTGTAAGTAAATACCACAACTTCTTTATCCATTTTTCACTTTCTGCGATGTTGAACTTGTACTGTAAACGAGGTTCTTGTAAACAGAGGCGTCCCAAACTTTGGGGTGGCTGTGTCTTTTTGATTTTAATTTCCCTAAGCTATAGGACCATAAGTGGAAGTGCCCTAGGCTCTGTTGCTTTGTTTTTTAGATGTTTCAGGAAACACCATACACTTCTCCCGAGTGTCTGTTGGCAATTTACATCCCGCCCATCAGCATAACAAGGCTCCCAGTTCTCCATGGCCTGTCCTGTCTTTCTGGATTTTACACTTTTTTCAGATGGCCCTTTTGACCGGGGGGAAGTGAGACTTCATTGTAGTGCAGATTTCCTTTGCAAGCTTGCTTGGTTGGCCACAAAGGGCGTATGCGTTTTTTCCTGAATATATTCAGGAAAAAACGCATACGCCCTTTTTGGCCAAGTGCATCATGGTGGACGTTCTGCCTCTTTTCCTATGCTTTCAATGCAATTCCAGTCTGCCTCCTGAAATCGGTTTCCTGCAATTCTGACCCGCTTTCAAGTCCTCTTGGCAGCCTTACTTCAGTATATTTTTGGACGATAGCTGTCATTTATAACTCTGCAGGTTTGTGAATTACAGTGCCCCTGAGCTCCTTTCTTCAACTCGCTTTCTTTTGAGCTGGCCGCAACACCGCAGGATGGCTTCAGGCCCTAATCTGGTTCCGGCACGGCACGCTGAGCCTTTGGTTAATTCCTCTTCCTGGTGGGAAATGAGAGTTAAATTTGCCCGTCCAGACACCTCCAGCTAGTCTCTCATTGGTTCTCGCTATTCCTGTTCATCTTCCGCAGAAATTGCAAACTGGGCCAAACAGGAGGTTAAAGGGACTGACTCTCCAAGTCGGGAGGGTGTTAGTAAAGCGTCTGGAATGTTGCACCCGAGTACCAGGGTACGAAAACTGAGACATATTTGAACACGTCTCCCGATCACATGGTTGATCATACTCTAGGTTCCACATGCATGTTTTAGCTGAAGGAAGAATACCTTAAACCTGGGTAGTTGAAACCCGTGGAATGGGTACCATGCAATATGACTTCAAAGGGTCTTCATTTGCTCACCGAACCTCTCCAATCCTATCACTGCTGCGTTTATGCCCCTGTACACATGCTTGATTCTCTTTCGGAGACATAGCAATCCATAGGTTTTAAGATACTTACTAGTCAGGTACATTCTTAGGCGTTTAATATGCGGTGTTGAGTCCATTTCGTTGAGCAAGGAGTAGCTCTTGTCTATTCCATATTTGGCTTAAGGAACTTTATCTGTGCTCATTTCAATCTCTGGTTTTATGCAGCACCCCAACTCACCTTTCCCCTTAAGCAAGCATAAGTTGGTTTTCTAAATTTGAGACCCTGTTCTGTTCTGTAATTCAGTTCCTGTGTAGCCAAGTTTACATTCCGTGTATTACTGATATCTTATGATGTTTCTTTTTCTGTGTGACTTATTTCAGTTAGAATCATCATACCTGAATCCACTCATTGTGCTGCTAAGGGCCTGATGACATAGATTTCATTGCTGAGTGATATTGCTTTGTAAGTAAATACCACAATTTCTTTATCCATTTTTCACTTTCTGCGATGTTGAACTTGTACGGTAAACGAGGTTCTTGTAAACAGAGGCGTCCCAAACTTTGGGGTGGCTGTGTCTTTTTGATTTTAATTTCCCTAAGCTATAGGACCATAAGTGGAAGTGCCCTAGGCTCTGTTGCTTTGTTTTTTAGATGTTTCAGGAAACACCATACACTTCTCCCGAGTGTCTGTTGGCAATTTACATCCCGCCCATCAGCATAACAAGGCTCCCAGTTCTCCATGGCCTGTCCTGTCTTTCTGGATTTTACACTTTTTTCAGATGGCCCTTTTGACCGGGGGGAAGTGAGACTTCATTGTAGTGCAGATTTCCTTTGCAAGCTTGCTTGGTTGGCCAAAAAGGGCGTATGCGTTTTTTCCTGAATATATTCAGGAAAAAACGCATACGCCCTTTTTGGCCAAGTGCATCATGGTGGACGTTCTGCCTCTTTTCCTATGCTTTCAATGCAATTCCAGTCTGCCTCCTGAAATCGGTTTCCTGCAATTCTGCCCCGCTTTCAAGTCCTCTTGGCAGCCTTACTTCAGTATATTTTTGGACGATAGCTGTCATTTATAACTCTGCAGGTTTGTGAATTACAGTGCCCCTGAGCTCCTTTCTTCAACTCGCTTTCTTTTGAGCTGGCCGCAACACCGCAGGATGGCTTCAGGCCCTAATCTGGTTCCGGCACGGCACGCTGAGCCTTTGGTTAATTCCTCTTCCTGGTGGGAAATGAGAGTTAAATTTGCCCGTCCAGATACCTCCAGCAAGTCTCTCATTGGTTCTCGCTATTCCTGTTCATCTTCCGCAGAAATTGCAAACTGGGCCAAACAGGAGGTTAAAGGGACTGACTCTCCAAGTCGGGAGGGTGTTAGTAAAGCGTCTGGAATGTTGCACCCGAGTACCAGGGTACGAAAACTGAGACATATTTGAACACGTCTCCCGATCACATGGTTGATCATACTCTAGGTTCCACATGCATGTTTTAGCTGAAGGAAGAATACCTTAAACCTGGGTAGTTGAAACCCGTGGAATGGGTACCATGCAATATGACTTCAGAGGGTCTTCATTTGCTCACCGAACCTCTCCAATCCTATCACTGCTGCGTTTATGCCCCTGTACACATGCTTGATTCTCTTTCGGAGACATAGCAATCCATAGGTTTTAAGATACTTACTAGTCAGGTACATTCTTAGGCATTTAATATGCGGTGTTGAGTCCATTTCGTTGAGCAAGGAGTAGCTCTTGTCTATTCCATATTTGGCTTAAGGAACTTTATCTGTGCTCATTTCAATCTCTGGTTTTATGCAGCACCCCAACTCACCTTTCCCCTTAAGCAAGCATAAGTTGGTTTTCTAAATTTGAGACCCTGTTCTGTTCTGTAATTCAGTTCCTGTGTAGCCAAGTTTACATTCCGTGTATTACTGATATCTTATGATGTTTCTTTTTCTGTGTGACTTATTTCAGTTAGAATCATCATACCTGAATCCACTCATTGTGCTGCTAAGGGCCTGATGACATAGATTTCATTGCTGAGTGATATTGCTTTGTAAGTAAATACCACAACTTCTTTATCCATTTTTCACTTTCTGCGATGTTGAACTTGTACTGTAAACGAGGTTCTTGTAAACAGAGGCGTCCCAAACTTTGGGGTGGCTGTGTCTTTTTGATTTTAATTTCCCTAAGCTATAGGACCATAAGTGGAAGTGCCCTAGGCTCTGTTGCTTTGTTTTTTAGATGTTTCAGGAAACACCATACACTTCTCCCGAGTGTCTGTTGGCAATTTACATCCCGCCCATCAGCATAACAAGGCTCCCAGTTCTCCATGGCCTGTCCTGTCTTTCTGGATTTTACACTTTTTTCAGATGGCCCTTTTGACCGGGGGGAAGTGAGACTTCATTGTAGTGCAGATTTCCTTTGCAAGCTTGCTTGGTTGGCCAAAAAGGGCGTATGCGTTTTTTCCTGAATATATTCAGGAAAAAACGCATACGCCCTTTTTGGCCAAGTGCATGATGGTGGACGTTCTGCCTCTTTTCCTATGCTTTCAATGCAATTCCAGTCTGCCTCCTGAAATCGGTTTCCTGCAATTCTGCCCCGCTTTCAAGTCCTCTTGGCAGCCTTACTTCAGTATATTTTTGGACGATAGCTGTCATTTATAACTCTGCAGGTTTGTGAATTACAGTGCCCCTGAGCTCCTTTCTTCAACTCGCTTTCTTTTGAGCTGGCCGCAACACCGCAGGATGGCTTCAGGCCCTAATCTGGTTCCGGCATGGCACGCTGAGCCTTTGGTTAATTCCTCTTCCTGGTGGGAAATGAGAGTTAAATTTGCCCGTCCAGACACCTCCAGCTAGTCTCTCATTGGTTCTCGCTATTCCTGTTCATCTTCCGCAGAAATTGCAAACTGGGCCAAACAGGAGGTTAAAGGGACTGACTCTCCAAGTCGGGAGGGTGTTAGTAAAGCGTCTGGAATGTTGCACCCGAGTACCAGGGTACGAAAACTGAGACATATTTGAACACGTCTCCCGATCACATGGTTGATCATACTCTAGGTTCCACATGCATGTTTTAGCTGAAGGAAGAATACCTTAAACCTGGGTAGTTGAAACCCGTGGAATGGGTACCATGCAATATGACTTCAAAGGGTCTTCATTTGCTCACCGAACCTCTCCAATCCTATCACTGCTGCGTTTATGCCCCTGTACACATGCTTGATTCTCTTTCGGAGACATAGCAATCCATAGGTTTTAAGATACTTACTAGTCAGGTACATTCTTAGGCGTTTAATATGCGGTGTTGAGTCCATTTCGTTGAGCAAGGAGTAGCTCTTGTCTATTCCATATTTGGCTTAAGGAACTTTATCTGTGCTCATTTCAATCTCTGGTTTTATGCAGCACCCCAACTCACCTTTCCCCTTAAGCAAGCATAAGTTGGTTTTCTAAATTTGAGACCCTGTTCTGTTCTGTAATTCAGTTCCTGTGTAGCCAAGTTTACATTCCGTGTATTACTGATATCTTATGATGTTTCTTTTTCTGTGTGACTTATTTCAGTTAGAATCATCATACCTGAATCCACTCATTGTGCTGCTAAGGGCCTGATGACATAGATTTCATTGCTGAGTGATATTGCTTTGTAAGTAAATACCACAACTTCTTTATCCATTTTTCACTTTCTGCGATGTTGAACTTGTACGGTAAACGAGGTTCTTGTAAACAGAGGCGTCCCAAACTTTGGGGTGGCTGTGTCTTTTTGATTTTAATTTCCCTAAGCTATAGGACCATAAGTGGAAGTGCCCTAGGCTCTGTTGCTTTGTTTTTTAGATGTTTCAGGAAACACCATACACTTCTCCCGAGTGTCTGTTGGCAATTTACATCCCGCCCATCAGCATAACAAGGCTCCCAGTTCTCCATGGCCTGTCCTGTCTTTCTGGATTTTACACTTTTTTCAGATGGCCCTTTTGACCGGGGGGAAGTGAGACTTCATTGTAGTGCAGATTTCCTTTGCAAGCTTGCTTGGTTGGCCAAAAAGGGCGTATGCGTTTTTTCCTGAATATATTCAGGAAAAAACGCATACGCCCTTTTTGGCCAAGTGCATCATGGTGGACGTTCTGCCTCTTTTCCTATGCTTTCAATGCAATTCCAGTCTGCCTCCTGAAATCGGTTTCCTGCAATTCTGCCCCGCTTTCAAGTCCTCTTGGCAGCCTTACTTCAGTATATTTTTGGACGATAGCTGTCATTTATAACTCTGCAGGTTTGTGAATTACAGTGCCCCTGAGCTCCTTTCTTCAACTCGCTTTCTTTTGAGCTGGCCGCAACACCGCAGGATGGCTTCAGGCCCTAATCTGGTTCCGGCACGGCACGCTGAGCCTTTGGTTAATTCCTCTTCCTGGTGGGAAATGAGAGTTAAATTTGCCCGTCCAGATACCTCCAGCAAGTCTCTCATTGGTTCTCGCTATTCCTGTTCATCTTCCGCAGAAATTGCAAACTGGGCCAAACAGGAGGTTAAAGGGACTGACTCTCCAAGTCGGGAGGGTGTTAGTAAAGCGTCTGGAATGTTGCACCCGAGTACCAGGGTACGAAAACTGAGACATATTTGAACACGTCTCCCGATCACATGGTTGATCATACTCTAGGTTCCACATGCATGTTTTAGCTGAAGGAAGAATACCTTAAACCTGGGTAGTTGAAACCCGTGGAATGGGTACCATGCAATATGACTTCAGAGGGTCTTCATTTGCTCACCGAACCTCTCCAATCCTATCACTGCTGCGTTTATGCCCCTGTACACATGCTTGATTCTCTTTCGGAGACATAGCAATCCATAGGTTTTAAGATACTTACTAGTCAGGTACATTCTTAGGCATTTAATATGCGGTGTTGAGTCCATTTCGTTGAGCAAGGAGTAGCTCTTGTCTATTCCATATTTGGCTTAAGGAACTTTATCTGTGCTCATTTCAATCTCTGGTTTTATGCAGCACCCCAACTCACCTTTCCCCTTAAGCAAGCATAAGTTGGTTTTCTAAATTTGAGACCCTGTTCTGTTCTGTAATTCAGTTCCTGTGTAGCCAAGTTTACATTCCGTGTATTACTGATATCTTATGATGTTTCTTTTTCTGTGTGACTTATTTCAGTTAGAATCATCATACCTGAATCCACTCATTGTGCTGCTAAGGGCCTGATGACATAGATTTCATTGCTGAGTGATATTGCTTTGTAAGTAAATACCACAACTTCTTTATCCATTTTTCACTTTCTGCGATGTTGAACTTGTACTGTAAACGAGGTTCTTGTAAACAGAGGCGTCCCAAACTTTGGGGTGGCTGTGTCTTTTTGATTTTAATTTCCCTAAGCTATAGGACCATAAGTGGAAGTGCCCTAGGCTCTGTTGCTTTGTTTTTTAGATGTTTCAGGAAACACCATACACTTCTCCCGAGTGTCTGTTGGCAATTTACATCCCGCCCATCAGCATAACAAGGCTCCCAGTTCTCCATGGCCTGTCCTGTCTTTCTGGATTTTACACTTTTTTCAGATGGCCCTTTTGACCGGGGGGAAGTGAGACTTCATTGTAGTGCAGATTTCCTTTGCAAGCTTGCTTGGTTGGCCAAAAAGGGCGTATGCGTTTTTTCCTGAATATATTCAGGAAAAAACGCATACGCCCTTTTTGGCCAAGTGCATGATGGTGGACGTTCTGCCTCTTTTCCTATGCTTTCAATGCAATTCCAGTCTGCCTCCTGAAATCGGTTTCCTGCAATTCTGCCCCGCTTTCAAGTCCTCTTGGCAGCCTTACTTCAGTATATTTTTGGACGATAGCTGTCATTTATAACTCTGCAGGTTTGTGAATTACAGTGCCCCTGAGCTCCTTTCTTCAACTCGCTTTCTTTTGAGCTGGCCGCAACACCGCAGGATGGCTTCAGGCCCTAATCTGGTTCCGGCATGGCACGCTGAGCCTTTGGTTAATTCCTCTTCCTGGTGGGAAATGAGAGTTAAATTTGCCCGTCCAGACACCTCCAGCTAGTCTCTCATTGGTTCTCGCTATTCCTGTTCATCTTCCGCAGAAATTGCAAACTGGGCCAAACAGGAGGTTAAAGGGACTGACTCTCCAAGTCGGGAGGGTGTTAGTAAAGCGTCTGGAATGTTGCACCCGAGTACCAGGGTACGAAAACTGAGACATATTTGAACACGTCTCCCGATCACATGGTTGATCATACTCTAGGTTCCACATGCATGTTTTAGCTGAAGGAAGAATACCTTAAACCTGGGTAGTTGAAACCCGTGGAATGGGTACCATGCAATATGACTTCAGAGGGTCTTCATTTGCTCACCGAACCTCTCCAATCCTATCACTGCTGCGTTTATGCCCCTGTACACATGCTTGATTCTCTTTCGGAGACATAGCAATCCATAGGTTTTAAGATACTTACTAGTCAGGTACATTCTTAGGCATTTAATATGCGGTGTTGAGTCCATTTCGTTGAGCAAGGAGTAGCTCTTGTCTATTCCATATTTGGCTTAAGGAACTTTATCTGTGCTCATTTCAATCTCTGGTTTTATGCAGCACCCCAACTCACCTTTCCCCTTAAGCAAGCATAAGTTGGTTTTCTAAATTTGAGACCCTGTTCTGTTCTGTAATTCAGTTCCTGTGTAGCCAAGTTTACATTCCGTGTATTACTGATATCTTATGATGTTTCTTTTTCTGTGTGACTTATTTCAGTTAGAATCATCATACCTGAATCCACTCATTGTGCTGCTAAGGGCCTGATGACATAGATTTCATTGCTGAGTGATATTGCTTTGTAAGTAAATACCACAACTTCTTTATCCATTTTTCACTTTCTGCGATGTTGAACTTGTACTGTAAACGAGGTTCTTGTAAACAGAGGCGTCCCAAACTTTGGGGTGGCTGTGTCTTTTTGATTTTAATTTCCCTAAGCTATAGGACCATAAGTGGAAGTGCCCTAGGCTCTGTTGCTTTGTTTTTTAGATGTTTCAGGAAACACCATACACTTCTCCCGAGTGTCTGTTGGCAATTTACATCCCGCCCATCAGCATAACAAGTCTCCCAGTTCTCCATGGCCTGTCCTGCCTTTCTGGATTTTACACTTTTTTCAGATGGCCCTTTTGACCGGGGGGAAGTGAGACTTCATTGTAGTGCAGATTTCCTTTGCAAGCTTGCTTGGTTGGCCAAAAAGGGCGTATGCGTTTTTTCCTGAATATATTCAGGAAAAAACGCATACGCCCTTTTTGGCCAAGTGCATCATTGTGGACGTTCTGCCTCTTTTCCTATGCTTTCAATGCAATTCCAGTCTGCCTCCTGAAATCGGTTTCCTGCAATTCTGCCCCGCTTTCAAGTCCTCTTGGCAGCCTTACTTCAGTATATTTTTGGACGATAGCTGTCATTTATAACTCTGCAGGTTTGTGAATTACAGTGCCCCTGAGCTCCTTTCTTCAACTCGCTTTCTTTTGAGCTGGCCGCAACACCGCAGGATGGCTTCAGGCCCTAATCTGGTTCCGGCACGGCATGCTGAGCCTTTGGTTAATTCCTCTTCCTGGTGGGAAATGAGAGTTAAATTTGCCCGTCCAGACACCTTCCAGCTAGTCTCTCATTGGTTCTCGCTATTCCTGTTCATCTTCCGCAGAAATTGCAAACTGGGCCAAACAGGAGGTTAAAGGGACTGACTCTCCAAGTCGGGAGGGTGTTAGTAAAGCGTCTGGAATGTTGCACCCGAGTACCAGGGTACGAAAACTGAGACATATTTGAACACGTCTCCCGATCACATGGTTGATCATACCCTAGGTTCCACATGCATGTTTTAGCTGAAGGAAGAATACCTTAAACCTGGGTAGATGAAACCCGTGGAATGGGTACCATGCAATATGACTTCAAAGGGTCTTCATTTGCTCACCGAACCTCTCCAATCCTATCACTGCTGCGTTTATGCCCCTGTACACATGCTTGATTCTCTTTCGGAGACATAGCAATCCATAGGTTTTAAGATACTTACTAGTCAGGTACATTCTTAGGCATTTAATATGCGGTGTTGAGTCCATTTCGTTGAGCAAGGAGTAGCTCTTGTCTATTCCATATTTGGCTTAAGGAACTTTATCTGTGCTCATTTCAATCTCTGGTTTTATGCAGCACCCCAACTCACCTTTACCCTTAAGCAAGCATAAGTTGGTTTTCTAAATTTGAGACCCTGTTCTGTTCTGTAATTCAGTTCCTGTGTAGCCAAGTTTACATTCCGTGTATTACTGATATCTTATGATGTTTCTTTTTCTGTGTGACTTATTTCAGTTAGAATCATCATACCTGAATCCACTCATTGTGCTGCTAAGGGCCTGATGACATAGATTTCATTGCTGAGTGATATTGCTTTGTAAGTAAATACCACAACTTCTTTATCCATTTTTCACTTTCTGCGATGTTGAACTTGTACGGTAAACGAGGTTCTTGTAAACAGAGGCGTCCCAAACTTTGGGGTGGCTGTGTCTTTTTGATTTTAATTTCCCTAAGCTATAGGACCATAAGTGGAAGTGCCCTAGGCTCTGTTGCTTTGTTTTTTAGATGTTTCAGGAAACACCATACACTTCTCCCGAGTGTCTGTTGGCAATTTACATCCCGCCCATCAGCATAACAAGGCTCCCAGTTCTCCATGGCCTGTCCTGCCTTTCTGGATTTTACACTTTTTTCAGATGGCCCTTTTGACCGGGGGGAAGTGAGACTTCATTGTAGTGCAGATTTCCTTTGCAAGCTTGCTTGGTTGGCCAAAAAGGGCGTATGCGTTTTTTCCTGAATATATTCAGGAAAAAACGCATACGCCCTTTTTGGCCAAGTGCATCATTGTGGACGTTCTGCCTCTTTTCCTATGCTTTCAATGCAATTCCAGTCTACCTCCTGAAATCGGTTTCCTGCAATTCTGCCCCGCTTTCAAGTCCTCTTGGCAGCCTTACTTCAGTATATTTTTGGACGATAGCTGTCATTTATAACTCTGCAGGTTTGTGAATTACAGTGCCCCTGAGCTCCTTTCTTCAACTCGCTTTCTTTTGAGCTGGCCGCAACACCGCAGGATGGCTTCAGGCCCTAATCTGGTTCCGGCACGGCACGCTGAGCCTTTGGTTAATTCCTCTTCCTGGTGGGAAATGAGAGTTAAATTTGCCCGTCCAGACACCTCCAGATAGTCTCTCATTGGTTCTCGCTATTCCTGTTCATCTTCCGCAGAAATTGCAAACTGGGCCAAACAGGAGGTTAAAGGGACTGACTCTCCAAGTCGGGAGGGTGTTAGTAAAGCGTCTGGAATGTTGCACCCGAGTACCAGGGTACGAAAACTGAGACATATTTGAACACGTCTCCCGATCACATGGTTGATCATACTCTAGGTTCCACATGCATGTTTTAGCTGAAGGAAGAATACCTTAAACCTGGGTAGTTGAAACCCGTGGAATGGGTACCATGCAATATGACTTCAAAGGGTCTTCATTTGCTCACCGAACCTCTCCAATCCTATCACTGCTGCGTTTATGCCCCTGTACACATGCTTGATTCTCTTTCAGAGACATAGCAATCCATAGGTTTTAAGATACTTACTAGTCAGGTACATTCTTAGGCATTTAATATGCGGTGTTGAGTCCATTTCGTTGAGCAAGGAGTAGCTCTTGTCTATTCCATATTTGGCTTAAGGAACTTTATCTGTGCTCATTTCAATCTCTGGTTTTATGCAGCACCCCAACTCACCTTTCCCCTTAAGCAAGCATAAGTTGGTTTTCTAAATTTGAGACCCTGTTCTGTTCTGTAATTCAGTTCCTGTGTAGCCAAGTTTACATTCCGTGTATTACAGATATCTTATGATGTTTCTTTTTCTGTGTGACTTATTTCAGTTAGAATCATCATACCTGAATCCACTCATTGTGCTGCTAAGGGCCTGATGACATAGATTTCATTGCTGAGTGATATTGCTTTGTAAGTAAATACCACAACTTCTTTATCCATTTTTCACTTTCTGCGATGTTGAACTTGTACTGTAAACGAGGTTCTTGTAAACAGAGGCGTCCCAAACTTTGGGGTGGCTGTGTCTTTTTGATTTTAATTTCCCTAAGCTATAGGACCATAAGTGGAAGTGCCCTAGGCTCTGTTGCTTTGTTTTTTAGATGTTTCAGGAAACACCATACACTTCTCCCGAGTGTCTGTTGGCAATTTACATCCCGCCCATCAGCATAACAAGTCTCCCAGTTCTCCATGGCCTGTCCTGCCTTTCTGGATTTTACACTTTTTTCAGATGGCCCTTTTGACCGGGGGGAAGTGAGACTTCATTGTAGTGCAGATTTCCTTTGCAAGCTTGCTTGGTTGGCCAAAAAGGGCGTATGCGTTTTTTCCTGAATATATTCAGGAAAAAACGCATACGCCCTTTTTGGCCAAGTGCATCATTGTGGACGTTCTGCCTCTTTTCCTATGCTTTCAATGCAATTCCAGTCTGCCTCCTGAAATCGGTTTCCTGCAATTCTGCCCCGCTTTCAAGTCCTCTTGGCAGCCTTACTTCAGTATATTTTTGGACGATAGCTGTCATTTATAACTCTGCAGGTTTGTGAATTACAGTGCCCCTGAGCTCCTTTCTTCAACTCGCTTTCTTTTGAGCTGGCCGCAACACCGCAGGATGGCTTCAGGCCCTAATCTGGTTCCGGCACGGCATGCTGAGCCTTTGGTTAATTCCTCTTCCTGGTGGGAAATGAGAGTTAAATTTGCCCGTCCAGACACCTCCAGCTAGTCTCTCATTGGTTCTCGCTATTCCTGTTCATCTTCCGCAGAAATTGCAAACTGGGCCAAACAGGAGGTTAAAGGGACTGACTCTCCAAGTCGGGAGGGTGTTAGTAAAGCGTCTGGAATGTTGCACCCGAGTACCAGGGTACGAAAACTGAGACATATTTGAACACGTCTCCCGATCACATGGTTGATCATACCCTAGGTTCCACATGCATGTTTTAGCTGAAGGAAGAATACCTTAAACCTGGGTAGATGAAACCCGTGGAATGGGTACCATGCAATATGACTTCAAAGGGTCTTCATTTGCTCACCGAACCTCTCCAATCCTATCACTGCTGCGTTTATGCCCCTGTACACATGCTTGATTCTCTTTCGGAGACATAGCAATCCATAGGTTTTAAGATACTTACTAGTCAGGTACATTCTTAGGCATTTAATATGCGGTGTTGAGTCCATTTCGTTGAGCAAGGAGTAGCTCTTGTCTATTCCATATTTGGCTTAAGGAACTTTATCTGTGCTCATTTCAATCTCTGGTTTTATGCAGCACCCCAACTCACCTTTACCCTTAAGCAAGCATAAGTTGGTTTTCTAAATTTGAGACCCTGTTCTGTTCTGTAATTCAGTTCCTGTGTAGCCAAGTTTACATTCCGTGTATTACTGATATCTTATGATGTTTCTTTTTCTGTGTGACTTATTTCAGTTAGAATCATCATACCTGAATCCACTCATTGTGCTGCTAAGGGCCTGATGACATAGATTTCATTGCTGAGTGATATTGCTTTGTAAGTAAATACCACAACTTCTTTATCCATTTTTCACTTTCTGCGATGTTGAACTTGTACGGTAAACGAGGTTCTTGTAAACAGAGGCGTCCCAAACTTTGGGGTGGCTGTGTCTTTTTGATTTTAATTTCCCTAAGCTATAGGACCATAAGTGGAAGTGCCCTAGGCTCTGTTGCTTTGTTTTTTAGATGTTTCAGGAAACACCATACACTTCTCCCGAGTGTCTGTTGGCAATTTACATCCCGCCCATCAGCATAACAAGGCTCCCAGTTCTCCATGGCCTGTCCTGCCTTTCTGGATTTTACACTTTTTTCAGATGGCCCTTTTGACCGGGGGGAAGTGAGACTTCATTGTAGTGCAGATTTCCTTTGCAAGCTTGCTTGGTTGGCCAAAAAGGGCGTATGCGTTTTTTCCTGAATATATTCAGGAAAAAACGCATACGCCCTTTTTGGCCAAGTGCATCATGGTGGACGTTCTGCCTCTTTTCCTATGCTTTCAATGCAATTCCAGTCTACCTCCTGAAATCGGTTTCCTGCAATTCTGCCCCGCTTTCAAGTCCTCTTGGCAGCCTTACTTCAGTATATTTTTGGACGATAGCTGTCATTTATAACTCTGCAGGTTTGTGAATTACAGTGCCCCTGAGCTCCTTTCTTCAACTCGCTTTCTTTTGAGCTGGCCGCAACACCGCAGGATGGCTTCAGGCCCTAATCTGGTTCCGGCACGGCACGCTGAGCCTTTGGTTAATTCCTCTTCCTGGTGGGAAATGAGAGTTAAATTTGCCCGTCCAGACACCTCCAGCTAGTCTCTCATTGGTTCTCGCTATTCCTGTTCATCTTCCGCAGAAATTGCAAACTGGGCCAAACAGGAGGTTAAAGGGACTGACTCTCCAAGTCGGGAGGGTGTTAGTAAAGCGTCTGGAATGTTGCACCCGAGTACCAGGGTACGAAAACTGAGACATATTTGAACACGTCTCCCGATCACATGGTTGATCATACTCTAGGTACCACATGCATGTTTTAGCTGAAGGAAGAATACCTTAAACCTGGGTAGTTGAAACCCGTGGAATGGGTACCATGCAATATGACTTCAAAGGGTCTTCATTTGCTCACCGAACCTCTCCAATCCTATCACTGCTGCGTTTATGCCCCTGTACACATGCTTGATTCTCTTTCGGAGACATAGCAATCCATAGGTTTTAAGATACTTACTAGTCAGGTACATTCTTAGGCATTTAATATGCGGTGTTGAGTCCATTTCATTGAGCAAGGAGTAGCTCTTGTCTATTCCATATTTGGCTTAAGGAACTTTATCTGTGCTCATTTCAATCTCTGGTTTTATGCAGCACCCCAACTCACCTTTCCCCTTAAGCAAGCATAAGTTGGTTTTCTAAATTTGAGACCCTGTTCTGTTCTGTAATTCAGTTCCTGTGTAGCCAAGTTTACATTCCGTGTATTACAGATATCTTATGATGTTTCTTTTTCTGTGTGACTTATTTCAGTTAGAATCATCATACCTGAATCCACTCATTGTGCTGCTAAGGGCCTGATGACATAGATTTCATTGCTGAGTGATATTGCTTTGTAAGTAAATACCACAACTTCTTTATCCATTTTTCACTTTCTGCGATGTTGAACTTGTACGGTAAACGAGGTTCTTGTAAACAGAGGCGTCCCAAACTTTGGGGTGGCTGTGTCTTTTTGATTTTAATTTCCCTAAGCTATAGGACCATAAGTGGAAGTGCCCTAGGCTCTGTTGCTTTGTTTTTTAGATGTTTCAGGAAACACCATACACTTCTCCCGAGTGTCTGTTGGCAATTTACATCCCGCCCATCAGCATAACAAGGCTCCCAGTTCTCGATGGCCTGTCCTGCCTTTCTGGATTTTACACTTTTTTCAGATGGCCCTTTTGACCGGGGGGAAGTGAGACTTCATTGTAGTGCAGATTTCCTTTGCAAGCTTGCTTGGTTGGCCAAAAAGGGCGTATGCGTTTTTTCCTGAATATATTCAGGAAAAAACGCATACGCCCTTTTTGGCCAAGTGCATCATGGTGGACGTTCTGCCTCTTTTCCTATGCTTTCAATGCAATTCCAGTCTGCCTCCTGAAATCGGTTTCCTGCAATTCTGCCCCGCTTTCAAGTCCTCTTGGCAGCCTTACTTCAGTATATTTTTGGACGATAGCTGTCATTTATAACTCTGCAGGTTTGTGAATTACAGTGCCCCTGAGCTCCTTTCTTCAACTCGCTTTCTTTTGAGCTGGCCGCAACACCGCAGGATGGCTTCAGGCCCTAATCTGGTTCCGGCACGGCACGCTGAGCCTTTGGTTAATTCCTCTTCCTGGTGGGAAATGAGAGTTAAATTTGCCCGTCCAGACACCTTCCAGCTAGTCTCTCATTTGTTCTCGCTATTCCTGTTCATCTTCCACAGAAATTGCAAACTGGGCCAAACAGGAGGTTAAAGGGACTGACTCTCCAAGTCGGGAGGGTGTTAGTAAAGCGTCTGGAATGTTGCACCCGAGTACCAGGGTACGAAAACTGAGACATATTTGAACACGTCTCCCGATCACATGGTTGATCATACTCTAGGTTCCACATGCATGTTTTAGCTGAAGGAAGAATACCTTAAACCTGGGTAGTTGAAACCCGTGGAATGGGTACCATGCAATATGACTTCAAAGGGTCTTCATTTGCTCACCGAACCTCTCCAATCCTATCACTGCTGCGTTTATGCCCCTGTACACATGCTTGATTCTCTTTCGGAGACATAGCAATCCATAGGTTTTAATATACTTACTAGTCAGGTACATTCTTAGGCATTTAATATGCGGTGTTGAGTCCATTTCGTTGAGCAAGGAGTAGCTCTTGTCTATTCCATATTTGGCTTAAGGAACTTTATCTGTGCTCATTTCAATCTCTGGTTTTATGCAGCACCCCAACTCACCTTTCCCCTTAAGCAAGCATAAGTTGGTTTTCTAAATTTGAGACCCTGTTCTGTTCTGTAATTCAGTTCCTGTGTAGCCAAGTTTACATTCCGTGTATTACTGATATCTTATGATGTTTCTTTTTCTGTGTGACTTATTTCAGTTAGAATCATCATACCTGAATCCACTCATTGTGCTGCTAAGGGCCTGATGACATAGATTTCATTGCTGAGTGATATTGCTTTGTAAGTAAATACCACAACTTCTTTATCCATTTTTCACTTTCTGCGATGTTGAACTTGTACTGTAAACGAGGTTCTTGTAAACAGAGGCGTCCCAAACTTTGGGGTGGCTGTGTCTTTTTGATTTTAATTTCCCTAAGCTATAGGACCATAAGTGGAAGTGCCCTAGGCTCTGTTGCTTTGTTTTTTAGATGTTTCAGGAAACACCATACACTTCTCCCGAGTGTCTGTTGGCAATTTACATCCCGCCCATCAGCATAACAAGGCTCCCAGTTCTCCATGGCCTGTCCTGCCTTTCTGGATTTTACACTTTTTTCAGATGGCCCTTTTGACCGGGGGGAAGTGAGACTTCATTGTAGTGCAGATTTCCTTTGCAAGCTTGCTTGGTTGGCCAAAAAGGGCGTATGCGTTTTTTCCTGAATATATTCAGGAAAAAACGCATACGCCCTTTTTGGCCAAGTGCATCATTGTGGACGTTCTGCCTCTTTTCCTATGCTTTCAATGCAATTCCAGTCTGCCTCCTGAAATCGGTTTCCTGCAATTCTGCCCCGCTTTCAAGTCCTCTTGGCAGCCTTACTTCAGTATATTTTTGGACGATAGCTGTCATTTATAACTCTGCAGGTTTGTGAATTACAGTGCCCCTGAGCTCCTTTCTTCAACTCGCTTTCTTTTGAGCTGGCCGCAACACCGCAGGATGGCTTCAGGCCCTAATCTGGTTCCGGCACGGCACGCTGAGCCTTTGGTTAATTCCTCTTCCTGGTGGGAAATGAGAGTTAAATTTGCCCGTCCAGACACCTCCAGATAGTCTCTCATTGGTTCTCGCTATTCCTGTTCATCTTCCGCAGAAATTGCAAACTGGGCCAAACAGGAGGTTAAAGGGACTGACTCTCCAAGTCGGGAGGGTGTTAGTAAAGCGTCTGGAATGTTGCACCCGAGTACCAGGGTACGAAAACTGAGACATATTTGAACACGTCTCCCGATCACATGGTTGATCATACTCTAGGTTCCACATGCATGTTTTAGCTGAAGGAAGAATACCTTAAACCTGGGTAGTTGAAACCCGTGGAATGGGTACCATGCAATATGACTTCAAAGGGTCTTCATTTGCTCACCGAACCTCTCCAATCCTATCACTGCTGCGTTTATGCCCCTGTACACATGCTTGATTCTCTTTCGGAGACATAGCAATCCATAGGTTTTAAGATACTTACTAGTCAGGTACATTCTTAGGCATTTAATATGCGGTGTTGAGTCCATTTCGTTGAGCAAGGAGTAGCTCTTGTCTATTCCATATTTGGCTTAAGGAACTTTATCTGTGCTCATTTCAATCTCTGGTTTTATGCAGCACCCCAACTCACCTTTCCCCTTAAGCAAGCATAAGTTGGTTTTCTAAATTTGAGACCCTGTTCTGTTCTGTAATTCAGTTCCTGTGTAGCCAAGTTTACATTCCGTGTATTACAGATATCTTATGATGTTTCTTTTTCTGTGTGACTTATTTCAGTTAGAATCATCATACCTGAATCCACTCATTGTGCTGCTAAGGGCCTGATGACATAGATTTCATTGCTGAGTGATATTGCTTTGTAAGTAAATACCACAACTTCTTTATCCATTTTTCACTTTCTGCGATGTTGAACTTGTACTGTAAACGAGGTTCTTGTAAACAGAGGCGTCCCAAACTTTGGGGTGGCTGTGTCTTTTTGATTTTAATTTCCCTAAGCTATAGGACCATAAGTGGAAGTGCCCTAGGCTCTGTTGCTTTGTTTTTTAGATGTTTCAGGAAACACCATACACTTCTCCCGAGTGTCTGTTGGCAATTTACATCCCGCCCATCAGCATAACAAGGCTCCCAGTTCTCCATGGCCTGTCCTGCCTTTCTGGATTTTACACTTTTTTCAGATGGCCCTTTTGACCGGGGGGAAGTGAGACTTCATTGTAGTGCAGATTTCCTTTGCAAGCTTGCTTGGTTGGCCAAAAAGGGCGTATGCGTTTTTTCCTGAATATATTCAGGAAAAAACGCATACGCCCTTTTTGGCCAAGTGCATCATTGTGGACGTTCTGCCTCTTTTCCTATGCTTTCAATGCAATTCCAGTCTGCCTCCTGAAATCGGTTTCCTGCAATTCTGCCCCGCTTTCAAGTCCTCTTGGCAGCCTTACTTCAGTATATTTTTGGACGATAGCTGTCATTTATAACTCTGCAGGTTTGTGAATTACAGTGCCCCTGAGCTCCTTTCTTCAACTCGCTTTCTTTTGAGCTGGCCGCAACACCGCAGGATGGCTTCAGGCCCTAATCTGGTTCCGGCACGGCACGCTGAGCCTTTGGTTAATTCCTCTTCCTGGTGGGAAATGAGAGTTAAATTTGCCCGTCCAGACACCTCCAGATAGTCTCTCATTGGTTCTCGCTATTCCTGTTCATCTTCCGCAGAAATTGCAAACTGGGCCAAACAGGAGGTTAAAGGGACTGACTCTCCAAGTCGGGAGGGTGTTAGTAAAGCGTCTGGAATGTTGCACCCGAGTACCAGGGTACGAAAACTGAGACATATTTGAACACGTCTCCCGATCACATGGTTGATCATACTCTAGGTTCCACATGCATGTTTTAGCTGAAGGAAGAATACCTTAAACCTGGGTAGTTGAAACCCGTGGAATGGGTACCATGCAATATGACTTCAAAGGGTCTTCATTTGCTCACCGAACCTCTCCAATCCTATCACTGCTGCGTTTATGCCCCTGTACACATGCTTGATTCTCTTTCGGAGACATAGCAATCCATAGGTTTTAAGATACTTACTAGTCAGGTACATTCTTAGGCATTTAATATGCGGTGTTGAGTCCATTTCGTTGAGCAAGGAGTAGCTCTTGTCTATTCCATATTTGGCTTAAGGAACTTTATCTGTGCTCATTTCAATCTCTGGTTTTATGCAGCACCCCAACTCACCTTTCCCCTTAAGCAAGCATAAGTTGGTTTTCTAAATTTGAGACCCTGTTCTGTTCTGTAATTCAGTTCCTGTGTAGCCAAGTTTACATTCCGTGTATTACAGATATCTTATGATGTTTCTTTTTCTGTGTGACTTATTTCAGTTAGAATCATCATACCTGAATCCACTCATTGTGCTGCTAAGGGCCTGATGACATAGATTTCATTGCTGAGTGATATTGCTTTGTAAGTAAATACCACAACTTCTTTATCCATTTTTCACTTTCTGCGATGTTGAACTTGTACGGTAAACGAGGTTCTTGTAAACAGAGGCGTCCCAAACTTTGGGGTGGCTGTGTCTTTTTGATTTTAATTTCCCTAAGCTATAGAACCATAAGTGGAAGTGCCCTAGGCTCTGTTGCTTTGTTTTTTAGATGTTTCAGGAAACACCATACACTTCTCCCGAGTGTCTGTTGGCAATTTACATCCCGCCCATCAGCATAACAAGGCTCCCAGTTCTCCATGGCCTGTCCTGCCTTTCTGGATTTTACACTTTTTTCAGATGGCCCTTTTGACCGGGGGGAAGTGAGACTTCATTGTAGTGCAGATTTCCTTTGCAAGCTTGCTTGGTTGGCCAAAAAGGGCGTATGCGTTTTTTCCTGAATATATTCAGGAAAAAACGCATACGCCCTTTTTGGCCAAGTGCATCATTGTGGACGTTCTGCCTCTTTTCCTATGCTTTCAATGCAATTCCAGTCTACCTCCTGAAATCGGTTTCCTGCAATTCTGCCCCGCTTTCAAGTCCTCTTGGCAGCCTTACTTCAGTATATTTTTGGACGATAGCTGTCATTTATAACTCTGCAGGTTTGTGAATTACAGTGCCCCTGAGCTCCTTTCTTCAACTCGCTTTCTTTTGAGCTGGCCGCAACACCGCAGGATGGCTTCAGGCCCTAATCTGGTTCCGGCACGGCACGCTGAGCCTTTGGTTAATTCCTCTTCCTGGTGGGAAATGAGAGTTAAATTTGCCCGTCCAGACACCTCCAGCTAGTCTCTCATTGGTTCTCGCTATTCCTGTTCATCTTCCGCAGAAATTGCAAACTGGGCCAAACAGGAGGTTAAAGGGACTGACTCTCCAAGTCGGGAGGGTGTTAGTAAAGCGTCTGGAATGTTGCACCCGAGTACCAGGGTACGAAAACTGAGACATATTTGAACACGTCTCCCGATCACATGGTTGATCATACTCTAGGTTCCACATGCATGTTTTAGCTGAAGGAAGAATACCTTAAACCTGGGTAGTTGAAACCCGTGGAATGGGTACCATGCAATATGACTTCAAAGGGTCTTCATTTGCTCACCGAACCTCTCCAATCCTATCACTGCTGCGTTTATGCCCCTGTACACATGCTTGATTCTCTTTCGGAGACATAGCAATCCATAGGTTTTAAGATACTTACTAGTCAGGTACATTCTTAGGCATTTAATATGCGGTGTTGAGTCCATTTCGTTGAGCAAGGAGTAGCTCTTGTCTATTCCATATTTGGCTTAAGGAACTTTATCTGTGCTCATTTCAATCTCTGGTTTTATGCAGCACCCCAACTCACCTTTCCCCTTAAGCAAGCATAAGTTGGTTTTCTAAATTTGAGACCCTGTTCTGTTCTGTAATTCAGTTCCTGTGTAGCCAAGTTTACATTCCGTGTATTACAGATATCTTATGATGTTTCTTTTTCTGTGTGACTTATTTCAGTTAGAATCATCATACCTGAATCCACTCATTGTGCTGCTAAGGGCCTGATGACATAGATTTCATTGCTGAGTGATATTGCTTTGTAAGTAAATACCACAACTTCTTTATCCATTTTTCACTTTCTGCGATGTTGAACTTGTACGGTAAACGAGGTTCTTGTAAACAGAGGCGTCCCAAACTTTGGGGTGGCTGTGTCTTTTTGATTTTAATTTCCCTAAGCTATAGAACCATAAGTGGAAGTGCCCTAGGCTCTGTTGCTTTGTTTTTTAGATGTTTCAGGAAACACCATACACTTCTCCCGAGTGTCTGTTGGCAATTTACATCCCGCCCATCAGCATAACAAGGCTCCCAGTTCTCCATGGCCTGTCCTGCCTTTCTGGATTTTACACTTTTTTCAGATGGCCCTTTTGACCGGGGGGAAGTGAGACTTCATTGTAGTGCAGATTTCCTTTGCAAGCTTGCTTGGTTGGCCAAAAAGGGCGTATGCGTTTTTTCCTGAATATATTCAGGAAAAAACGCATACGCCCTTTTTGGCCAAGTGCATCATTGTGGACGTTCTGCCTCTTTTCCTATGCTTTCAATGCAATTCCAGTCTACCTCCTGAAATCGGTTTCCTGCAATTCTGCCCCGCTTTCAAGTCCTCTTGGCAGCCTTACTTCAGTATATTTTTGGACGATAGCTGTCATTTATAACTCTGCAGGTTTGTGAATTACAGTGCCCCTGAGCTCCTTTCTTCAACTCGCTTTCTTTTGAGCTGGCCGCAACACCGCAGGATGGCTTCAGGCCCTAATCTGGTTCCGGCACGGCACGCTGAGCCTTTGGTTAATTCCTCTTCCTGGTGGGAAATGAGAGTTAAATTTGCCCGTCCAGACACCTCCAGCTAGTCTCTCATTGGTTCTCGCTATTCCTGTTCATCTTCCGCAGAAATTGCAAACTGGGCCAAACAGGAGGTTAAAGGGACTGACTCTCCAAGTCGGGAGGGTGTTAGTAAAGCGTCTGGAATGTTGCACCCGAGTACCAGGGTACGAAAACTGAGACATATTTGAACACGTCTCCCGATCACATGGTTGATCATACTCTAGGTACCACATGCATGTTTTAGCTGAAGGAAGAATACCTTAAACCTGGGTAGTTGAAACCCGTGGAATGGGTACCATGCAATATGACTTCAAAGGGTCTTCATTTGCTCACCGAACCTCTCCAATCCTATCACTGCTGCGTTTATGCCCCTGTACACATGCTTGATTCTCTTTCGGAGACATAGCAATCCATAGGTTTTAAGATACTTACTAGTCAGGTACATTCTTAGGCATTTAATATGCGGTGTTGAGTCCATTTCGTTGAGCAAGGAGTAGCTCTTGTCTATTCCATATTTGGCTTAAGGAACTTTATCTGTGCTCATTTCAATCTCTGGTTTTATGCAGCACCCCAACTCACCTTTCCCCTTAAGCAAGCATAAGTTGGTTTTCTAAATTTGAGACCCTGTTCTGTTCTGTAATTCAGTTCCTGTGTAGCCAAGTTTACATTCCGTGTATTACAGATATCTTATGATGTTTCTTTTTCTGTGTGACTTATTTCAGTTAGAATCATCATACCTGAATCCACTCATTGTGCTGCTAAGGGCCTGATGACATAGATTTCATTGCTGAGTGATATTGCTTTGTAAGTAAATACCACAACTTCTTTATCCATTTTTCACTTTCTGCGATGTTGAACTTGTACGGTAAACGAGGTTCTTGTAAACAGAGGCGTCCCAAACTTTGGGGTGGCTGTGTCTTTTTGATTTTAATTTCCCTAAGCTATAGGACCATAAGTGGAAGTGCCCTAGGCTCTGTTGCTTTGTTTTTTAGATGTTTCAGGAAACACCATACACTTCTCCCGAGTGTCTGTTGGCAATTTACATCCCGCCCATCAGCATAACAAGGCTCCCAGTTCTCGATGGCCTGTCCTGCCTTTCTGGATTTTACACTTTTTTCAGATGGCCCTTTTGACCGGGGGGAAGTGAGACTTCATTGTAGTGCAGATTTCCTTTGCAAGCTTGCTTGGTTGGCCAAAAAGGGCGTATGCGTTTTTTCCTGAATATATTCAGGAAAAAACGCATACGCCCTTTTTGGCCAAGTGCATCATGGTGGACGTTCTGCCTCTTTTCCTATGCTTTCAATGCAATTCCAGTCTGCCTCCTGAAATCGGTTTCCTGCAATTCTGCCCCGCTTTTAAGTCCTCTTGGCAGCCTTACTTCAGTATATTTTTGGACGATAGCTGTCATTTATAACTCTGCAGGTTTGTGAATTACAGTGCCCCTGAGCTCCTTTCTTCAACTCGCTTTCTTTTGAGCTGGCCGCAACACCGCAGGATGGCTTCAGGCCCTAATCTGGTTCCGGCACGGCACGCTGAGCCTTTGGTTAATTCCTCTTCCTGGTGGGAAATGAGAGTTAAATTTGCCCGTCCAGACACCTTCCAGCTAGTCTCTCATTGGTTCTCGCTATTCCTGTTCATCTTCCGCAGAAATTGCAAACTGGGCCAAACAGGAGGTTAAAGGGACTGACTCTCCAAGTCGGGAGGGTGTTAGTAAAGCGTCTGGAATGTTGCACCCGAGTACCAGGGTACGAAAACTGAGACATATTTGAACAAGTCTCCCGATCACATGGTTGATCATACTCTAGGTTCCACATGCATGTTTTAGCTGAAGGAAGAATACCTTAAACCTGGGTAGTTGAAACCCGTGGAATGGGTACCATGCAATATGACTTCAAAGGGTCTTCATTTGCTCACCGAACCTCTCCAATCCTATCACTGCTGCGTTTATGCCCCTGTACACATGCTTGATTCTCTTTCGGAGACATAGCAATCCATAGGTTTTAAGATACTTACTAGTCAGGTACATTCTTAGGCATTTAATATGCGGTGTTGAGTCCATTTCGTTGAGCAAGGAGTAGCTCTTGTCTATTCCATATTTGGCTTAAGGAACTTTATCTGTGCTCATTTCAATCTCTGGTTTTATGCAGCACCCCAACTCACCTTTCCCCTTAAGCAAGCATAAGTTGGTTTTCTAAATTTGAGACCCTGTTCTGTTCTGTAATTCAGTTCCTGTGTAGCCAAGTTTACATTCCGTGTATTACTGATATCTTATGATGTTTCTTTTTCTGTGTGACTTATTTCAGTTAGAATCATCATACCTGAATCCACTCATTGTGCTGCTAAGGGCCTGATGACATAGATTTCATTGCTGAGTGATATTGCTTTGTAAGTAAATACCACAACTTCTTTATCCATTTTTCACTTTCTGCGATGTTGAACTTGTACGGTAAACGAGGTTCTTGTAAACAGAGGCGTCCCAAACTTTGGGGTGGCTGTGTCTTTTTGATTTTAATTTCCCTAAGCTATAGGACCATAAGTGGAAGTGCCCTAGGCTCTGTTGCTTTGTTTTTTAGATGTTTCAGGAAACACCATACACTTCTCCCGAGTGTCTGTTGGCAATTTACATCCCGCCCATCAGCATAACAAGGCTCCCAGTTCTCGATGGCCTGTCCTGCCTTTCTGGATTTTACACTTTTTTCAGATGGCCCTTTTGACCGGGGGGAAGTGAGACTTCATTGTAGTGCAGATTTCCTTTGCAAGCTTGCTTGGTTGACCAAAAAGGGCGTATGCGTTTTTTCCTGAATATATTCAGGAAAAAACGCATACGCCCTTTTTGGCCAAGTGCATCATGGTGGACGTTCTGCCTCTTTTCCTATGCTTTCAATGCAATTCCAGTCTGCCTCCTGAAATCGGTTTCCTGCAATTCTGCCCCGCTTTCAAGTCCTCTTGGCAGCCTTACTTCAGTATATTTTTGGACGATAGCTGTCATTTATAACTCTGCAGGTTTGTGAATTACAGTGCCCCTGAGCTCCTTTCTTCAACTCGCTTTCTTTTGAGCTGGCCGCAACACCGCAGGATGGCTTCAGGCCCTAATCTGGTTCCGGCACGGCACGCTGAGCCTTTGGTTAATTCCTCTTCCTGGTGGGAAATGAGAGTTAAATTTGCCCGTCCAGACACCTTCCAGCTAGTCTCTCATTGGTTCTCGCTATTCCTGTTCATCTTCCGCAGAAATTGCAAACTGGGCCAAACAGGAGGTTAAAGGGACTGACTCTCCAAGTCGGGAGGGTGTTAGTAAAACGTCTGGAATGTTGCACCCGAGTACCAGGGTACGAAAACTGAGACATATTTGAACACGTCTCCCGATCACATGGTTGATCATACTCTAGGTTCCACATGCATGTTTTAGCTGAAGGAAGAATACCTTAAACCTGGGTAGTTGAAACCCGTGGAATGGGTACCATGCAATATGACTTCAAAGGGTCTTCATTTGCTCACCGAACCTCTCCAATCCTATCACTGCTGCGTTTATGCCCCTGTACACATGCTTGATTCTCTTTCGGAGACATAGCAATCCATAGGTTTTAAGATACTTACTAGTCAGGTACATTCTTAGGCATTTAATATGCGGTGTTGAGTCCATTTCGTTGAGCAAGGAGTAGCTCTTGTCTATTCCATATTTGGCTTAAGGAACTTTATCTGTGCTCATTTCAATCTCTGGTTTTATGCAGCACCCCAACTCACCTTTCCCCTTAAGCAAGCATAAGTTGGTTTTCTAAATTTGAGACCCTGTTTTGTTCTGTAATTCAGTTCCTGTGTAGCCAAGTTTACATTCCGTGTATTACTGATATCTTATGATGTTTCTTTTTCTGTGTGACTTATTTCAGTTAGAATCATCATACCTGAATCCACTCATTGTGCTGCTAAGGGCCTGATGACATAGATTTCATTGCTGAGTGATATTGCTTTGTAAGTAAATACCACAACTTCTTTATCCATTTTTCACTTTCTGCGATGTTGAACTTGTACGGTAAACGAGGTTCTTGTAAACAGAGGCGTCCCAAACTTTGGGGTGGCTGTGTCTTTTTGATTTTAATTTCCCTAAGCTATAGGACCATAAGTGGAAGTGCCCTAGGCTCTGTTGCTTTGTTTTTTAGATGTTTCAGGAAACACCATACACTTCTCCCGAGTGTCTGTTGGCAATTTACATCCCGCCCATCAGCATAACAAGGCTCCCAGTTCTCCATGGCCTGTCCTGCCTTTCTGGATTTTACACTTTTTCAGATGGCCCTTTTGACCGGGGGGAAGTGAGACTTCATTGTAGTGCAGATTTCCTTTGCAAGCTTGCTTGGTTGGCCAAAAAGGGCGTATGCGTTTTTTCCTGAATATATTCAGGAAAAAACGCATACGCCCTTTTTGGCCAAGTGCATCATTGTGGACGTTCTGCCTCTTTTCCTATGCTTTCAATGCAATTCCAGTCTGCCTCCTGAAATCGGTTTCCTGCAATTCTGCCCCGCTTTCAAGTCCTCTTGGCAGCCTTACTTCAGTATATTTTTGGACGATAGCTGTCATTTATAACTCTGCAGGTTTGTGAATTACAGTGCCCCTGAGCTCCTTTCTTCAACTCGCTTTCTTTTGAGCTGGCCGCAACACCGCAGGATGGCTTCAGGCCCTAATCTGGTTCCGGCACGGCACGCTGAGCCTTTGGTTAATTCCTCTTCCTGGTGGGAAATGAGAGTTAAATTTGCCCGTCCAGACACCTCCAGCTAGTCTCTCATTGGTTCTCGCTATTCCTGTTCATCTTCCGCAGAAATTGCAAACTGGGCCAAACAGGAGGTTAAAGGGACTGACTCTCCAAGTCGGGAGGGTGTTAGTAAAGCGTCTGGAATGTTGCACCCGAGTACCAGGGTACGAAAACTGAGACATATTTGAACACGTCTCCCGATCACATGGTTGATCATACTCTAGGTTCCACATGCATGTTTTAGCTGAAGGAAGAATACATTAAACCTGGGTAGTTGAAACCCGTGGAATGGGTACCATGCAATATGACTTCAAAGGGTCTTCATTTGCTCACCGAACCTCTCCAATCCTATCACTGCTGCGTTTATGCCCCTGTACACATGCTTGATTCTCTTTCGGAGACATAGCAATCCATAGGTTTTAAGATACTTACTAGTCAGGTACATTCTTAGGCATTTAATATGCGGTGTTGAGTCCATTTCGTTGAGCAAGGAGTAGCTCTTGTCTATTCCATATTTGGCTTAAGGAACTTTATCTGTGCTCATTTCAATCTCTGGTTTTATGCAGCACCCCAACTCACCTTTCCCCTTAAGAAAGCATAAGTTGGTTTTCTAAATTTGAGACCCTGTTCTGTTCTGTAATTCAGTTCCTGTGTAGCCAAGTTTACATTCCGTGTATTACTGATATCTTATGATGTTTCTTTTTCTGTGTGACTTATTTCAGTTAGAATCATCATACCTGAATCCACTCATTGTGCTGCTAAGGGCCTGATGACATAGATTTCATTGCTGAGTGATATTGCTTTGTAAGTAAATACCACAACTTCTTTATCCATTTTTCACTTTCTGCGATGTTGAACTTGTACTGTAAACGAGGTTCTTGTAAACAGAGGCGTCCCAAACTTTGGGGTGGCTGTGTCTTTTTGATTTTAATTTCCCTAAGCTATAGGACCATAAGTGGAAGTGCCCTAGGCTCTGTTGCTTTGTTTTTTAGATGTTTCAGGAAACACCATACACTTCTCCCGAGTGTCTGTTGGCAATTTACATCCCGCCCATCAGCATAACAAGGCTCCCAGTTCTCCATGGCCTGTCCTGCCTTTCTGGATTTTACACTTTTTTCAGATGGCCCTTTTGACCGGGGGGAAGTGAGACTTCATTGTAGTGCAGATTTCCTTTGCAAGCTTGCTTGGTTGGCCAAAAAGGGCGTATGCGTTTTTTCCTGAATATATTCAGGAAAAAACGCATACGCGCTTTTTGGCCAAGTGCATCATTGTGGACGTTCTGCCTCTTTTCCTATGCTTTCAATGCAATTCCAGTCTGCCTCCTGAAATCGGTTTCCTGCAATTCTGCCCCGCTTTCAAGTCCTCTTGGCAGCCTTACTTCAGTATATTTTTGGACGATAGCTGTCATTTATAACTCTGCAGGTTTGTGAATTACAGTGCCCCTGAGCTCCTTTCTTCAACTCGCTTTCTTTTGAGCTGGCCGCAACACCGCAGGATGGCTTCAGGCCCTAATCTGGTTCCGGCACGGCACGCTGAGCCTTTGGTTAATTCCTCTTCCTGGTGGGAAATGAGAGTTAAATTTGCCCATCCAGACACCTCCAGATAGTCTCTCATTGGTTCTCGCTATTCCTGTTCATCTTCCGCAGAAATTGCAAACTGGGCCAAACAGGAGGTTAAAGGGACTGACTCTCCAAGTCGGGAGGGTGTTAGTAAAGCGTCTGGAATGTTGCACCCGAGTACCAGGGTACGAAAACTGAGACATATTTGAACACGTCTCCCGATCACATGGTTGATCATACTCTAGGTTCCACATGCATGTTTTAGCTGAAGGAAGAATACCTTAAACCTGGGTAGTTGAAACCCGTGGAATGGGTACCATGCAATATGACTTCAAAGGGTCTTCATTTGCTCACCGAACCTCTCCAATCCTATCACTGCTGCGTTTATGCCCCTGTACACATGCTTGATTCTCTTTCGGAGACATAGCAATCCATAGGTTTTAAGATACTTACTAGTCAGGTACATTCTTAGGCATTTAATATGCGGTGTTGAGTCCATTTCGTTGAGCAAGGAGTAGCTCTTGTCTATTCCATATTTGGCTTAAGGAACTTTATCTGTGCTCATTTCAATCTCTGGTTTTATGCAGCACCCCAACTCACCTTTCCCCTTAAGCAAGCATAAGTTGGTTTTCTAAATTTGAGACCCTGTTCTGTTCTGTAATTCAGTTCCTGTGTAGCCAAGTTTACATTCCGTGTATTACAGATATCTTATGATGTTTCTTTTTCTGTGTGACTTATTTCAGTTAGAATCATCATACCTGAATCCACTCATTGTGCTGCTAAGGGCCTGATGACATAGATTTCATTGCTGAGTGATATTGCTTTGTAAGTAAATACCACAACTTCTTTATCCATTTTTCACTTTCTGCGATGTTGAACTTGTACGGTAAACGAGGTTCTTGTAAACAGAGGCGTCCCAAACTTTGGGGTGGCTGTGTCTTTTTGATTTTAATTTCCCTAAGCTATAGAACCATAAGTGGAAGTGCCCTAGGCTCTGTTGCTTTGTTTTTTAGATGTTTCAGGAAACACCATACACTTCTCCCGAGTGTCTGTTGGCAATTTACATCCCGCCCATCAGCATAACAAGGCTCCCAGTTCTCCATGGCCTGTCCTGCCTTTCTGGATTTTACACTTTTTTCAGATGGCCCTTTTGACCGGGGGGAAGTGAGACTTCATTGTAGTGCAGATTTCCTCTGCAAGCTTGCTTGGTTGGCCAAAAAGGGCGTATGCGTTTTTTCCTGAATATATTCAGGAAAAAACGCATACGCCCTTTTTGGCCAAGTGCATCATTGTGGACGTTCTGCCTCTTTTCCTATGCTTTCAATGCAATTCCAGTCTACCTCCTGAAATCGGTTTCCTGCAATTCTGCCCCGCTTTCAAGTCCTCTTGGCAGCCTTACTTCAGTATATTTTTGGACGATAGCTGTCATTTATAACTCTGCAGGTTTGTGAATTACAGTGCCCCTGAGCTCCTTTCTTCAACTCGCTTTCTTTTGAGCTGGCCGCAACACCGCAGGATGGCTTCAGGCCCTAATCTGGTTCCGGCACGGCACGCTGAGCCTTTGGTTAATTCCTCTTCCTGGTGGGAAATGAGAGTTAAATTTGCCCGTCCAGACACCTCCAGCTAGTCTCTCATTGGTTCTCGCTATTCCTGTTCATCTTCCGCAGAAATTGCAAACTGGGCCAAACAGGAGGTTAAAGGGACTGACTCTCCAAGTCGGGAGGGTGTTAGTAAAGCGTCTGGAATGTTGCACCCGAGTACCAGGGTACGAAAACTGAGACATATTTGAACACGTCTCCCGATCACATGGTTGATCATACTCTAGGTTCCACATGCATGTTTTAGCTGAAGGAAGAATACCTTAAACCTGGGTAGTTGAAACCCGTGGAATGGGTACCATGCAATATGACTTCAAAGGGTCTTCATTTGCTCACCGAACCTCTCCAATCCTATCACTGCTGCGTTTATGCCCCTGTACACATGCTTGATTCTCTTTCGGAGACATAGCAATCCATAGGTTTTAAGATACTTACTAGTCAGGTACATTCTTAGGCATTTAATATGCGGTGTTGAGTCCATTTCGTTGAGCAAGGAGTAGCTCTTGTCTATTCCATATTTGGCTTAAGGAACTTTATCTGTGCTCATTTCAATCTCTGGTTTTATGCAGCACCCCAACTCACCTTTCCCCTTAAGCAAGCATAAGTTGGTTTTCTAAATTTGAGACCCTGTTCTGTTCTGTAATTCAGTTCCTGTGTAGCCAAGTTTACATTCCGTGTATTACAGATATCTTATGATGTTTCTTTTTCTGTGTGACTTATTTCAGTTAGAATCATCATACCTGAATCCACTCATTGTGCTGCTAAGGGCCTGATGACATAGATTTCATTGCTGAGTGATATTGCTTTGTAAGTAAATACCACAACTTCTTTATCCATTTTTCACTTTCTGCGATGTTGAACTTGTACGGTAAACGAGGTTCTTGTAAACAGAGGCGTCCCAAACTTTGGGGTGGCTGTGTCTTTTTGATTTTAATTTCCCTAAGCTATAGGACCATAAGTGGAAGTGCCCTAGGCTCTGTTGCTTTGTTTTTTAGATGTTTCAGGAAACACCATACACTTCTCCCGAGTGTCTGTTGGCAATTTACATCCCGCCCATCAGCATAACAAGGCTCCCAGTTCTCGATGGCCTGTCCTGCCTTTCTGGATTTTACACTTTTTTCAGATGGCCCTTTTGACCGGGGGGAAGTGAGACTTCATTGTAGTGCAGATTTCCTTTGCAAGCTTGCTTGGTTGGCCAAAAAGGGCGTATGCGTTTTTTCCTGAATATATTCAGGAAAAAACGCATACGCCCTTTTTGGCCAAGTGCATCATTGTGGACGTTCTGCCTCTTTTCCTATGCTTTCAATGCAATTCCAGTCTACCTCCTGAAATCGGTTTCCTGCAATTCTGCCCCGCTTTCAAGTCCTCTTGGCAGCCTTACTTCAGTATATTTTTGGACGATAGCTGTCATTTATAACTCTGCAGGTTTGTGAATTACAGTGCCCCTGAGCTCCTTTCTTCAACTCGCTTTCTTTTGAGCTGGCCGCAACACCGCAGGATGGCTTCAGGCTCTAATCTGGTTCCGGCACGGCACGCTGAGCCTTTGGTTAATTCCTCTTCCTGGTGGGAAATGAGAGTTAAATTTGCCCGTCCAGACACCTCCAGCTAGTCTCTCATTGGTTCTCGCTATTCCTGTTCATCTTCCGCAGAAATTGCAAACTGGGCCAAACAGGAGGTTAAAGGGACTGACTCTCCAAGTCGGGAGGGTGTTAGTAAAGCGTCTGGAATGTTGCACCCGAGTACCAGGGTACGAAAACTGAGACATATTTGAACACGTCTCCCGATCACATGGTTGATCATACTCTAGGTACCACATGCATGTTTTAGCTGAAGGAAGAATACCTTAAACCTGGGTAGTTGAAACCCGTGGAATGGGTACCATGCAATATGACTTCAAAGGGTCTTCATTTGCTCACCGAACCTCTCCAATCCTATCACTGCTGCGTTTATGCCCCTGTACACATGCTTGATTCTCTTTCGGAGACATAGCAATCCATAGGTTTTAAGATACTTACTAGTCAGGTACATTCTTAGGCATTTAATATGCGGTGTTGAGTCCATTTCGTTGAGCAAGGAGTAGCTCTTGTCTATTCCATATTTGGCTTAAGGAACTTTATCTGTGCTCATTTCAATCTCTGGTTTTATGCAGCACCCCAACTCACCTTTCCCCTTAAGCAAGCATAAGTTGGTTTTCTAAATTTGAGACCCTGTTCTGTTCTGTAATTCAGTTCCTGTGTAGCCAAGTTTACATTCCGTGTATTACAGATATCTTATGATGTTTCTTTTTCTGTGTGACTTATTTCAGTTAGAATCATCATACCTGAATCCACTCATTGTGCTGCTAAGGGCCTGATGACATAGATTTCATTGCTGAGTGATATTGCTTTGTAAGTAAATACCACAACTTCTTTATCCATTTTTCACTTTCTGCGATGTTGAACTTGTACGGTAAACGAGGTTCTTGTAAACAGAGGCGTCCCAAACTTTGGGGTGGCTGTGTCTTTTTGATTTTAATTTCCCTAAGCTATAGGACCATAAGTGGAAGTGCCCTAGGCTCTGTTGCTTTGTTTTTTAGATGTTTCAGGAAACACCATACACTTCTCCCGAGTGTCTGTTGGCAATTTACATCCCGCCCATCAGCATAACAAGGCTCCCAGTTCTCGATGGCCTGTCCTGCCTTTCTGGATTTTACACTTTTTTCAGATGGCCCTTTTGACCGGGGGGAAGTGAGACTTCATTGTAGTGCAGATTTCCTTTGCAAGCTTGCTTGGTTGGCCAAAAAGGGCGTATGCGTTTTTTCCTGAATATATTCAGGAAAAAACGCATACGCCCTTTTTGGCCAAGTGCATCATGGTGGACGTTCTGCCTCTTTTCCTATGCTTTCAATGCAATTCCAGTCTGCCTCCTGAAATCGGTTTCCTGCAATTCTGCCCCGCTTTTAAGTCCTCTTGGCAGCCTTACTTCAGTATATTTTTGGACGATAGCTGTCATTTATAACTCTGCAGGTTTGTGAATTACAGTGCCCCTGAGCTCCTTTCTTCAACTCGCTTTCTTTTGAGCTGGCCGCAACACCGCAGGATGGCTTCAGGCCCTAATCTGGTTCCGGCACGGCACGCTGAGCCTTTGGTTAATTCCTCTTCCTGGTGGGAAATGAGAGTTAAATTTGCCCGTCCAGACACCTTCCAGCTAGTCTCTCATTGGTTCTCGCTATTCCTGTTCATCTTCCGCAGAAATTGCAAACTGGGCCAAACAGGAGTTTAAAGGGACTGACTCTCCAAGTCGGGAGGGTGTTAGTAAAGCGTCTGGAATGTTGCACCCGAGTACCAGGGTACGAAAACTGAGACATATTTGAACAAGTCTCCCGATCACATGGTTGATCATACTCTAGGTTCCACATGCATGTTTTAGCTGAAGGAAGAATACCTTAAACCTGGGTAGTTGAAACCCGTGGAATGGGTACCATGCAATATGACTTCAAAGGGTCTTCATTTGCTCACCGAACCTCTCCAATCCTATCACTGCTGCGTTTATGCCCCTGTACACATGCTTGATTCTCTTTCGGAGACATAGCAATCCATAGGTTTTAAGATACTTACTAGTCAGGTACATTCTTAGGCATTTAATATGCGGTGTTGAGTCCATTTCGTTGAGCAAGGAGTAGCTCTTGTCTATTCCATATTTGGCTTAAGGAACTTTATCTGTGCTCATTTCAATCTCTGGTTTTATGCAGCACCCCAACTCACCTTTCCCCTTAAGCAAGCATAAGTTGGTTTTCTAAATTTGAGACCCTGTTCTGTTCTGTAATTCAGTTCCTGTGTAGCCAAGTTTACATTCCGTGTATTACTGATATCTTATGATGTTTCTTTTTCTGTGTGACTTATTTCAGTTAGAATCATCATACCTGAATCCACTCATTGTGCTGCTAAGGGCCTGATGACATAGATTTCATTGCTGAGTGATATTGCTTTGTAAGTAAATACCACAACTTCTTTATCCATTTTTCACTTTCTGCGATGTTGAACTTGTACGGTAAACGAGGTTCTTGTAAACAGAGGCGTCCCAAACTTTGGGGTGGCTGTGTCTTTTTGATTTTAATTTCCCTAAGCTATAGAACCATAAGTGGAAGTGCCCTAGGCTCTGTTGCTTTGTTTTTTAGATGTTTCAGGAAACACCATACACTTCTCCCGAGTGTCTGTTGGCAATTTACATCCCGCCCATCAGCATAACAAGGCTCCCAGTTCTCGATGGCCTGTCCTGCCTTTCTGGATTTTACACTTTTTTCAGATGGCCCTTTTGACCGGGGGGAAGTGAGACTTCATTGTAGTGCAGATTTCCTTTGCAAGCTTGCTTGGTTGACCAAAAAGGGCGTATGCGTTTTTTCCTGAATATATTCAGGAAAAAACGCATACGCCCTTTTTGGCCAAGTGCATCATGGTGGACGTTCTGCCTCTTTTCCTATGCTTTCAATGCAATTCCAGTCTGCCTCCTGAAATCGGTTTCCTGCAATTCTGCCCCGCTTTCAAGTCCTCTTGGCAGCCTTACTTCAGTATATTTTTGGACGATAGCTGTCATTTATAACTCTGCAGGTTTGTGAATTACAGTGCCCCTGAGCTCCTTTCTTCAACTCGCTTTCTTTTGAGCTGGCCGCAACACCGCAGGATGGCTTCAGGCCCTAATCTGGTTCCAGCACGGCACGCTGAGCCTTTGGTTAATTCCTCTTCCTGGTGGGAAATGAGAGTTAAATTTGCCCGTCCAGACACCTTCCAGCTAGTCTCTCATTGGTTCTCGCTATTCCTGTTCATCTTCCGCAGAAATTGCAAACTGGGCCAAACAGGAGGTTAAAGGGACTGACTCTCCAAGTCGGGAGGGTGTTAGTAAAACGTCTGGAATGTTGCACCCGAGTACCAGGGTACGAAAACTGAGACATATTTGAACACGTCTCCCGATCACATGGTTGATCATACTCTAGGTTCCACATGCATGTTTTAGCTGAAGGAAGAATACCTTAAACCTGGGTAGTTGAAACCCGTGGAATGGGTACCATGCAATATGACTTCAAAGGGTCTTCATTTGCTCACCGAACCTCTCCAATCCTATCACTGCTGCGTTTATGCCCCTGTACACATGCTTGATTCTCTTTCGGAGACATAGCAATCCATAGGTTTTAAGATACTTACTAGTCAGGTACATTCTTAGGCATTTAATATGCGGTGTTGAGTCCATTTCGTTGAGCAAGGAGTAGCTCTTGTCTATTCCATATTTGGCTTAAGGAACTTTATCTGTGCTCATTTCAATCTCTGGTTTTATGCAGCACCCCAACTCACCTTTCCCCTTATGCAAGCATAAGTTGGTTTTCTAAATTTGAGACCCTGTTTTGTTCTGTAATTCAGTTCTTGTGTAGCCAAGTTTACATTCCGTGTATTACTGATATCTTATGATGTTTCTTTTTCTGTGTGACTTATTTCAGTTAGAATCATCATACCTGAATCCACTCATTGTGCTGCTAAGGGCCTGATGACATAGATTTCATTGCTGAGTGATATTGCTTTGTAAGTAAATACCACAACTTCTTTATCCATTTTTCACTTTCTGCGATGTTGAACTTGTACGGTAAACGAGGTTCTTGTAAACAGAGGCGTCCCAAACTTTGGGGTGGCTGTGTCTTTTTGATTTTAATTTCCCTAAGCTATAGGACCATAAGTGGAAGTGCCCTAGGCTCTGTTGCTTTGTTTTTTAGATGTTTCAGGAAACACCATACACTTCTCCCGAGTGTCTGTTGGCAATTTACATCCCGCCCATCAGCATAACAAGGCTCCCAGTTCTCCATGGCCTGTCCTGCCTTTCTGGATTTTACACTTTTTCAGATGGCCCTTTTGACCGGGGGGAAGTGAGACTTCATTGTAGTGCAGATTTCCTTTGCAAGCTTGCTTGGTTGGCCAAAAAGGGCGTATGCGTTTTTTCCTGAATATATTCAGGAAAAAACGCATACGCCCTTTTTGGCCAAGTGCATCATTGTGGACGTTCTGCCTCTTTTCCTATGCTTTCACTGCAATTCCAGTCTACCTCCTGAAATCGGTTTCCTGCAATTCTGCCCCGCTTTCAAGTCCTCTTGGCAGCCTTACTTCAGTATATTTTTGGACGATAGCTGTCATTTATAACTCTGCAGGTTTGTGAATTACAGTGCCCCTGAGCTCCTTTCTTCAACTCGCTTTGTTTTGAGCTGGCCGCAACACCACAGGATGGCTTCAGGCCCTAATCTGGTTCCGGCACGGCACGCTGAGCCTTTGGTTAATTCCTCTTCCTGGTGGGAAATGAGAGTTAAATTTGCCCGTCCAGACACCTCCAGCTAGTCTCTCATTGGTTCTCGCTATTCCTGTTCATCTTCCGCAGAAATTGCAAACTGGGCCAAACAGGAGGTTAAAGGGACTGACTCTCCAAGTCGGGAGGGTGTTAGTAAAGCGTCTGGAATGTTGCACCCGAGTACCAGGGTACGAAAACTGAGACATATTTGAACACGTCTCCCGATCACATGGTTGATCATACTCTAGGTTCCACATGCATGTTTTAGCTGAAGGAAGAATACCTTAAACCTGGGTAGTTGAAACCCGTGGAATGGGTACCATGCAATATGACTTCAAAGGGTCTTCATTTGCTCACCGAACCTCTCCAATCCTATCACTGCTGCGTTTATGCCCCTGTACACATGCTTGATTCTCTTTCGGAGACATAGCAATCCATAGGTTTTAAGATACTTACTAGTCAGGTACATTCTTAGGCGTTTAATATGCGGTGTTGAGTCCATTTCGTTGAGCAAGGAGTAGCTCTTGTCTATTCCATATTTGGCTTAAGGAACTTTATCTGTGCTCATTTCAATCTCTGGTTTTATGCAGCACACCAACTCACCTTTACCCTTAAGCAAGCATAAGTTGGTTTTCTAAATTTGAGACCCTGTTCTGTTCTGTAATTCAGTTCCTGTGTAGCCAAGTTTACATTCCGTGTATTACTGATATCTTATGATGTTTCTTTTTCTGTGTGACTTATTTCAGTTAGAATCATCATACCTGAATCCACTCATTGTGCTGCTAAGGGCCTGATGACATAGATTTCATTGCTGAGTGATATTGCTTTGTAAGTAAATACCACAACTTCTTTATCCATTTTTCACTTTCTGCGATGTTGAACTTGTACTGTAAACGAGGTTCTTGTAAACAGAGGCGTCCCAAACTTTGGGGTGGCTGTGTCTTTTTGATTTTAATTTCCCTAAGCTATAGGACCATAAGTGGAAGTGCCCTAGGCTCTGTTGCTTTGTTTTTTAGATGTTTCAGGAAACACCATACACTTCTCCCGAGTGTCTGTTGGCAATTTACATCCCGCCCATCAGCATAACAAGGCTCCCAGTTCTCCATGGCCTGTCCTGCCTTTCTGGATTTTACACTTTTTTCAGATGGCCCTTTTGACCGGGGGGAAGTGAGACTTCATTGTAGTGCAGATTTCCTTTGCAAGCTTGCTTGGTTGGCCAAAAAGGGCGTATGCGTTTTTTCCTGAATATATTCAGGAAAAAACGCATACGCCCTTTTTGGCCAAGTGCATCATGGTGGACGTTCTGCCTCTTTTCCTATGCTTTCAATGCAATTCCAGTCTGCCTCCTGAAATCGGTTTCCTGCAATTCTGCCCCGCTTTCAAGTCCTCTTGGCAGCCTTACTTCAGTATATTTTTGGACGATAGCTGTCATTTATAACTCTGCAGGTTTGTGAATTACAGTGCCCCTGAGCTCCTTTCTTCAACTCGCTTTCTTTTGAGCTGGCCGCAACACCGCAGGATGGCTTCAGGCCCTAATCTGGTTCCGGCACGGCACGCTGAGCCTTTGGTTAATTCCTCTTCCTGGTGGGAAATGAGAGTTAAATTTGCCCGTCCAGACACCTCCAGCTAGTCTCTCATTGGTTCTCGCTATTCCTGTTCATCTTCCGTAGAAATTGCAAACTGGGCCAAACAGGAGGTTAAAGGGACTGACTCTCCAAGTCGGGAGGGTGTTAGTAAAGCGTCTGGAATGTTGCACCCGAGTACCAGGGTACGAAAACTGAGACATATTTGAACACGTCTCCCGATCACATGGTTGATCATACTCTAGGTTCCACATGCATGTTTTAGCTGAAGGAAGAATACCTTAAACCTGGGTAGTTGAAACCCGTGGAATGGGTACCATGCAATATGACTTCAAAGGGTCTTCATTTGCTCACCGAACCTCTCCAATCCTATCACTGCTGCGTTTATGCCCCTGTACACATGCTTGATTCTCTTTCGGAGACATAGCAATCCATAGGTTTTAAGATACTTACTAGTCAGGTACATTCTTAGGCGTTTAATATGCGGTGTTGAGTCCATTTCGTTGAGCAAGGAGTAGCTCTTGTCTATTCCATATTTGGCTTAAGGAACTTTATCTGTGCTCATTTCAATCTCTGGTTTTATGCAGCACCCCAACTCACCTTTCCCCTTAAGCAAGCATAAGTTGGTTTTCTAAATTTGAGACCCTGTTCTGTTCTGTAATTCAGTTCCTGTGTAGCCAAGTTTACATTCCGTGTATTACTGATATCTTATGATGTTTCTTTTTCTGTGTGACTTATTTCAGTTAGAATCATCATACCTGAATCCACTCATTGTGCTGCTAAGGGCCTGATGACATAGATTTCATTGCTGAGTGATATTGCTTTGTAAGTAAATACCACAACTTCTTTATCCATTTTTCACTTTCTGCGATGTTGAACTTGTACTGTAAACGAGGTTCTTGTAAACAGAGGCGTCCCAAACTTTGGGGTGGCTGTGTCTTTTTGATTTTAATTTCCCTAAGCTATAGGACCATAAGTGGAAGTGCCCTAGGCTCTGTTGCTTTGTTTTTTAGATGTTTCAGGAAACACCATACACTTCTCCCGAGTGTCTGTTGGCAATTTACATCCCGCCCATCAGCATAACAAGGCTCCCAGTTCTCCATGGCCTGTCCTGCCTTTCTGGATTTTACACTTTTTTCAGATGGCCCTTTTGACCGGGGGGAAGTGAGACTTCATTGTAGTGCAGATTTCCTTTGCAAGCTTGCTTGGTTGGCCAAAAAGGGCGTATGCGTTTTTTCCTGAATATATTCAGGAAAAAACGCATACGCCCTTTTTGGCCAAGTGCATCATTGTGGACGTTCTGCCTCTTTTCCTATGCTTTCACTGCAATTCCAGTCTACCTCCTGAAATCGGTTTCCTGCAATTCTGCCCCGCTTTCAAGTCCTCTTGGCAGCCTTACTTCAGTATATTTTTGGACGATAGCTGTCATTTATAACTCTGCAGGTTTGTGAATTACAGTGCCCCTGAGCTCCTTTCTTCAACTCGCTTTCTTTTGAGCTGGCCGCAACACCGCAGGATGGCTTCAGGCCCTAATCTGGTTCCAGCACGGCACGCTGAGCCTTTGGTTAATTCCTCTTCCTGGTGGGAAATGAGAGTTAAATTTGCCCGTCCAGACACCTTCCAGCTAGTCTCTCATTGGTTCTCGCTATTCCTGTTCATCTTCCGCAGAAATTGCAAACTGGGCCAAACAGGAGGTTAAAGGGACTGACTCTCCAAGTCGGGAGGGTGTTAGTAAAACGTCTGGAATGTTGCACCCGAGTACCAGGGTACGAAAACTGAGACATATTTGAACACGTCTCCCGATCACATGGTTGATCATACTCTAGGTTCCACATGCATGTTTTAGCTGAAGGAAGAATACCTTAAACCTGGGTAGTTGAAACCCGTGGAATGGGTACCATGCAATATGACTTCAAAGGGTCTTCATTTGCTCACCGAACCTCTCCAATCCTATCACTGCTGCGTTTATGCCCCTGTACACATGCTTGATTCTCTTTCGGAGACATAGCAATCCATAGGTTTTAAGATACTTACTAGTCAGGTACATTCTTAGGCATTTAATATGCGGTGTTGAGTCCATTTCGTTGAGCAAGGAGTAGCTCTTGTCTATTCCATATTTGGCTTAAGGAACTTTATCTGTGCTCATTTCAATCTCTGGTTTTATGCAGCACCCCAACTCACCTTTCCCCTTAAGCAAGCATAAGTTGGTTTTCTAAATTTGAGACCCTGTTTTGTTCTGTAATTCAGTTCTTGTGTAGCCAAGTTTACATTCCGTGTATTACTGATATCTTATGATGTTTCTTTTTCTGTGTGACTTATTTCAGTTAGAATCATCATACCTGAATCCACTCATTGTGCTGCTAAGGGCCTGATGACATAGATTTCATTGCTGAGTGATATTGCTTTGTAAGTAAATACCACAACTTCTTTATCCATTTTTCACTTTCTGCGATGTTGAACTTGTACGGTAAACGAGGTTCTTGTAAACAGAGGCGTCCCAAACTTTGGGGTGGCTGTGTCTTTTTGATTTTAATTTCCCTAAGCTATAGGACCATAAGTGGAAGTGCCCTAGGCTCTGTTGCTTTGTTTTTTAGATGTTTCAGGAAACACCATACACTTCTCCCGAGTGTCTGTTGGCAATTTACATCCCGCCCATCAGCATAACAAGGCTCCCAGTTCTCCATGGCCTGTCCTGCCTTTCTGGATTTTACACTTTTTCAGATGGCCCTTTTGACCGGGGGGAAGTGAGACTTCATTGTAGTGCAGATTTCCTTTGCAAGCTTGCTTGGTTGGCCAAAAAGGGCGTATGCGTTTTTTCCTGAATATATTCAGGAAAAAACGCATACGCCCTTTTTGGCCAAGTGCATCATTGTGGACGTTCTGCCTCTTTTCCTATGCTTTCACTGCAATTCCAGTCTACCTCCTGAAATCGGTTTCCTGCAATTCTGCCCCGCTTTCAAGTCCTCTTGGCAGCCTTACTTCAGTATATTTTTGGACGATAGCTGTCATTTATAACTCTGCAGGTTTGTGAATTACAGTGCCCCTGAGCTCCTTTCTTCAACTCGCTTTGTTTTGAGCTGGCCGCAACACCACAGGATGGCTTCAGGCCCTAATCTGGTTCCGGCACGGCACGCTGAGCCTTTGGTTAATTCCTCTTCCTGGTGGGAAATGAGAGTTAAATTTGCCCGTCCAGACACCTCCAGCTAGTCTCTCATTGGTTCTCGCTATTCCTGTTCATCTTCCGCAGAAATTGCAAACTGGGCCAAACAGGAGGTTAAAGGGACTGACTCTCCAAGTCGGGAGGGTGTTAGTAAAGCGTCTGGAATGTTGCACCCGAGTACCAGGGTACGAAAACTGAGACATATTTGAACACGTCTCCCGATCACATGGTTGATCATACTCTAGGTTCCACATGCATGTTTTAGCTGAAGGAAGAATACCTTAAACCTGGGTAGTTGAAACCCGTGGAATGGGTACCATGCAATATGACTTCAAAGGGTCTTCATTTGCTCACCGAACCTCTCCAATCCTATCACTGCTGCGTTTATGCCCCTGTACACATGCTTGATTCTCTTTCGGAGACATAGCAATCCATAGGTTTTAAGATACTTACTAGTCAGGTACATTCTTAGGCGTTTAATATGCGGTGTTGAGTCCATTTCGTTGAGCAAGGAGTAGCTCTTGTCTATTCCATATTTGGCTTAAGGAACTTTATCTGTGCTCATTTCAATCTCTGGTTTTATGCAGCACACCAACTCACCTTTACCCTTAAGCAAGCATAAGTTGGTTTTCTAAATTTGAGACCCTGTTCTGTTCTGTAATTCAGTTCCTGTGTAGCCAAGTTTACATTCCGTGTATTACTGATATCTTATGATGTTTCTTTTTCTGTGTGACTTATTTCAGTTAGAATCATCATACCTGAATCCACTCATTGTGCTGCTAAGGGCCTGATGACATAGATTTCATTGCTGAGTGATATTGCTTTGTAAGTAAATACCACAACTTCTTTATCCATTTTTCACTTTCTGCGATGTTGAACTTGTACTGTAAACGAGGTTCTTGTAAACAGAGGCGTCCCAAACTTTGGGGTGGCTGTGTCTTTTTGATTTTAATTTCCCTAAGCTATAGGACCATAAGTGGAAGTGCCCTAGGCTCTGTTGCTTTGTTTTTTAGATGTTTCAGGAAACACCATACACTTCTCCCGAGTGTCTGTTGGCAATTTACATCCCGCCCATCAGCATAACAAGGCTCCCAGTTCTCCATGGCCTGTCCTGCCTTTCTGGATTTTACACTTTTTTCAGATGGCCCTTTTGACCGGGGGGAAGTGAGACTTCATTGTAGTGCAGATTTCCTTTGCAAGCTTGCTTGGTTGGCCAAAAAGGGCGTATGCGTTTTTTCCTGAATATATTCAGGAAAAAACGCATACGCCCTTTTTGGCCAAGTGCATCATGGTGGACGTTCTGCCTCTTTTCCTATGCTTTCAATGCAATTCCAGTCTGCCTCCTGAAATCGGTTTCCTGCAATTCTGCCCCGCTTTCAAGTCCTCTTGGCAGCCTTACTTCAGTATATTTTTGGACGATAGCTGTCATTTATAACTCTGCAGGTTTGTGAATTACAGTGCCCCTGAGCTCCTTTCTTCAACTCGCTTTCTTTTGAGCTGGCCGCAACACCGCAGGATGGCTTCAGGCCCTAATCTGGTTCCGGCACGGCACGCTGAGCCTTTGGTTAATTCCTCTTCCTGGTGGGAAATGAGAGTTAAATTTGCCCGTCCAGACACCTCCAGCTAGTCTCTCATTGGTTCTCGCTATTCCTGTTCATCTTCCGTAGAAATTGCAAACTGGGCCAAACAGGAGGTTAAAGGGACTGACTCTCCAAGTCGGGAGGGTGTTAGTAAAGCGTCTGGAATGTTGCACCCGAGTACCAGGGTACGAAAACTGAGACATATTTGAACACGTCTCCCGATCACATGGTTGATCATACTCTAGGTTCCACATGCATGTTTTAGCTGAAGGAAGAATACCTTAAACCTGGGTAGTTGAAACCCGTGGAATGGGTACCATGCAATATGACTTCAAAGGGTCTTCATTTGCTCACCGAACCTCTCCAATCCTATCACTGCTGCGTTTATGCCCCTGTACACATGCTTGATTCTCTTTCGGAGACATAGCAATCCATAGGTTTTAAGATACTTACTAGTCAGGTACATTCTTAGGCGTTTAATATGCGGTGTTGAGTCCATTTCGTTGAGCAAGGAGTAGCTCTTGTCTATTCCATATTTGGCTTAAGGAACTTTATCTGTGCTCATTTCAATCTCTGGTTTTATGCAGCACCCCAACTCACCTTTCCCCTTAAGCAAGCATAAGTTGGTTTTCTAAATTTGAGACCCTGTTCTGTTCTGTAATTCAGTTCCTGTGTAGCCAAGTTTACATTCCGTGTATTACTGATATCTTATGATGTTTCTTTTTCTGTGTGACTTATTTCAGTTAGAATCATCATACCTGAATCCACTCATTGTGCTGCTAAGGGCCTGATGACATAGATTTCATTGCTGAGTGATATTGCTTTGTAAGTAAATACCACAACTTCTTTATCCATTTTTCACTTTCTGCGATGTTGAACTTGTACTGTAAACGAGGTTCTTGTAAACAGAGGCGTCCCAAACTTTGGGGTGGCTGTGTCTTTTTGATTTTAATTTCCCTAAGCTATAGGACCATAAGTGGAAGTGCCCTAGGCTCTGTTGCTTTGTTTTTTAGATGTTTCAGGAAACACCATACACTTCTCCCGAGTGTCTGTTGGCAATTTACATCCCGCCCATCAGCATAACAAGGCTCCCAGTTCTCCATGGCCTGTCCTGCCTTTCTGGATTTTACACTTTTTTCAGATGGCCCTTTTGACCGGGGGGAAGTGAGACTTCATTGTAGTGCAGATTTCCTTTGCAAGCTTGCTTGGTTGGCCAAAAAGGGCGTATGCGTTTTTTCCTGAATATATTCAGGAAAAAACGCATACGCCCTTTTTGGCCAAGTGCATCATTGTGGACGTTCTGCCTCTTTTCCTATGCTTTCACTGCAATTCCAGTCTACCTCCTGAAATCGGTTTCCTGCAATTCTGCCCCGCTTTCAAGTCCTCTTGGCAGCCTTACTTCAGTATATTTTTGGACGATAGCTGTCATTTATAACTCTGCAGGTTTGTGAATTACAGTGCCCCTGAGCTCCTTTCTTCAACTCGCTTTCTTTTGAGCTGGCCGCAACACCGCAGGATGGCTTCAGGCCCTAATCTGGTTCCGGCACGGCACGCTGAGCCTTTGGTTAATTCCTCTTCCTGGTGGGAAATGAGAGTTAAATTTGCCCGTCCAGACACCTCCAGCTAGTCTCTCATTGGTTCTCGCTATTCCTGTTCATCTTCCGCAGAAATTGCAAACTGGGCCAAACAGGAGGTTAAAGGGACTGACTCTCCAAGTCGGGAGGGTGTTAGTAAAGCGTCTGGAATGTTGCACCCGAGTACCAGGGTACGAAAACTGAGACATATTTGAACACGTCTCCCGATCACATGGTTGATCATACTCTAGGTTCCACATGCATGTTTTAGCTGAAGGAAGAATACCTTAAACCTGGGTAGTTGAAACCCGTGGAATGGGTACCATGCAATATGACTTCAAAGGGTCTTCATTTGCTCACCGAACCTCTCCAATCCTATCACTGCTGCGTTTATGCCCCTGTACACATGCTTGATTCTCTTTCGGAGACATAGCAATCCATAGGTTTTAAGATACTTACTAGTCAGGTACATTCTTAGGCGTTTAATATGCGGTGTTGAGTCCATTTCGTTGAGCAAGGAGTAGCTCTTGTCTATTCCATATTTGGCTTAAGGAACTTTATCTGTGCTCATTTCAATCTCTGGTTTTATGCAGCACACCAACTCACCTTTACCCTTAAGCAAGCATAAGTTGGTTTTCTAAATTTGAGACCCTGTTCTGTTCTGTAATTCAGTTCCTGTGTAGCCAAGTTTACATTCCGTGTATTACTGATATCTTATGATGTTTCTTTTTCTGTGTGACTTATTTCAGTTAGAATCATCATACCTGAATCCACTCATTGTGCTGCTAAGGGCCTGATGACATAGATTTCATTGCTGAGTGATATTGCTTTGTAAGTAAATACCACAACTTCTTTATCCATTTTTCACTTTCTGCGATGTTGAACTTGTACTGTAAACGAGGTTCTTGTAAACAGAGGCGTCCCAAACTTTGGGGTGGCTGTGTCTTTTTGATTTTAATTTCCCTAAGCTATAGGACCATAAGTGGAAGTGCCCTAGGCTCTGTTGCTTTGTTTTTTAGATGTTTCAGGAAACACCATACACTTCTCCCGAGTGTCTGTTGGCAATTTACATCCCGCCCATCAGCATAACAAGGCTCCCAGTTCTCCATGGCCTGTCCTGCCTTTCTGGATTTTACACTTTTTTCAGATGGCCCTTTTGACCGGGGGGAAGTGAGACTTCATTGTAGTGCAGATTTCCTTTGCAAGCTTGCTTGGTTGGCCAAAAAGGGCGTATGCGTTTTTTCCTGAATATATTCAGGAAAAAACGCATACGCCCTTTTTGGCCAAGTGCATCATGGTGGACGTTCTGCCTCTTTTCCTATGCTTTCAATGCAATTCCAGTCTGCCTCCTGAAATCGGTTTCCTGCAATTCTGCCCCGCTTTCAAGTCCTCTTGGCAGCCTTACTTCAGTATATTTTTGGACGATAGCTGTCATTTATAACTCTGCAGGTTTGTGAATTACAGTGCCCCTGAGCTCCTTTCTTCAACTCGCTTTCTTGTGAGCTGGCCGCAACACCGCAGGATGGCTTCAGGCCCTAATCTGGTTCCGGCACGGCACGCTGAGCCTTTGGTTAATTCCTCTTCCTGGTGGGAAATGAGAGTTAAATTTGCCCGTCCAGACACCTCCAGCTAGTCTCTCATTGGTTCTCGCTATTCCTGTTCATCTTCCGTAGAAATTGCAAACTGGGCCAAACAGGAGGTTAAAGGGACTGACTCTCCAAGTCGGGAGGGTGTTAGTAAAGCGTCTGGAATGTTGCACCCGAGTACCAGGGTACGAAAACTGAGACATATTTGAACACGTCTCCCGATCACATGGTTGATCATACTCTAGGTTCCACATGCATGTTTTAGCTGAAGGAAGAATACCTTAAACCTGGGTAGTTGAAACCCGTGGAATGGGTACCATGCAATATGACTTCAAAGGGTCTTCATTTGCTCACCGAACCTCTCCAATCCTATCACTGCTGCGTTTATGCCCCTGTACACATGCTTGATTCTCTTTCGGAGACATAGCAATCCATAGGTTTTAAGATACTTACTAGTCAGGTACATTCTTAGGCGTTTAATATGCGGTGTTGAGTCCATTTCGTTGATCAAGGAGTAGCTCTTGTCTATTCCATATTTGGCTTAAGGAACTTTATCTGTGCTCATTTCAATCTCTGGTTTTATGCAGCACCCCAACTCACCTTTCCCCTTAAGCAAGCATAAGTTGGTTTTCTAAATTTGAGACCCTGTTCTGTTCTGTAATTCAGTTCCTGTGTAGCCAAGTTTACATTCCGTGTATTACTGATATCTTATGATGTTTCTTTTTCTGTGTGACTTATTTCAGTTAGAATCATCATACCTGAATCCACTCATTGTGCTGCTAAGGGCCTGATGACATAGATTTCATTGCTGAGTGATATTGCTTTGTAAGTAAATACCACAACTTCTTTATCCATTTTTCACTTTCTGCGATGTTGAACTTGTACTGTAAACGAGGTTCTTGTAAACAGAGGCGTCCCAAACTTTGGGGTGGCTGTGTCTTTTTGATTTTAATTTCCCTAAGCTATAGGACCATAAGTGGAAGTGCCCTAGGCTCTGTTGCTTTGTTTTTTAGATGTTTCAGGAAACACCATACACATCCCGCCCATCAGCATAACAAGGCTCCCAGTTCTCCATGGCCTGTCCTGCCTTTCTGGATTTTACACTTTTTTCAGATGGCCCTTTTGACCGGGGAGAAGTGAGACTTCATTGTAGTGCAGATTTCCTTTGCAAGCTTGCTTGGTTGGCCAAAAAGGGCGTATGCCTTTTTTCCTGAATAAATTCAGGAAAAAAGGCATACGCCCTTTTTGGCCAAGTGCATCATTGTGGACGTTCTGCCTCTTTTCCTATGCTTTAAATGCAATTCCAGTCTACCTCCTGAAATCGTTTTCCTGCAATTCTGCCTTGCTTTCAGTGCCTCTTCATAGCCTTACCTCAATATATTTTTTGAAAATAGTTGGCCTTTATAACTCTGCAGGTTTTTGAATTGCAGTGGCCCTTAGCTCCATTTTTCAGCTCTTATTTTTGTGATCTTGCCTCATAACCACAGGATTCCTTCAGGCCCTATTCTTCTTCTGGGGCACCTTGCTGTGCCTTTGGTTTATTCTTCTTACTGATGTGAATTTAGAGTGACATGTGCCCATTGAAACCGCTACAGCTAGTTTCTCACTGGTTCCCCCTATTCCCATTCATCCTCCGCACTAACTGCAGACTGTGCGATACCAGAACTTAAAGGCATTGACTCTCCATGTGGGGATATTTTTGGTAAAGCGGCTGGAATGTCGATCCGGAGCCCCAGGAGAGGAAAAATGAGGTGCGTTTTAGAAACCTTTCCCGATCATATGGTATACCAGTCGCTGGGTTTCCCAAGCATGGTTTAGCTGTAGGAAGATTCCCTTCAACCTGGAGTGTTGGGACCCTTGGAATGAGTAGCATGAAGTATTGCATTAAACTTTTGGCAGTTGCTCACCAAAGCTCATCAATCCTCTCAGCCCCAAGTGTCCAGCCTTATGTCTTATCCAGCTGTGGGTTTATATGTGGTCAATCCAGGTTGCATCACAGCCCCTGAGCGAATTTTGTAAGAATTTTTCTCTCTTTCATTGTTTCTGCGTTTTGTTTTTAAAATTTATTTCTATAATGGGGTTTAGCTCATTTTCACTGCTGTGTTTGTGCCACTCTGCACACACTTGATTCCCTTATGGAGATATATCAATACATGGGTTTTAAGATTCTTATTACTCAGATATATTTCTCTGCGGTGTATAGGGTGTGTTGAGGCCAGTTCATTGAGCAAGGTGTAGATCTTGTCTAATATCTATTTGGTTTATTGAACGGTATCTGTGCTAATTTCAAACTCTGGTTTTATGCATCACCCCACCTCTCCTTTCCCCTTAAGCTGAAATAAGTGTGTTTTCTAAATGTGAGACACTGTTCTGTTCTGTAATTCATTTCTTGTGCAGCCATATTTACCCTCCCTCTATAAGTGATATCTTATGATATGTTTCTTTTTCTGTTTGACTTATTTCAAGTAGTATTATCGGACCTAAATCCACTCTTTATCCTTCTACTAGCCTTATTACATTGATTTCATGGTGAAGAGATATTCCATTGTACATAAGTACCACATCTTCTTTATCCATTGTTCTCTTTCCTGGGATATTTAAGGTATACTGAAGTTGAGGTTCTTGTAAACAGAGTAGCCCTAAACTGTGGTGTGCTTGTGTCTTGTTAATTTTTAGATTTCCCTAGATATACTCCCATGATTGGAAGTGTCCTATGCTCTGTAGCTCTGTTTTTTAGATGATTTAGGAACCACCATACACTTCTCCAGAGTGGCTCTCGGCAGTTCACACACTGCCCATCAGCGTATAAAGGCTCCCTGTTCTCCATGGCCTGTCCTGCATTTCTGGTTTTTACAATTTTTTAGGATGGCCCTTTTGACCAGTGGGAAATGAGACTTCTTTGTTGTGCACATTTGCATTGCTTGCTTGCTTCGTTGCCCATAAAGTGCGTATGCGTTTTTTCCTGGATATAATCAGGAAAAAACGCATACGCCCTTTTGGGCCAACTGCATCATTGTCGAAATTCTGCCGCTTTTCATGTGCTTTAAAGACGAGTCCAATCTATCTCTTGAAATCTGTTTCTTGCAATTCTGTCTTGCATTCAGATCCTCTTCTTTGCCTTACCTCAACATATTTTTGGACGTTAGTTTTCATTTATAACTCTGCAGGTTTGTGAATTGCAGTGACCCTGAGCTCCATTTTTTAAGTTGCTCTTTTGTGAGCTGGCCTCAAACCCGCAGGATTGCTTCAGGCCCTATTTTGGCTCGGGCGAGGCGGGCTGAGCCTTTTTTCAATTCTTATTCTTAATGGGAAATTAGAGTGATATGTGCCCGTCCAAACCCCACAACTATTCTCTCATTGGTTCCCCGTTCATCCTCCTCACAATTTGCAAAATGTGTGAAACAGAAGTTGAAATGTGCTGATTCTCCAAGTGGGGAGATTCTAAGTAACGTGGCTGGAATGGTGAACAGGAGCACCAGGAGAGGATAAATGAGCTGCATTTTAGACACATCTCCCGATCACATGGTGTACAGTCCTCTGGGTTTTCCATGCATGTTTTAGCTGTAGGAAGATCCCTTGAACCTGCATATTTGGGACCCATTGAATGGGTACCAGGTAGTATTACTTTAAAGGGTGTGCATTTCCTCACCCAACCTCACATTTCTCTTAGCGCAAACAGTTTCCAGCCTTATGTCTCATCCTGCTGTGGGTCTAGATGTGTTCAATCCATGTTGCATCACCGGCCCTGAGGAAAAGTTGTAAGAGGTTTTCTCTGTCTCTCTGTCGTTTATTTTTTTCAATTTATTACTATATTGGTTACAGCTGATTTTCAAAGCTCTGTTTCTTGCTGCTGTACATCCACTTGATTCACGTACAGAGAGACATCAGTAAATTCTTTTTCAGATTCTTACCAGTCGTATATATTCTTTTCCGGTGACTTGAGTGTGCTGAGTGCAGTTCTTTTAGCTACCGTGTAGGCCTTGTTGATTATCAGTTTGGTATTTGGAATGGTATCTTTGCTAATTTCAACCTCCTGGGTGATGCCTCACCCCTCCCCACCTTTCCCGTTTAGCAGCCTTATGCGTGTTTTCTACATATTTGACTATGTTTTTGTTTTGTAATTTATTTCATGTGTAGCCATTTTAGATTCCACCTTTAAGTGATATCTTATGATATGTGTCTTTTTCTTTTTGAATTCTGTCACTTAGAAAGATCATACGTAACTCCTCCGGAGTTGTTACAACTGGCCATATTTCATTGATTTCCAGGCTGAATAATATTCCACTCTACCTAAGTACCACATCTCTACCCATTTTTTCCCTCCAGAGACATTTAAGTTATATCCTAGTTGAGGATCTTTTAAACAGAGAGGGGGTAAACATTGGGGTGCCTGTGTCCTCTCGATTTTTGTTTTTCTCAAGATATACGCCCATGAGTGCAAGTGCCCTATGCTCTGTAGCTCATTTTTTAGATGCTTTAGTAAACACAATACACTTCTCCAGAATGGCCGTTGGCAATATACATTTCCACTATAAGTCTCACAGGGCTCCCTCTTCTCCTTGCCCTGTCCTGCATTTCTGTTGTTTACGCTTTATGAGGATGGCTCTTCTGACTGATGCGAAGTGATATCTTTTGTAGTATTGACTTCCAGTGCCCACCTGTTTGGTTGGCTAAAAAAGTGTATGCCCTTTTCTTGAATATATACAGAAAAAAACGCATACACCCTTTTTGGCCAACTGCAATGTTGGCAATGTTCAGCTCCTTTTCTTGTGCTTAATGGCGAGTCCTTTCTACCTCCTCAAATCCCTTTCCTGCCATTCTCCCTTGCTTACAAGTCCTTTTCTCTGACTTTCCTCAAGACATTTTTCAGTGATGGATATTTTCAACTCTGCAGTTTTGTGAATTTTACTGCCCCTGAGTTCCATTGTTCAACTTGTGTTTATGGGAACTGGCCACAAAGCAGCGGGATTTCCTCAAGCCCTATACTGTTTCCATGGGCAACCCTAGCCTTTGGTCAATTCGTCTTCCTGATTGGAAATTAGAGTGACATGTGCCTGTCTGAACACCTAGGACTTGTCTCTCATTGTTCCTCATCCTTCCGCTTCATCCTCTGGACAAATTCCAAACTGTAAGCAACAGGATGTTGACAGTGCTGACATCTCCAAGTGGGGAGACTGTTAGTAAAGACGCTGGAGGGGTGAACCCGAGCACCAGGAGATGAGGAGATGAGATGCCTTTTCCAAACTCTTCCCGATCAGACGGTATACCATCCTCTGGGTGTGACAGACATGTTTTAGCAGTAGGAAGAGTCCCATTCATGTAAGGAGAACACCAGGGCTTTTTCAAAATCAGTGTCTCCCCGAAACCCAAACTGGGGAATTTTTTAAGCTACGGCTACACATATGTTCATTAAGGGCCTTGGGAAGTAGGCAGAGTCCAAACTTTAGATGATTGAAGTCTTCAGGGTCAGAAGCACTCACCACCAGCTTCCCTTAGGTTACACTTTAACTGTCATTGATAGATGATGTCAATAAAAATATCTATTCTTTTTCAGATTATTTCCCCTTATAGGTTATTGCAAAATGTTGAGTGTAGTTCCCTGTGCTATACAGTAGTTCCTTGTTGATGATCTATTTTATACATAGCAGTGTGTATGTGTTAATCCCAAACTGTTAATTTATCCCTCCTCCCACCTTTCCCCTTTGGTAATAATAAATTATAAGATTTTATACTTCTCAGAAATGGGGGAGCTGAAAGAGAGGTATCATTTTCAATGGAAAAGCATTTAAAACAAGATTGAAGCTTTAACCAAGATTATTAGATGTACATCCTTGGAAAGAAATCACTTCGTTTCTCTAATATTGACCTGACAAATAAGACAAACCTTTTCACTGAACTTGCTTATAATAAAGTGATGGAAATATCAAATGGAAGTGTTAGAAACATCTTATTTTACCCGAGCCTTATACACTGTTCTATGTTAACTACAGTTTGGCTCACACATCTGTTCATTGAGGTTACAATAGTCTCAATTTCTGTTACTGATCCTCCAGAGTGGACCCCAACAAGTGTCCCCCTGCCCAGTGTCATTGGGGCCAACAGATCGAGACTGAGTTTGGTTCACAAGCAAAGGAAACTTTATATTTTGATCAGAGAATGGAGAGGTGAGAGCATGCACTACCCCGTGGGCTGTGGGCTGGGCTGCTGTGTAGAGATCCTGTCAGAGTCAGTGGGAGGGAGGGGGCGGAGCTCTCGAGGGCCAGGTTGGCTGCAGCTCAGGCTCTATATCGTGGAGTCTGCACTGGGCCCCAGGAGCTGAGGTGTCGACCCAGCCATTCTGCACTAGGAAATCTGGTCTGAAGTGCCGGGTGTGGAACCTCTGCATGCGGGACCCTAGGAGCACGTGAAATTAGACAAAGCACAAAGGATAAAAAAGGTTAGACTTGACTTTATTGCCCAGATTCTATTTTTATCTCCCAGGGATTTTTAATGGGCTTTGCTGGGGACAAACCCCTCCTCTGCCTTTTGTCCCGTTCCTCATTCTTGGAGTGCTGAGGGTGCAGACACTTCTTCTGTAACTGCTGAGTGCTGAGTTGGGAGCCCTAATACCCGGGGGCGAGGGTCAGAGCTTCTCCCCAGCAGCCTCCAGGTGACGTTGATTGTCCCCAGGCCCCCTGCCTCCCTGCTCGTCCACCTGAGCACCAGCATTGGAAGTGTTATAGATTCTAATGACCTTTAAGGGTCCAGGAAAGAGATGTGCAGAGACGCTGTGGGGGCCGGTTTCACCCCGCCCCACATTTGTTCGGCCACCTTAGGCTGACCGTTTCTGCCAGCCTAGATGCTCTGACCAGTAGTCTGCGCTTTCTTCAATTAGGCCCCTGAATTAACGTACAAACAGCACCAGGTGTCAGAGCCCTGCCCGCTCAACTCCCAGACAGTCCAGGGTCAGTGGTGATCAAGGACCATGATGACCACTGAGTCAACAGCCTTTTGAAGTAAACAGGAGTCCAGCCGGTCTTATTGGCCACCATCATCACGGTGTCTGTAGGCTTTTCTATGGTGACAGTGTGATATACGGTTCCCCCGCCAAGATTATTAGCTCCCCTCTGGGTGCAGTAAGTCCTGCAAGCAGTAGTCTACTCTTTTGGGACACACTCTTATTGTTTTATGAGAGAAACTCCAGGTCAAGTGATGTTCACACGAGTCGTCATGGTGCCCTGTTGCCCCCGGTTATCTCTCTGGATGTTGGAGTTGGAGGGCCTCCTCACTCGAGGTCGGTGTGCCCACGGAGCGAACCCTGCAACTTCAGGGCATCGTTGGTGGTTAGGATCACCACGTGGGGTCCTTTTCCCTTAGGAAGGAGGTGGCCTTTTGGGCTGCTGATTTCCAGGTTTTTAGATACCGCCAGTATCTTGGCCAGATGCGGCAGTGGGCCAAGCCCCTTGGTGACCGTAGTTTATCCTACCTGGATGGCATTCTTGCATTGTTCCATTTCAAGTGGTCCCAGTTTTTGCACTAATTCTCCAATGGCGATTCACCTTTCACCGGGAATGTAAAGGTCAAAGGGTTTAGCTAAATTAGGGAGTTCCAGGGCAAGGGTCTGAATTGACTGCTCTTTCCATTCTTGAAAGGCCACTTCTGGATTCTATTCAAAAGGATCATCATCTTTTCCTTTCAGTGTTTCATATAGAGGCCCAGCTAGTAGACTGTAGTTAGGGATCCAGAAGCAGCAAACCCTGGCCTCCCCAGGAACCCCTAAGCTGTCTTCTAGTTTTAGAAAGGGGTAAGGCTGCAAATGGTTTCTTCCCTTTCCTGGGATGGGCTTCTCCGACCTTCTGTGAGAATGAAGCCCAGGCAGGTCACCGCAGTCTGTGATATTTGAGCTTTTTCTTGGACAACTTCTATCCTTTATTGGCTTGGTAGTTCAGAGGCCTCCTTAGTAGGGCTGGCGATCAGAATGTCGTCTGCGTACTGAAGGAGGGTTTCCTTTTCCAGAGGTAGAACTTTTAGGTCTTTAGCTAAGCTTTCCCCAAAGATGGTGTGGGAATTTTTGCACCCTTGGGGCAAGACGGCCCGGAAGTATTGTTTTAGTTGTATGTTGAGTCCTGCCACTCACAAGCCAAAATTTCTTGTGACTCTGGGACTAATGGAATACAAAAGAAGGCATCATTGAAGACTAATACAGAATACCATGTCCTGGTGGTTGGTAGAATGACCAGCAGGGTGTAGGAATTAGGAGCAACTGGAGGTATATCCTCGGTGGCTTCACTGACTGTCCTGACATCCTTTACCAGGTCCCCAGCAGCCCATGGGGCTCTCATGGTCAGACCAATCCCAGAATATGGAGCTCACCTGGGCAGGTACCCCACCCCCACCCCAGCCCACGGGGCTCTCGTGGTCAGGCCCTTCCCAGGATACAGAGCTACCCTTGCAGGTACCATGGCAGGGCTGGGCACACAGGAACCGTGCACATAGCCCTCATTGCAGAGCACCCCCAGCTCACCTGTCGCTCAGAGCTGGCACAGAGCACCTCAGAGCAGGACTTGAACTAACAAACAGCAGCTGCGACAGGTCTGTGACCCTGGGCATCACTCTGTGCGGCCTCCCTCCACCTGGTCTTCCAGAGACTTCCACTGCACCCGGGGCACCAGGCCTCTGTCTCCAACCACCACCCACCCCTCCTCTCCCTGACTCCTGGGTTCCTCTCATAAGGAGAGGGTTTTCTTGAAGTTGTCTCCCACTCATGGGCCAGATAAAATGATTAGAAAACAAGCCAAAGCTGCAGCCCCTTGTCTATCCTGACTCTCAGGAGCCCACACCTGTTCCTTGGACCTGGCCGGTTCAGCAAGTTCCATTTTCTGCAACTGTGAGCCCCTGAGGGGTGATGATTGGCTGACCTGGGCAGCCTTACCGTGCGGGCCAGCCCTCCCCAGGTGTGCCTGGGTTGAGATCAATATAAATACCACTCCAGGCAGCAAGAGCCCCTGCAGCCGTGCCTGACGCCATTTTCTCTGCCCTGTCAGCAGTCTCGGGGCTGGGCTGGTGGGAGGGAGTGAGAGGCCACGGCTTTGTGGGTGGCCCAGTGTGAGTGGGGCTCTGCTGGACTTTCTGCAGCAGTTGCCAGGCTGCCACCTGCTAAAGAAGAGGATGTGTCACCCATACCTGCTGCTGGAATTTCTCTCTGGGCAGAGGTGAGGAAGGAAAAAAGCAGTGGGGGCAGGGACAGGACGGGTATCTCAGTCAGGGAAATGGAAATCTTCCAGAAGAGCACCCAGGGCCAGGACCATCCTGGCTGGCCTGCAGGCACCAAGTCGGCCGGCATGCTGTCACTCGTGTGGCTCTATGGCCCTTCCTCTAGGCTTTCAAGTCCTTGTATATATTCAGGTGTTTTACCTGGGACGGGTGGGAATAGTTCAGCAGCAACTGGCCTGGGGCTCAGCTCACGTTTACTCACAGATGCCTCGGCACGGTGCCCCAGCTTTGCAATGAGGACGCTTGTTGCGTGGGGGCTGCTGGCTGAATGGGAGATGATTCCCCACCACTGGCCAACTTCAGAATTGTTTACAACTGGAGCAAGTGCCCTGATACGGTTTTCCTCTGTGGAACTGGTGGGTTCTGTGTTTTTTTTCTCTTTTTCGTTTTTGGTTCAAGGTAGATTTTATTCCTCTTTTTTGTATTTACAGATATAAGCATGGAAATAATTTATTCATATAAATACATGTATGTGAAGGGAATAATTGTTTTTTCTGTTTTATTTTTTAAATTTTATTTCTTTTTAATTTTGAATTTTATTTTATATTTTTATACAGCAGGTTCTTATTGGTTATCTATTTTATACATATAAATGTATACATGCCAATCCCAGTCTCTCAACTCCTCCCACCACCACCCCCCCAACAGCTTTCCCCCTTGTTGTCCATACATTTGTTGTCTACATCTGTTGCTCTATTTATGCCTTGCAAAATGGTTAATCTGTACAGTTTTTCTAGGTTCCACATATATGCATGAATATACAAGATTTGTTTTTGTCTTTCTGACTTACTTCACTCTGTATGACAGTCTCTAGATCCATCGACGTCTCTACAAATGACCCAATTTCATTCCTTTTCATGGCTTAGTAATATTCCATTTTATATATGTACCACAGCTTTATGCATTCGTCTGTCTGTGGGCATTTAGGTTGCTTCCATTACCTCGATATTGTAAATAGTGATGCAATGAACATTGCGGTGAATGTCTCGTTTTGATTTATGGTTTTGTCTGGGTATATGTCCAGTACTGGGATTGCTGTATCATATGGTAATTCTATTGTTAGTTTCTTAAGAAACTCCATATTGTTCTCCGTAGTGACTGTATCAATTTATATTCCCAACAATAGTGGAAGAGGGTTCCTTTACTCCACACCCTTTCCAGCATTTTTGTTTGTAGATTTTCTCATGATGCCCATTCTATCAGGTGTGAGGTGATACCTCATTGTTGAGTCCATTTTGTTGAGCAAGGGGTAGGTCTTGTCTATTACATATTTGGCTTATTGAATGGTATCTGTGCTAATTTCAAACTCTGGTTTTATGCAGCACCCCAACTCACTTTCCCCCTTAAGGAAGCATAAGTTGGTTTTCTAAACTTGAGACCCTGTTCTGTTTTGTAATTCAGTTCATGTGTAGCCAAGTTCACATTCCGTGTATTAGTGATATCTTATGATGTTTCTTTTTCTGTGTGACATATTTCAGTTAGAATCATCATACCTGAATCCACTCATTATGCTGCTATGGGCCTGATGACGTAGATTTCATGGCTGAGTGATTTTGCATTGTACATAAGTACCACAACTTCTTTATCCATTTTTCACTTTCTGCGATATTAAACTTATACCGTAAATGAGGTTCTTGTAAACAGAGCTGTCCCAAACTGTGGGGTGGCTGTGTCTTTTTGATTTTAATTTCCCTAAGCTATAGGACCATAAGTGGAAGTGCCCTAGGCTCTGTTGCTTTGTTTTTTAGATGTTTCAGGAAACACCATAAACTTCTCCCGAGTGGCTGTTGGCAATTTACATCCCGCCCATCAGCATAACAAGGCTCCAAGTTCTCCATGGCCTGTCCTGCCTTTCTGGATTTTACACTTTTCTCAGATGGCCCTTTTGACCGGGGGGAAGTGAGACTTCATTGTAGTGCAAATTTCCTTTGCAAGCTTGCTTGGTTGGCCAAAAAGGGCGTATGTCAGGAAAAAACGCATACGCCCTTTTTGGCGAAGTGCATCATTGTGGTCGTTCTCCCTGTTTTCCTATGCTTTCAATGCAATTCCAGTCTACCTCCTGAAATCGGTTTCCTGCAATTCTTCCCCGCTTTCAAGTCCTCTTGGCAACCTTACTTCAGTATATTTTTGGACGATAGCTGTCATTTATAAGTCTGCAGGTTTGTGAATTACAGTGCCCCTGAGCTCCTTTCTTCAACTCGCTTTCTTGTGAGCTGGCCACAACACCGCAGGATGGCTTCAGGCCCTAATCTGGTCCCGGCACGACATGCTGAGCCTTTGGTTAATTCCTCTTCCTGGTGGGAAATGAGAGTAAAATTTGCCCGTCCAGACACCTCCAGCTAGTCTCTCATTGGTTCTCCCTATTCCTGTTCATCTTCCGCAGAAATTGCAAACTGGGCCAAACAGGAGGTTAAAGGCACTGACTCTGCAAGTCGGGAGGGTGTTAGTAAAGCGTCTGGAATGTTGCACCCGAGTACCAGGGGACGAGAACTGAGACATTTTGGAACATGTCTCCCGATCACATGGTTGATCATACTCTGGGTTCCACATGCATGTTTTAGCTGAAGGAGGAATCCCTGAAACCTGGAGAGTTGAGACCCGTGGAATGGGTACCATGCAATATGACTTCAAAGTGTCTTCATTTGCTCACCGAACCTCTCCAATCCTATCACTGCTGCATTTATGCCCCTGGACACACGCTTGATTCTCTTTTGGAGATATAGCAATCCATAGGTTTTAAGATACTTACTAGTCAGGTACATTCTTAGGCGCTTAATATGGGGTGTTGAGTCCATTTCGTTGAGCAAGGAGTAGCTCTTGTCTATTCCATATTTGGCTTAAGGAACTTTATCTGTGCTCATTTCAATCTCTGGTTTTATGCAGCACCCCAACTCACCTTTCCCCTTAAGCAAGCATAAGTTGGTTTTCTAAATTTGAGACCCTGTTCTGTTTTGTAATTCAGTTCCTGTGTAGCCAAGTTTACATTCCGTGTATTAGTGATATCTTATGATGTTTCTTTTTCTGTGTGACTTATTTCAGTTAGAATCATCATACCTGAATCCACTCATAATGCTGCTACGGGCCTGATGACATAGATTTCATTGCTGAGTGATATTGCATTTTACGTAAGTACCACAACTTCTTTATCCATTTTTCACTTTCTGCAATATTGAACTTGTACCGTAAACGAGGTTCTTGTAAACAGAGCCGTCCCAAACTTTGGGGTGGCTGTGTCTTTTTGATTTTAATTTCCCTAAGCTATAGGACCATAAGTGGAAGTGCCGTAGGCTCTGTTGCTTTGTTTTTTAGATGTTTCAGGAAACACCATACACTTCTCCCGAGTGTCTGTTGGCAATTTACATCCCGCCCATCAGCATAACAAGGCTCCCAGTTCTCCATGGCCTGTCCTGCCTTTCTGGAATTTACACTTTTTTCAGATGGCCCTTTTGACCGGGTTGAAGTGAGACTTCATTGTAGTGCAGATTTCCTTTGCAAGTTTCCTTGGTTGGCCAAAAAGGGCGTATGCGGTTTTTCCTGAATATATTCAGGAAAAAACGCATACGCCCTTTTTGGCCAAGTGCATCATTGTGGACGTTCTGCCTCTTTTCCTATGCTTTCAATGCAATTCCAGTCTACCTCCTGAAATCGGTTTCCTGCAATTCTGCCCCGCTTTCAAGTCCTCTTGGCAGCCTTACTTCAGTATATTTTTGGACGATATCTGTCATTTATAACTCTGCAGGTTTGTGAATTACAGTGCCCCTGAGCTCCTTTCTTCAACTCGCTTTCTTTTGAGCTGGCCGCAACACCGCAGGATGGCTTCAGGCCCTAATCTGGTTCCGTCACGGCACGCTGAGCCTTTGGTTAATTCCTCTTCCTGGTGGGAAATGAGAGTTAAATTTGCCCGTCCAGACACCTCCAGCTAGTCTCTCATTGGTTCTCGCTATTCCTGTTCATCTTCCGCAGAAATTGCAAACTGGGCCAAACAGGAGGTTAAAGGGACTGACTCTCCAAGTCGGGAGAGTGTTAGTAAAGCGTCTGGAATGTTGCACCCAAGTACCAGGGTACGAAAACTGAGACATATTTGAACACGTCTCCCGATCACATGGTTGATCATACTCTAGGTTCCACATGCATGTTTTAGCAGAAGGAAGAATACCTTAAAACTGGGTAGTTGAAACCCGTGGAATGGGTACCATGCAATATGACTTCAAAGGGTCTTCATTTGCTCACTGAACCTCTCCAATCCTATCACTGCTGCGTTTATGCCCCTGTACACATGCTTGATTCTCTTTTGGAGACATAGCAATCCATAGGTTTTAATATACTTACTAGTCAGGTACATTCTTAGGCATTTAATATGCGGTGTTGAGTCCATTTCGTTGAGCAAGGAGTAGCTCTTGTCTATTCCATATTTGGCTTAAGGAACTTTATCTGTGCTCATTTCAATGTCTGGTTTTATGCAGCACCCCAACTCACCTTTCCCCTTAAGCAAGCATAAGTTGGTTTTCTAATTTTGAGACCCTGTTCTGTTTTGGAATTCAGTTCCTGTGTAGCCAAGTTTACATTCCGTGTATTAGTGATATCTTATGATGTTTCTTTTTCTGTGTGACTTATTTCAGTTAGAATCATCGTACCTGAATCCACTCATTATGCTGCTACGGGCCTGATGACATAGATTTCATTGTTGAGTGATACTGCATTGTACGTAAGTACCACAAGTTCTTTATCCATTTTTCACTTTCTGTGATATTGATCTTGTACGGTAAACGAGGTTCTTGTAAACAGAGGCGTCCCAAACTTTGGGGTGGCTGTGTCTTTTTGATTTTAATTTCCCTAAGCTATAGGACCATAAGTGGAAGTGCCCTAGGCTCTGTTGCTTTGTTTTTTAGATGTTTCAGGAAACACCATACACTTCTCCCGAGTGTCTGTTTGCAGTTTACATCCCGCCCATCAGCATAACAAGGCTCCCAGTTCTCCATGGCCTGTCCTGTCTTTCTGGATTTTACACTTTTTTCAGATGGCCCTTTTGACCGGGGGGAAGTGAGACTTCATTGTAGTGCAGATTTCCTTTGCAAGTTTGCTTGGTTGGCCAAAAAGGGCGTATGCGTTTTTTCCTGAATATATTCAGGAAAAAACGCATACGCCCTTTTTGGCCAAGTGCATCATTGTGGACGTTCTGCCTCTTTTCCTATGCTTTCAATGCAATTCCAGTCTACTTCCTGAAATCGGTTTCCTGCAATTCTGCGCCACTTTCAAGTCCTCTTGGCAGCCTTACTTCAGTATATTTTTGGACGATAGCTGTCATTTATAACTCTGCAGGTTTGTGAATTACAGTGCCCCTGAGCTCCTTTCTTCAACTCGCTTTCTTTTGAGCTGGCCGCAACACCGCAGGATGGCTTCAGGCCCTAATCTGGTTCCGGCACGGCACGCTGAGCCTTTGGTTAATTCCTCTTCCTGGTGGGAAATGAGAGTTAAATTTGCCCGTCCAGACACCTCCAGCTAGTCTGTCATTGGTTCTCGCTATTCCTTTTCATCTTCCGCAGAAATTGCAAACTGGGCCAAACAGGAGGTTAAAGGGACTGACTCTCCAAGTCGGGAGGGTGTTAGTAAAGCGTCTGGAATGTTGCACCCGAGTACCAGGGTACGAGAACTGAGACATATTTGAACACGTCTCCCGATCACATGGTTGATCATACTCTAGGTTCCACATGCATGTTTTAGCTGAAGGAAGAATACCTTAAACCTGGGTAGTTGAAACCCGTGGAATGGGTACCATGCAATATGACTTCAGAGGGTTTTCATTTGCTCACCGAACCTCTCCAATCCTATCACTGCTGCATTTATGCCCCTGGACACACGCTTGATTCTCTTTTGGAGATATAGCAATCCATAGGTTTTAAGATACTTACTAGTCAGGTACATTCTTAGGCGCTTAATATGGGGTGTTGAGTCCATTTCGTTGAGCAAGGAGTAGCTCTTGTCTATTCCATATTTGGCTTAAGGAACTTTATCTGTGCTCATTTCAATCTCTGGTTTTATGCAGCACCCCAACTCACCTTTACCCTTAAGCAAGCATAAGTTGGTTTTCTAAATATGAGACCCTGTTCTGTTCTGTAATTCAGTTCCTGTGTAGCCAAGTTTACATTCCGTGTATTACTGATATCTTATGATGTTTCTTTTTCTGTGTGACTTATTTCAGTTAGAATCATCATACCTGAATCCACTCATTGTGCTGCTAAGGGCCTGATGACATAGATTTCATTGCTGAGTGATATTGCTTTGTAAGTAAATACCACAAATTCTTTATCCATTTTTCACTTTCTGCGATGTTGAACTTGTACTGTAAACGAGGTTCTTGTAAACAGAGGCGTCCCAAACTTTGGGGTGGCTGTGTCTTTTTGATTTTAATTTCCCTAAGCTATAGGACCATAAGTGGAAGTGCCCTAGGCTCTGTTGCTTTGTTTTTTAGATGTTTCAGGAAACACCATACACTTCTCCCGAGTGTCTGTTGGCTATTTACATCCCGCCCGTCAGCATAACAAGGCTCCCAGTTCTCCATGGCCTGTCCTGCCTTTCTGGATTTTACACTTTTTTCAGATGGCCCTTTTGACCGGGGGGAAGTGAGACTTCATTGTAGTGCAGATTTCCTTTGCAAGCTTGCTTGGTTGGCCAAAAAGGGCGTATGCGTTTTTCCCAGAATATATTCAGGAAAAAACACATACGCCCTTTTTGGCCAAGTGCATCATTGTGGACGTTCTGCCTCTTTTCCTATGCTTTCAATGCAATTCCAGTCTACCTCCTGAAATCGGTTTCCTGCAATTCTGCCCCGCTTTCAAGTCCTCTTGGCAGCCTTACTTCAGTATATTTTTGGACGATAGCTGTCATTTATAACTCTGCAGGTTTGTGAATTACAGTGCCCCTGAGCTCCTTTCTTCAACTCGCTTTCTTTTGAGCTGGCCGCAACACCGCAGGATGTCTTCAGGCCCTAATCTGGTTCCGGCAGGGCACGCTGAGCCTTTGGTTAATTCCTCTTCCTGGTGGGAAATGAGAGTTAAATTTGCCCGTCCAGACACCTCCAGCTAGTCTCTCATTGGTTCTCGCTATTCCTGTTCATCTTCCGCAGAAATTGCAAACTGGGCCAAACAGGAGGTTAAAGGGACTGACTCTCCAAGTCGGGAGGGTGTTAGTAAAGCGTCTGGAATGTTGCACCCGAGTACCAGGGTACGAAAACTGAGACATATTTGAACACGTTTCCCGATCACATGGTTGATCATACTCTAGGTTCCACATGCATGTTTTAGCTGAAGGAAGAATCCCTTAAACCTGGGTAGTTGAAACCCGTGGAATGGGTACCATGCAATATGACTTCAGAGGGTCTTCATTTGCTCACCGAACCTCTCCAATCCTATCACTGCTGCGTTTATGCCCCTGTACACATGCTTGATTCTCTTTCGGAGACATAGTAATCCATAGGTTTTAAGATACTTACTAGTCAGGTACATTCTTAGGCGTTTAATATGCGGTGTTGAGTCCATTTCGTTGAGCAAGGAGTAGCTCTTGTCTATTCCATATTTGGCTTAAGGAACTTTATCTGTGCTCATTTCAATCTCTGGTTTTATGCAGCACCCCAACTCACCTTTCCCCTTAAGCAAGCATAAGTTGGTTTTCTAAATTTGACACCCTGTTCTGTTCTGTAAATCAGTTCCTGTGTAGCCAAGTTTACATTCCGTGTATTACTGATATCTTATGATGTTTCTTTTTCTGTGTGACTTATTTCAGTTAGAATCATCATACCTGAATCCACTCATTGTGCTGCTAAGGGCCTGATGACATAGATTTCATTGCTGAGTGATATTGCTTTGTAAGTAAATACCACAACTTCTTTATCCATTTTTCACTTTCTGCGATGTTGAACTTGTACTGTAAACGAGGTTCTTGTAAACAGAGGCGTCCCAATGTTTGGGGTGGCTGTGTCTTTTTTATTTTAATTTCCCTAAGCTATAGGACCATAAGTGGAAGTGCCCTAGGCTCTGTTGCTTTGTTTTTTAGATGTTTCAGGAAACACCATACACTTCTCCCGAGTGTCTGCTGGCAATTTTCATCCCGCCCATCAGCATAACAAGGCTCCCAGTTCTCCATGGCCTGTCCTGCCTTTCTGGATTTTACACTTTTTTCAGATGGCCCTTTTGACCGGGGGGAAGTGAGACTTCATTGTAGTGCAGATTTCCTTTGCAAGCTTGCTTGGTTGGCCAAAAAGGGCGTATGCGTTTTTTCCTGAATATATTCAGGAAAAAACGCATACGCCCTTTTTGGCCAAGTGCATCATTGTGGACGTTCTGCCTCTTTTCCTATGCTTTCAATGCAATTCCAGTCTACCTCCTGAAATCGGTTTCCTGCAATTCTGCCCCGCTTTCAAGTCCTCTTGGCAGCCTTACTTCAGTATATTTTTGGACGATAGCTGTCATTTATAACTCTGCAGGTTTGTGAATTACAGTGCCCCTGAGCTCCTTTCTTCAACTCGCTTTCTTTTGAGCTGGCCGCAACACCGCAGGATGGCTTCAGGCCCTAATCTGGTTCCGGCACGGCACGCTGAGCCTTTGGTTAATTCCTCTTCCTGGTGGGAAATGAGAGTTAAATTTGCCCGTCCAGACACCTCCAGCTAGTCTCTCATTGGTTCTCGCTATTCCTGTTCATCTTCCGCAGAAATTGCAAACTGGGCCAAACAGGAGTTTAAAGGGACTGACTCTCCAAGTCGGGAGGGTGTTAGTAAAGCGTCTGGAATGTTGCACCCGAGTACCAGGGTACGAAAACTGAGACATATTTGAACACGTTTCCCGATCACATGGTTGATCATACTCTAGGTTCCACATGCATGTTTTAGCTGAAGGAAGAATCCCTGAAACCTGGAGAGTTGAGACCCGTGGAATGGGTACCATGCAATATGACTTCAAAGGGTCTTTGTTTGCTCACCGAACCTCTCCAATCCTATCACTGCTGCATTTATGCCCCTGGACACACGCTTGATTCTCTTTTGGAGATATAGCAATCCATAGGTTTTAAGATACTTACTAGTCAGGTACATTCTTAGGCGCTTAATATGGGGTGTTGAGTCCATTTCGTTGAGCAAGGAGTAGCTCTTGTCTATTCCATATTTGGCTTAAGGAACTTTATCTGTGCTCATTTCAATCTCTGGTTTTATGCAGCACCCCAACTCACCTTTACCCTTAAGCAAGCATAAGTTGGTTTTCTAAATATGAGACCCTGTTCTGTTCTGTAATTCAGTTCCTGTGTAGCCAAGTTTACATTCCGTGTATTACTGATATCTTATGATGTTTCTTTTTCTGTGTGACTTATTTCAGTTAGAATCGTCATACCTGAATCCACTCATTGTGCTGCTAAGGGCCTGATGACATAGATTTCATTGCTGAGTGATATTGCTTTGTAAGTAAATACCACAAATTCTTTATCCATTTTTCACTTTCTGCGATGTTGAACTTGTACTGTAAACGAGGTTCTTGTAAACAGAGGCGTCCCAAACTTTGGGGTGGCTGTGTCTTTTTGATTTTAATTTCCCTAAGCTATAGGACCATAAGTGGAAGTGCCCTAGGCTCTGTTGCTTTGTTTTTTAGATGTTTCAGGAAACACCATACACTTCTCCCGAGTGTCTGTTGGCTATTTACATCCCGCCCGTCAGCATAACAAGGCTCCCAGTTCTCCATGGCCTGTCCTGCCTTTCTGGATTTTACACTTTTTTCAGATGGCCCTTTTGACCGGGGGGAAGTGAGACTTCATTGTAGTGCAGATTTCCTTTGCAAGCTTGCTTGGTTGGCCAAAAAGGGCGTATGCGTTTTTCCCAGAATATATTCAGGAAAAAACACATACGCCCTTTTTGGCCAAGTGCATCATTGTGGACGTTCTGCCTCTTTTCCTATGCTTTCAATGCAATTCCAGTCTACCTCCTGAAATCGGTTTCCTGCAATTCTGCCCCGCTTTCAAGTCCTCTTGGCAGCCTTACTTCAGTATATTTTTGGACGATAGCTGTCATTTATAACTCTGCAGGTTTGTGAATTACAGTGCCCCTGAGCTCCTTTCTTCAACTCGCTTTCTTTTGAGCTGGCCGCAACACCGCAGGATGTCTTCAGGCCCTAATCTGGTTCCGGCAGGGCACGCTGAGCCTTTGGTTAATTCCTCTTCCTGGTGGGAAATGAGAGTTAAATTTGCCCGTCCAGACACCTCCAGCTAGTCTCTCATTGGTTCTCGCTATTCCTGTTCATCTTCCGCAGAAATTGCAAACTGGGCCAAACAGGAGGTTAAAGGGACTGACTCTCCAAGTCGGGAGGGTGTTAGTAAAGCGTCTGGAATGTTGCACCCGAGTACCAGGGTACGAAAACTGAGACATATTTGAACACGTTTCCCGATCACATGGTTGATCATACTCTAGGTTCCACATGCATGTTTTAGCTGAAGGAAGAATCCCTTAAACCTGGGTAGTTGAAACCCGTGGAATGGGTACCATGCAATATGACTTCAGAGGGTCTTCATTTGCTCACCGAACCTCTCCAATCCTATCACTGCTGCGTTTATGCCCCTGTACACATGCTTGATTCTCTTTCGGAGACATAGTAATCCATAGGTTTTAAGATACTTACTAGTCAGGTACATTCTTAGGCGTTTAATATGCGGTGTTGAGTCCATTTCGTTGAGCAAGGAGTAGCTCTTGTCTATTCCATATTTGGCTTAAGGAACTTTATCTGTGCTCATTTCAATCTCTGGTTTTATGCAGCACCCCAACTCACCTTTCCCCTTAAGCAAGCATAAGTTGGTTTTCTAAATTTGAGACCGTGTTCTGTTCTGTAATTCAGTTCCTGTGTAGCCAAGTTTACATTCCGTGTATTACTGATATCTTATGATGTTTCTTTTTCTGTGTGACTTATTTCAGTTAGAATCATCATACCTGAATCCACTCATTGTGCTGTTAAGGGCCTGATGACATAGATTTCATTGCTGAGTGATATTGCTTTGTAAGTAAATACCACAACTTCTTTATCCATTTTTCACTTTCTGCGATGTTGAACTTGTACTGTAAACGAGGTTCTTGTAAACAGAGGCGTCCCAAACTTTGGGATGGCTGTGTCTTTTTGATTTTAATTTCCCTAAGCTATAGGACCATAAGTGGAAGTGCCCTAGGCTCTGTTGCTTTGTTTTTTAGATGTTTCAGGAAACACCATACACTTCTCCCGAGTGTCTGTTGGCAATTTACATCCCGCCCGTCAGCATAACAAGGCTCCCAGTTCTCCATGGGCTGTCCCGCCTTTCTGGATTTTACACTTTTTTCAGATGGCCCTTTTGACCGGGGGGAAGTGAGACTTCATTGTAGTGCAGATTTCCTTTGCAAGCTTGCTTGGTTGGCCAAAAAGGGCGTATGCGTTTTTTCCTGAATATATTCAGGAAAAAACGCATACGCCCTTTTTGGCCAAGTGCATCATTGTGGACGTTCTGCCTCTTTTCCTATGCTTTCAATGCAATTCCAGTCTACCTCCTGAAATCGGTTTCCTGCAATTCTGCCCCGCTTTCAAGTCCTCTTGGCAGCCTTACTTCAGTATATTTTTGGACGATAGCTGTCATTTATAAGTCTGCAGGTTTGTGAATTACAGTGCCCCTGAGCTCCTTTCTTCAACTTGCTTTCTTGTGACCTGGCCGCAACAACGCAGGATGGCTTCAGGCCCTAATCTGGTTCCGGCACGGCACGCTGAGCCTTTGGTTAATTCCTCTTCCTGGTGGGAAATGAGAGTTAAATTTGCCCGTCCAGACACCTCCAGCTAGTCTCTCATTGGTTCTCGCTATTCCTGTTCATCTTCCGCAGAAATTGCAAACTGGGCCAAACAGGAGGTTAAAGGGACTGACTCTCCAAGTCGGGAGGGTGTTAGTAAAGCATCTGGAATGTTGCACCCGAGTACCAGGTTACGAGAACTGAGACATATTTGAACACGTTTCCCGATCACATGGTTGATCATACTCTAGGTTCCACATGCATGTTTTAGCTGAAGGAAGAATACCTTAAACCTGGGTAGTTGAAACCCGTGGAATGGGTACCATGCAATATGACTTCAAAGGGTCTTTGTTTGCTCACCGAACCTCTCCAATCCTATCACTGCTGCATTTATGCCCCTGGACACACGCTTGATTCTCTTTTGGAGATATAGCAATCCATAGGTTTTAAGATACTTACTAGTCAGGTACATTCTTAGGCGCTTAATATGGGGTGTTGAGTCCATTTCGTTGAGCAAGGAGTAGCTCTTGTCTATTCCATATTTGGCTTAAGGAACTTTATCTGTGCTCATTTCAATCTCTGGTTTTATGCAGCACCCCAACTCACCTTTCCCCTTAAGCAAGCATAAGTTGGTTTTCTAAATTTGAGACCCTGTTCTGTTCTGTAATTCAGTTCCTGTGTAGCCAAGTTTACATTCCGTGTATTACTGATATCTTATGATGTTTCTTTTTCTGTGTGACTTATTTCAGTTAGAATCATCATACCTGAATCCACTCATTGTGCTGCTAAGGGCCTGATGACATAGATTTCATTGCTGAGTGATATTGCTTTGTAAGTAAATACCACAACTTCTTTATCCATTTTTCACTTTCTGTGATGTTGAACTTGTACTGTAAACGAGGTTCTTGTAAACAGAGGCGTTCCAAACTTTGGGGTGGCTGTGTCTTTTTGATTTTAATTTCCCTAAGCTATAGGACCATAAGTGGAAGTGCCCTAGGCTCTGTTGTTTTGTTTTTTAGATGTTTCAGGAAACACCATACACTTCTCCCGAGTGTCTGTTGGCAATTTACATCCCGCCCGTCAGCATAACAAGGCTCCCAGTTCTCCATGGCCTGTCCCGCCTTTCTGGATTTTACACTTTTTTCAGATGGCCCTTTTGACCGGGGGCAAGTGAGACTTCATTGTAGTGCAGATTTCCTTTGCAAGCTTGCTTGGTTGGCCAAAAAGGGCGTATGCGTTTTTCCCAGAATATATTCAGGAAAAAACACATACGCCCTTTTTGGCCAAGTGCATCATTGTGGACGTTCTGCCTCTTTTCCTATGCTTTCAATGCAATTCCAGTCTACCTCCTGAAATCGGTTTCCTGCAATTCTGCCCCGCTTTCAAGTCCTCTTGGCAGCCTTACTTCAGTATATTTTTGGACGATAGCTGTCATTTATAACTCTGCAGTTTTGTGAATTACAGTGCCCCTGAGCTCCTTTCTTCAACTCGCTTTCTTGTGACCTGGCCGCAACACCGCAGGATGGCTTCAGGCCCTAATCTGGTTCCGGCAGGGCACGCTGAGCCTTTGGTTAATTCCTCTTCCTGGTGGGAAATGAGAGTTAAATTTGCCCGTCCAGACACCTCCAGCTAGTCTCTCATTGGTTCTCGCTATTCCTGTTCATCTTCCGCAGAAATTGCAAACTGGGCCAAACAGGAGGTTAAAGGGACTGACTCTCCAAGTCGGGAGGGTGTTAGTAAAGCGTCTGGAATGTTGCACCCGAGTACCAGGGTACGAAAACTGAGACATATTTGAACACGTTTCCCGATCACATGGTTGATCATACTCTAGGTTCCACATGCATGTTTTAGCTGAAGGAAGAATCCCTGAAACCTGGAGAGTTGAGACCCGTGGAATGGGTACCATGCAATATGACTTCAAAGGGTATTTGTTTGCTCACCGAACCTCTCCAATCCTATCACTGCTGCATTTATGCCCCTGGACACACGCTTGATTCTCTTTTGGAGATATAGCAATCCATAGGTTTTAAGATACTTACTAGTCAGGTACATTCTTAGGCGCTTAATATGGGGTGTTGAGTCCATTTCGTTGAGCAAGGAGTAGCTCTTGTCTATTCCATATTTGGCTTAAGGAAATTTATCTGTGCTCATTTCAATCTCTGGTTTTATGCAGCACCCCAACTCACCTTTCCCCTTAAGCAAGCATAAGTTGGTTTTCTAAATTTGAGACCGTGTTCTGTTCTGTAATTCAGTTCCTGTGTAGCCAAGTTTACATTCCGTGTATTACTGATATCTTATGATGTTTCTTTTTCTGTGTGACTTATTTCAGTTAGAATCATCATACCTGAATCCACTCATTGTGCTGCTAAGGGCCTGATGACATAGATTTCATTGCTGAGTGATATTGCTTTGTAAGTAAATACCACAACTTCTTTATCCATTTTTCACTTTCTGCGATGTTGAACTTGTACGCTAAACGAGGTTCTTGTAAACAGAGGCGTCCCAAACTTTGGGGTGGCTGTGTCTTTTTGATTTTAATTTCCCTAAGCTATAGGACCATAAGTGGAAGTGCCCTAGGCTCTGTTGCTTTGTTTTTTAGATGTTTCAGGAAACACCATACACTTCTCCCGAGTGTCTGTTGGCAATTTACATCCCGCCCGTCAGCATAACAAGGCTCCCAGTTCTCCATGGGCTGTCCCGCCTTTCTGGATTTTACACTTTTTTCAGATGGCCCTTTTGACCGGGGGGAAGTGAGACTTCATTGTAGTGCAGATTTCCTTTGCAAGCTTGCTTGGTTGGCCAAAAAGGGCGTATGCGTTTTTCCCAGAATATATTCAGGAAAAAACACATATGCCCTTTTTGGCCAAGTGCATCATTGTGGACGTTCTGCCTCTTTTCCTATGCTTTCAATGCAATTCCAGTCTACCTCCTGAAATCGGTTTCCTGCAATTCTGCCCCGCTTTCAAGTCCTCTTGGCAGCCTTACTTCAGTATATTTTTGGACGATAGCTGTCATTTATAACTCTGCAGGTTTGTGAATTACAGTGCCCCTGAGCTCCTTTCTTCAACTCGCTTTCTTTTGAGCTGGCCGCAACAACGCAGGATGGCTTCAGGCCCTAATCTGGTTCCGGCAGGGCACGCTGAGCCTTTGGTTAATTCCTCTTCCTGGTGGGAAATGAGAGTTAAATTTGCCCGTCCAGACACCTCCAGCTAGTCTCTCATTGGTTCTCGCTATTCCTGTTCATCTTCCGCAGAAATTGCAAACTGGGCCAAACAGGAGGTTAAAGGGACTGACTCTCCAAGTCGGGAGGGTGTTAGTAAAGCGTCTGGAATGTTGCACCCGAGTACCAGGGTACGAAAACTGAGACATATTTGAACACGTTTCCCGATCACATGGTTGATCATACTCTAGGTTCCACATGCATGTTTTAGCTGAAGGAAGAATACCTTAAACCTGGATAGTTGAAACCCGTGGAATGGGTACCATGCAATATGACTTCAGAGGGTCTTCATTTGCTCACCGAACCTCTCCAATCCTATCACTGCTGCGTTTATGCCCCTGTACACATGCTTGATTCTCTTTCGGAGACATAGTAATCCATAGGTTTTAAGATACTTACTAGTCAGGTACATTCTTAGGCGTTTAATATACGGTGTTGAGTCCATTTCGTCGAGCAAGGAGTAGCTCTTGTCTATTCCATATTTGGCTTAAGGAACTTTATCTGTGCTCATTTCAATCTCTGGTTTTATGCAGCACCCCAACTCACCTTTCCCCTTAAGCAAGCATAAGTTGGTTTTCTAAATTTGAGACCCTGTTCTGTTCTGTAATTCAGTTCCTGTGTAGCCAAGTTTACATTCCGTGTATTACTGATATCTTATGATGTTTCTTTTTCTGTGTGACTTATTTCAGTTAGAATCATCATACCTGAATCCACTCATTGTGCTGCTAAGGGCCTGATGACATAGATTTCATTGCTGAGTGATATTGCTTTGTAAGTAAATACCACAACTTCTTTATCCATTTTTCACTTTCTGCGATGTTGAACTTGTACTGTAAACGAGGTTCTTGTAAACAGAGGCGTCCCAATGTTTGGGGTGGCTGTGTCTTTTTGATTTTAATTTCCCTAAGCTATAGGACCATAAGTGGAAGTGCCCTAGGCTCTGTTGCTTTGTTTTTTAGATGTTTCAGGAAACACCATACACTTCTCCCGAGTGTCTGTTGGCAATTTTCATCCCGCCCATCAGCATAACAAGGCTCCCAGTTCTCCATGGCCTGTCCTGCCTTTCTGGATTTTACACTTTTTTCAGATGGCCCTTTTGACCGGGGGCAAGTGAGACTTCATTGTAGTGCAGATTTCCTTTGCAAGCTTGCTTGGTTGGCCAAAAAGGGCGTATGCGTTTTTTCCTGAATATATTCAGGAAAAAACGCATACGCCCTTTTTGGCCAAGTGCATCATTGTGGACGTTCTGCCTCTTTTCCTATGCTTTCAATGCAATTCCAGTCTACCTCCTGAAATCGGTTTCCTGCAATTCTGCCCCGCTTTCAAGTCCTCTTGGCAGCCTTACTTCAGTATATTTTTGGACGATAGCTGTCATTTATAAGTCTGCAGGTTTGTGAATTACAGTGCCCCTGAGCTCCTTTCTTCAACTTGCTTTCTTGTGACCTGGCCGCAACAACGCAGGATGGCTTCAGGCCCTAATCTGGTTCCGGCAGGGCACGCTGAGCCTTTGGTTAATTCCTCTTCCTGGTGGGAAATGAGAGTTAAATTTGCCCGTCCAGACACCTCCAGCTAGTCTCTCATTGGTTCTCGCTATTCCTGTTCATCTTCCGCAGAAATTGCAAACTGGGCCAAACAGGAGGTTAAAGGGACTGACTCTCCAAGTCGGGAGGGTGTTAGTAAAGCGTCTGGAATGTTGCACCCGAGTACCAGGGTACGAAAACTGAGACATATTTGAACACGTTTCCCGATCACATGGTTGATCATACTCTAGGTTCCACATGCATGTTTTAGCTGAAGGAAGAATCCCTGAAACCTGGAGAGTTGAGACCCGTGGAATGGGTACCATGCAATATGACTTCAAAGGGTCTTTGTTTGCTCACCGAACCTCTCCAATCCTATCACTGCTGCATTTATGCCCCTGGACACACGCTTGATTCTCTTTTGGAGATATAGCAATCCATAGGTTTTAAGATACTTACTAGTCAGGTACATTCTTAGGCGCTTAATATGGGGTGTTGAGTCCATTTCGTTGAGCAAGGAGTAGCTCTTGTCTATTCCATATTTGGCTTAAGGAACTTTATCTGTGCTCATTTCAATCTCTGGTTTTATGCAGCACCCCAACTCACCTTTACCCTTAAGCAAGCATAAGTTGGTTTTCTAAATATGAGACCCTGTTCTGTTCTGTAATTCAGTTCCTGTGTAGCCAAGTTTACATTCCGTGTATTACTGATATCTTATGATGTTTCTTTTTCTGTGTGACTTATTTCAGTTAGAATCGTCATACCTGAATCCACTCATTGTGCTGCTAAGGGCCTGATGACATAGATTTCATTGCTGAGTGATATTGCTTTGTAAGTAAATACCACAAATTCTTTATCCATTTTTCACTTTCTGCGATGTTGAACTTGTACTGTAAACGAGGTTCTTGTAAACAGAGGCGTCCCAAACTTTGGGGTGGCTGTGTCTTTTTGATTTTAATTTCCCTAAGCTATAGGACCATAAGTGGAAGTGCCCTAGGCTCTGTTGCTTTGTTTTTTAGATGTTTCAGGAAACACCATACACTTCTCCCGAGTGTCTGTTGGCTATTTACATCCCGCCCGTCAGCATAACAAGGCTCCCAGTTCTCCATGGCCTGTCCTGCCTTTCTGGATTTTACACTTTTTTCAGATGGCCCTTTTGACCGGGGGGAAGTGAGACTTCATTGTAGTGCAGATTTCCTTTGCAAGCTTGCTTGGTTGGCCAAAAAGGGCGTATGCGTTTTTCCCAGAATATATTCAGGAAAAAACACATACGCCCTTTTTGGCCAAGTGCATCATTGTGGACGTTCTGCCTCTTTTCCTATGCTTTCAATGCAATTCCAGTCTACCTCCTGAAATCGGTTTCCTGCAATTCTGCCCCGCTTTCAAGTCCTCTTGGCAGCCTTACTTCAGTATATTTTTGGACGATAGCTGTCATTTATAACTCTGCAGGTTTGTGAATTACAGTGCCCCTGAGCTCCTTTCTTCAACTCGCTTTCTTTTGAGCTGGCCGCAACACCGCAGGATGTCTTCAGGCCCTAATCTGGTTCCGGCAGGGCACGCTGAGCCTTTGGTTAATTCCTCTTCCTGGTGGGAAATGAGAGTTAAATTTGCCCGTCCAGACACCTCCAGCTAGTCTCTCATTGGTTCTCGCTATTCCTGTTCATCTTCCGCAGAAATTGCAAACTGGGCCAAACAGGAGGTTAAAGGGACTGACTCTCCAAGTCGGGAGGGTGTTAGTAAAGCGTCTGGAATGTTGCACCCGAGTACCAGGGTACGAAAACTGAGACATATTTGAACACGTCTCCCGATCACATGGTTGATCATACTCTAGGTTCCACATGCATGTTTTAGCTGAAGGAAGAATACCTTAAACCTGGGTAGTTGAAACCCGTGGAATGGGTACCATGCAATATGACTTCAGAGGGTCTTCATTTGCTCACCGAACCTCTCCAATCCTATCACTGCTGCGTTTATGCCCCTGTACACATGCTTGATTCTCTTTCGGAGACATAGTAATCCATAGGTTTTAAGATACTTACTAGTCAGGTACATTCTTAGGCGTTTAATATGCGGTGTTGAGTCCATTTCGTTGAGCAAGGAGTAGCTCTTGTCTATTCCATATTTGGCTTAAGGAACTTTATCTGTGCTCATTTCAATCTCTGGTTTTATGCAGCACCCCAACTCACCTTTCCCCTTAAGCAAGCATAAGTTGGTTTTCTAAATTTGAGACCGTGTTCTGTTCTGTAATTCAGTTCCTGTGTAGCCAAGTTTACATTCCGTGTATTACTGATATCTTATGATGTTTCTTTTTCTGTGTGACTTATTTCAGTTAGAATCATCATACCTGAATCCACTCATTGTGCTGTTAAGGGCCTGATGACATAGATTTCATTGCTGAGTGATATTGCTTTGTAAGTAAATACCACAACTTCTTTATCCATTTTTCACTTTCTGCGATGTTGAACTTGTACTGTAAACGAGGTTCTTGTAAACAGAGGCGTCCCAAACTTTGGGATGGCTGTGTCTTTTTGATTTTAATTTCCCTAAGCTATAGGACCATAAGTGGAAGTGCCCTAGGCTCTGTTGCTTTGTTTTTTAGATGTTTCAGGAAACACCATACACTTCTCCCGAGTGTCTGTTGGCAATTTACATCCCGCCCGTCAGCATAACAAGGCTCCCAGTTCTCCATGGGCTGTCCCGCCTTTCTGGATTTTACACTTTTTTCAGATGGCCCTTTTGACCGGGGGGAAGTGAGACTTCATTGTAGTGCAGATTTCCTTTGCAAGCTTGCTTGGTTGGCCAAAAAGGGCGTATGCGTTTTTTCCTGAATATATTCAGGAAAAAACGCATACGCCCTTTTTGGCCAAGTGCATCATTGTGGACGTTCTGCCTCTTTTCCTATGCTTTCAATGCAATTCCAGTCTACCTCCTGAAATCGGTTTCCTGCAATTCTGCCCCGCTTTCAAGTCCTCTTGGCAGCCTTACTTCAGTATATTTTTGGACGATAGCTGTCATTTATAAGTCTGCAGGTTTGTGAATTACAGTGCCCCTGAGCTCCTTTCTTCAACTTGCTTTCTTGTGACCTGGCCGCAACAACGCAGGATGGCTTCAGGCCCTAATCTGGTTCCGGCACGGCACGCTGAGCCTTTGGTTAATTCCTCTTCCTGGTGGGAAATGAGAGTTAAATTTGCCCGTCCAGACACCTCCAGCTAGTCTCTCATTGGTTCTCGCTATTCCTGTTCATCTTCCGCAGAAATTGCAAACTGGGCCAAACAGGAGGTTAAAGGGACTGACTCTCCAAGTCGGGAGGGTGTTAGTAAAGCGTCTGGAATGTTGCACCCGAGTACCAGGTTACGAGAACTGAGACATATTTGAACACGTTTCCCGATCACATGGTTGATCATACTCTAGGTTCCACATGCATGTTTTAGCTGAAGGAAGAATACCTTAAACCTGGGTAGTTGAAACCCGTGGAATGGGTACCATGCAATATGACTTCAAAGGGTCTTTGTTTGCTCACCGAACCTCTCCAATCCTATCACTGCTGCATTTATGCCCCTGGACACACGCTTGATTCTCTTTTGGAGATATAGCAATCCATAGGTTTTAAGATACTTACTAGTCAGGTACATTCTTAGGCGCTTAATATGGGGTGTTGAGTCCATTTCGTTGAGCAAGGAGTAGCTCTTGTCTATTCCATATTTGGCTTAAGGAACTTTATCTGTGCTCATTTCAATCTCTGGTTTTATGCAGCACCCCAACTCACCTTTCCCCTTAAGCAAGCATAAGTTGGTTTTCTAAATTTGAGACCCTGTTCTGTTCTGTAATTCAGTTCCTGTGTAGCCAAGTTTACATTCCGTGTATTACTGATATCTTATGATGTTTCTTTTTCTGTGTGACTTATTTCAGTTAGAATCATCATACCTGAATCCACTCATTGTGCTGCTAAGGGCCTGATGACATAGATTTCATTGCTGAGTGATATTGCTTTGTAAGTAAATACCACAACTTCTTTATCCATTTTTCACTTTCTGTGATGTTGAACTTGTACTGTAAACGAGGTTCTTGTAAACAGAGGCGTTCCAAACTTTGGGGTGGCTGTGTCTTTTTGATTTTAATTTCCCTAAGCTATAGGACCATAAGTGGAAGTGCCCTAGGCTCTGTTGTTTTGTTTTTTAGATGTTTCAGGAAACACCATACACTTCTCCCGAGTGTCTGTTGGCAATTTACATCCCGCCCGTCAGCATAACAAGGCTCCCAGTTCTCCATGGCCTGTCCCGCCTTTCTGGATTTTACACTTTTTTCAGATGGCCCTTTTGACCGGGGGCAAGTGAGACTTCATTGTAGTGCAGATTTCCTTTGCAAGCTTGCTTGGTTGGCCAAAAAGGGCGTATGCGTTTTTCCCAGAATATATTCAGGAAAAAACACATACGCCCTTTTTGGCCAAGTGCATCATTGTGGACGTTCTGCCTCTTTTCCTATGCTTTCAATGCAATTCCAGTCTACCTCCTGAAATCGGTTTCCTGCAATTCTGCCCCGCTTTCAAGTCCTCTTGGCAGCCTTACTTCAGTATATTTTTGGACGATAGCTGTCATTTATAACTCTGCAGTTTTGTGAATTACAGTGCCCCTGAGCTCCTTTCTTCAACTCGCTTTCTTGTGACCTGGCCGCAACACCGCAGGATGGCTTCAGGCCCTAATCTGGTTCCGGCACGGCACGCTGAGCCTTTGGTTAATTCCTCTTCCTGGTGGGAAATGAGAGTTAAATTTGCCCGTCCAGACACCTCCAGATAGTCTCTCATTGGTTCTCGCTATTCCTGTTCATCTTCCGCAGAAATTGCAAACTGGGCCAAACAGGAGGTTAAAGGGACTGACTCTCCAAGTCGGGAGGGTGTTAGTAAAGCGTCTGGAATGTTGCACCCGAGTACCAGGGTACGAAAACTGAGACATATTTGAACACGTTTCCCGATCACATGGTTGATCATACTCTAGGTTCCACATGCATGTTTTAGCTGAAGGAAGAATCCCTGAAACCTGGATAGTTGAGACCCGTGGAATGGGTACCATGCAATATGACTTCAAAGGGTCTTTGTTTGCTCACCGAACCTCTCCAATCCTATCACTGCTGCATTTATGCCCCTGGACACACGCTTGATTCTCTTTTGGAGATATAGCAATCCATAGGTTTTAAGATACTTACTAGTCAGGTACATTCTTAGGCGCTTAATATGGGGTGTTGAGTCCATTTCGTTGAGCAAGGAGTAGCTCTTGTCTATTCCATATTTGGCTTAAGGAACTTTATCTGTGCTCATTTCAATCTCTGGTTTTATGCAGCACCCCAACTCACCTTTCCCCTTAAGCAAGCATAAGTTGGTTTTCTAAATTTGAGACCGTGTTCTGTTCTGTAATTCAGTTCCTGTGTAGCCAAGTTTACATTCCGTGTATTACTGATATCTTATGATGTTTCTTTTTCTGTGTGACTTATTTCAGTTAGAATCATCATACCTGAATCCACTCATTGTGCTGCTAAGGGCCTGATGACATAGATTTCATTGCTGAGTGATATTGCTTTGTAAGTAAATACCACAACTTCTTTATCCATTTTTCACTTTCTGCGATGTTGAACTTGTACGCTAAACGAGGTTCTTGTAAACAGAGGCGTCCCAAACTTTGGGGTGGCTGTGTCTTTTTGATTTTAATTTCCCTAAGCTATAGGACCATAAGTGGAAGTGCCCTAGGCTCTGTTGCTTTGTTTTTTAGATGTTTCAGGAAACACCATACACTTCTCCCGAGTGTCTGTTGGCAATTTACATCCCGCCCGTCAGCATAACAAGGCTCCCAGTTCTCCATGGGCTGTCCCGCCTTTCTGGATTTTACACTTTTTTCAGATGGCCCTTTTGACCGGGGGGAAGTGAGACTTCATTGTAGTGCAGATTTCCTTTGCAAGCTTGCTTGGTTGGCCAAAAAGGGCGTATGCGTTTTTCCCAGAATATATTCAGGAAAAAACACATACGCCCTTTTTGGCCAAGTGCATCATTGTGGACGTTCTGCCTCTTTTCCTATGCTTTCAATGCAATTCCAGTCTACCTCCTGAAATCGGTTTCCTGCAATTCTGCCCCGCTTTCAAGTCCTCTTGGCAGCCTTACTTCAGTATATTTTTGGACGATAGCTGTCATTTATAACTCTGCAGGTTTGTGAATTACAGTGCCCCTGAGCTCCTTTCTTCAACTCGCTTTCTTTTGAGCTGGCCGCAACAACGCAGGATGGCTTCAGGCCCTAATCTGGTTCCGGCAGGGCACGCTGAGCCTTTGGTTAATTCCTCTTCCTGGTGGGAAATGAGAGTTAAATTTGCCCGTCCAGACACCTCCAGCTAGTCTCTCATTGGTTCTCGCTATTCCTGTTCATCTTCCGCAGAAATTGCAAACTGGGCCAAACAGGAGGTTAAAGGGACTGACTCTCCAAGTCGGGAGGGTGTTAGTAAAGCGTCTGGAATGTTGCACCCGAGTACCAGGGTACGAAAACTGAGACATATTTGAACACGTTTCCCGATCACATGGTTGATCATACTCTAGGTTCCACATGCATGTTTTAGCTGAAGGAAGAATACCTTAAACCTGGATAGTTGAAACCCGTGGAATGGGTACCATGCAATATGACTTCAGAGGGTCTTCATTTGCTCACCGAACCTCTCCAATCCTATCACTGCTGCGTTTATGCCCCTGTACACATGCTTGATTCTCTTTCGGAGACATAGTAATCCATAGGTTTTAAGATACTTACTAGTCAGGTACATTCTTAGGCGTTTAATATACGGTGTTGAGTCCATTTCGTCGAGCAAGGAGTAGCTCTTGTCTATTCCATATTTGGCTTAAGGAACTTTATCTGTGCTCATTTCAATCTCTGGTTTTATGCAGCACCCCAACTCACCTTTCCCCTTAAGCAAGCATAAGTTGGTTTTCTAAATTTGAGACCCTGTTCTGTTCTGTAATTCAGTTCCTGTGTAGCCAAGTTTACATTCCGTGTATTACTGATATCTTATGATGTTTCATTTTCTGTGTGACTTATTTCAGTTAGAATCATCATACCTGAATCCACTCATTGTGCTGCTAAGGGCCTGATGACATAGATTTCATTGCTGAGTGATATTGCTTTGTAAGTAAATACCACAACTTCTTTATCCATTTTTCACTTTCTGCGATGTTGAACTTGTACTGTAAACGAGGTTCTTGTAAACAGAGGCGTCCCAATGTTTGGGGTGGCTGTGTCTTTTTGATTTTAATTTCCCTAAGCTATAGGACCATAAGTGGAAGTGCCCTAGGCTCTGTTGCTTTGTTTTTTAGATGTTTCAGGAAACACCATACACTTCTCCCGAGTGTCTGCTGGCAATTTTCATCCCGCCCATCAGCATAACAAGGCTCCCAGTTCTCCATGGCCTGTCCTGCCTTTCTGGATTTTACACTTTTTTCAGATGGCCCTTTTGACCGGGGGGAAGTGAGACTTCATTGTAGTGCAGATTTCCTTTGCAAGCTTGCTTGGTTGGCCAAAAAGGGCGTATGCGTTTTTTCCTGAATATATTCAGGAAAAAACGCATACGCCCTTTTTGGCCAAGTGCATCATTGTGGACGTTCTGCCTCTTTTCCTATGCTTTCAATGCAATTCCAGTCTACCTCCTGAAATCGGTTTCCTGCAATTCTGCCCCGCTTTCAAGTCCTCTTGGCAGCCTTACTTCAGTATATTTTTGGACGATAGCTGTCATTTATAAGTCTGCAGGTTTGTGAATTACAGTGCCCCTGAGCTCCTTTCTTCAACTTGCTTTCTTGTGACCTGGCCGCAACAACGCAGGATGGCTTCAGGCCCTAATCTGGTTCCGGCACGGCACGCTGAGCCTTTGGTTAATTCCTCTTCCTGGTGGGAAATGAGAGTTAAATTTGCCCGTCCAGACACCTCCAGCTAGTCTCTCATTGGTTCTCGCTATTCCTGTTCATCTTCCGCAGAAATTGCAAACTGGGCCAAACAGGAGGTTAAAGGGACTGACTCTCCAAGTCGGGAGGGTGTTAGTAAAGCGTCTGGAATGTTGCACCCGAGTACCAGGTTACGAGAACTGAGACATATTTGAACACGTTTCCCGATCACATGGTTGATCATACTCTAGGTTCCACATGCATGTTTTAGCTGAAGGAAGAATACCTTAAACCTGGGTAGTTGAAACCCGTGGAATGGGTACCATGCAATATGACTTCAAAGGGTCTTTGTTTGCTCACCGAACCTCTCCAATCCTATCACTGCTGCATTTATGCCCCTGGACACACGCTTGATTCTCTTTTGGAGATATAGCAATCCATAGGTTTTAAGATACTTACTAGTCAGGTACATTCTTAGGCGCTTAATATGGGGTGTTGAGTCCATTTCGTTGAGCAAGGAGTAGCTCTTGTCTATTCCATATTTGGCTTAAGGAACTTTATCTGTGCTCATTTCAATCTCTGGTTTTATGCAGCACCCCAACTCACCTTTACCCTTAAGCAAGCATAAGTTGATTTTCTAAATTTGAGACCCTGTTCTGTTCTGTAATTCAGTTCCTGTGTAGCCAAGTTTACATTCCGTGTATTACTGATATCTTATGATGTTTCTTTTTCTGTGTGACTTATTTCAGTTAGAATCATCATACCTGAATCCACTCATTGTGCTGCTAAGGGCCTGATGACATAGATTTCATTGCTGAGTGATATTGCTTTGTAAGTAAATACCACAACTTCTTTATCCATTTTTCACTTTCTGTGATGTTGAACTTGTACTGTAAACGAGGTTCTTGTAAACAGAGGCGTTCCAAACTTTGGGGTGGCTGTGTCTTTTTGATTTTAATTTCCCTAAGCTATAGGACCATAAGTGGAAGTGCCCTAGGCTCTGTTGTTTTGTTTTTTAGATGTTTCAGGAAACACCATACACTTCTCCCGAGTGTCTGTTGGCAATTTACATCCCGCCCATCAGCATAACAAGGCTCCCAGTTCTCCATGGCCTGTCCCGCCTTTCTGGATTTTACACTTTTTTCAGATGGCCCTTTTGACCGGGGGCAAGTGAGACTTCATTGTAGTGCAGATTTCCTTTGCAAGCTTGCTTGGTTGGCCAAAAAGGGCGTATGCGTTTTTCCCAGAATATATTCAGGAAAAAACACATACGCCCTTTTTGGCCAAGTGCATCATTGTGGACGTTCTGCCTCTTTTCCTATGCTTTCAATGCAATTCCAGTCTACCTCCTGAAATCGGTTTCCTGCAATTCTGCCCCGCTTTCAAGTCCTCTTGGCAGCCTTACTTCAGTATATTTTTGGACGATAGCTGTCATTTATAACTCTGCAATTTTGTGAATTACAGTGCCCCTGAGCTCCTTTCTTCAACTCGCTTTCTTGTGACCTGGCCGCAACACCGCAGGATGGCTTCAGGCCCTAATCTGGTTCCGGCAGGGCACGCTGAGCCTTTGGTTAATTCCTCTTCCTGGTGGGAAATGAGAGTTAAATTTGCCCGTCCAGACACCTCCAGCTAGTCTCTCATTGGTTCTCGCTATTCCTGTTCATCTTCCGCAGAAATTGCAAACTGGGCCAAACAGGAGGTTAAAGGGACTGACTCTCCAAGTCGGGAGGGTGTTAGTAAAGCGTCTGGAATGTTGCACCCGAGTACCAGGGTACGAAAACTGAGACATATTTGAACACGTTTCCCGATCACATGGTTGATCATACTCTAGGTTCCACATGCATGTTTTAGCTGAAGGAAGAATCCCTGAAACCTGGAGAGTTGAGACCCGTGGAATGGGTACCATGCAATATGACTTCAGAGGGTCTTCATTTGCTCACCGAACCTCTCCAATCCTATCACTGCTGCGTTTATGCCCCTGTACACATGCTTGATTCTCTTTCAGAGACATAGTAATCCATAGGTTTTAAGATACTTACTAGTCAGGTACATTCTTAGGCGTTTAATATGCGGTGTTGAGTCCATTTCGTTGAGCAAGGAGTAGCTCTTGTCTATTCCATATTTGGCTTAAGGAACTTTATCTGTGCTCATTTCAATCTCTGGTTTTATGCAGCACCCCAACTCACCTTTCCCCTTAAGCAAGCATAAGTTGGTTTTCTAAATTTGAGACCCTGTTCTGTTCTGTAATTCAGTTCCTGTGTAGCCAAGTTTACATTCCGTGTATTACTGATATCTTATGATGTTTCTTTTTCTGTGTGACTTATTTCAGTTAGAATCATCATACCTGAATCCACTCATTGTGCTGCTAAGGGCCTGATGACATAGATTTCATTGCTGAGTGATATTGCTTTGTAAGTAAATACCACAACTTCTTTATCCATTTTTCACTTTCTGCGATGTTGAACTTGTACTGTAAACGAGGTTCTTGTAAACAGAGGCGTCCCAATGTTTGGGGTGGCTGTGTCTTTTTGATTTTAATTTCCCTAAGCTATAGGACCATAAGTGGAAGTGCCCTAGGCTCTGTTGCTTTGTTTTTTAGATGTTTCAGGAAACACCATACACTTCTCCCGAGTGTCTGCTGGCAATTTACATCCCGCCCGTCAGCATAACAAGGCTCCCAGTTCTCCATGGGCTGTCCCGCCTTTCTGGATTTTACACTTTTTTCAGATGGCCCTTTTGACCGGGGGGAAGTGAGACTTCATTGTAGTGCAGATTTCCTTTGCAAGCTTGCTTGGTTGGCCAAAAAGGGCGTATGCGTTTTTTCCTGAATATATTCAGGAAAAAACGCATACGCCCTTTTTGGCCAAGTGCATCATTGTGGACGTTCTGCCTCTTTTCCTATGCTTTCAATGCAATTCCAGTCTACCTCCTGAAATCGGTTTCCTGCAATTCTGCCCCGCTTTCAAGTCCTCTTGGCAGCCTTACTTCAGTATATTTTTGGACGATAGCTGTCATTTATAACTCTGCAGGTTTGTGAATTACAGTGCCCCTGAGCTCCTTTCTTCAACTCGCTTTCTTTTGAGCTGGCCGCAACACCGCAGGATGTCGTCAGGCCCTAATCTGGTTCCGGCAGGGCACGCTGAGCCTTTGGTTAATTCCTCTTCCTGGTGGGAAATGAGAGTTAAATTTGCCCGTCCAGACACCTCCAGCTAGTCTCTCATTGGTTCTCGCTATTCCTGTTCATCGTCCGCAGAAATTGCAAACTGGGCCAAACAGGAGGTTAAAGGGACTGACTCTCCAAGTCGGGAGGGTGTTAGTAAAGCGTCTGGAATGTTGCACCCGAGTACCAGGGTACGAAAACTGAGACATATTTGAACACGTTTCCCGATCACATGGTTGATCATACTCTAGGTTCCACATGCATGTTTTAGCTGAAGGAAGAATACCTTAAACCTGGGTAGTTGAAACCCGTGGAATGGGTACCATGCAATATGACTTCAAAGGGTCTTTGTTTGCTCACCGAACCTCTCCAATCCTATCACTGCTGCATTTATGCCCCTGGACACACGCTTGATTCTCTTTTGGAGATATAGCAATCCATAGGTTTTAAGATACTTACTAGTCAGGTACATTCTTAGGCGCTTAATATGGGGTGTTGAGTCCATTTCGTTGAGCAAGGAGTAGCTCTTGTCTATTCCATATTTGGCTTAAGGAAATTTATCTGTGCTCATTTCAATCTCTGCTTTTATGCAGCACCCCAACTCACCTTTCCCCTTAAGCAAGCATAAGTTGGTTTTCTAAATTTGAGACCGTGTTCTGTTCTGTAATTCAGTTCCTGTGTAGCCAAGTTTACATTCCGTGTATTACTGATATCTTATGATGTTTCTTTTTCTGTGTGACTTATTTCAGTTAGAATCATCATACCTGAATCCACTCATTGTGCTGCTAAGGGCCTGATGACATAGATTTCATTGCTGAGTGATATTGATTTGTAAGTAAATACCACAACTTCTTTATCCATTTTTCACTTTCTGCGATGTTGAACTTGTACTGTAAACGAGGTTCTTGTAAACAGAGGCGTCCCAAACTTTGGGGTGGCTGTGTCTTTTTGATTTTAATTTCCCTAAGCTATAGGACCATAAGTGGAAGTGCCCTAGGCTCTGTTGCTTTGTTTTTTAGATGTTTCAGGAAACACCATACACTTCTCCCGAGTGTCTGTTGGCAATTTACATCCCGCCCGTCAGCATAACAAGGCTCCCAGTTCTCCATGGGCTGTCCCGCCTTTCTGGATTTTACACTTTTTTCAGATGGCCCTTTTGACCGGGGGGAAGTGAGACTTCATTGTAGTGCAGATTTCCTTTGCAAGCTTGCTTGGTTGGCCAAAAAGGGCGTATGCGTTTTTTCCTGAATATATTCAGGAAAAAACGCATACGCCCTTTTTGGCCAAGTGCATCATTGTGGACGTTCTGCCTCTTTTCCTATGCTTTCAATGCAATTCCAGTCTACCTCCTGAAATCGGTTTCCTGCAATTCTGCCCCGCTTTCAAGTCCTCTTGGCAGTCTTACTTCAGTATATTTTTGGACGATAGCTGTCATTTATAACTCTGCAGGTTTGTGAATTACAGTGCCCCTGAGCTCCTTTCTTCAACTCGCTTTCTTTTGAGCTGGCCGCAACACCGCAGGATGTCTTCAGGCCCTAATCTGGTTCCGGCAGGGCACGCTGAGCCTTTGGTTAATTCCTCTTCCTGGTGGGAAATGAGAGTTAAATTTGCCCGTCCAGACACCTCCAGCTAGTCTCTCATTGGTTCTCGCTATTCCTGTTCATCGTGCGCAGAAATTGCAAACTGGGCCAAACAGGAGGTTAAAGGGACTGACTCTCCAAGTCGGGAGGGTGTTAGTAAAGCGTCTGGAATGTTGCACCCGAGTACCAGGGTACGAAAACTGAGACATATTTGAACACGTTTCCCGATCACATGGTTGATCATACTCTAGGTTCCACATGCATGTTTTAGCTGAAGGAAGAATACCTTAAACCTGGGTAGTTGAAACCCGTGGAATGGGTACCATGCAATATGACTTCAGAGGGTCTTCATTTGCTCACCGAACCTCTCCAATCCTATCACTGCTGCGTTTATGCCCCTGTACACATGCTTGATTCTCTTTCGGAGACATAGTAATCCATAGGTTTTAAGATACTTACTAGTCAGGTACATTCTTAGGCGTTTAATATGCGGTGTTGAGTCCATTTCGTTGAGCAAGGAGTAGCTCTTGTCTATTCCATATTTGTCTTAAGGAACTTTATCTGTGCTCATTTCAATCTCTGGTTTTATGCAGCACCCCAACTCACCTTTCCCCTTAAGCAAGCATAAGTTGGTTTTCTAAATTTGAGACCCTGTTCTGTTCTGTAATTCAGTTCCTGTGTAGCCAAGTTTACATTCCGTGTATTAGTGATATCTTATGATGTTTCTTTTTCTGTGTGACTTATTTCAGTTAGAATCATCATACCTGAATCCACTCATTGTGCTGCTAAGGGCCTGATGACATAGATTTCATTGCTGAGTGATATTGCTTTGTAAGTAAATACCACAACTTCTTTATCCATTTTTCACTTTCTGCGATGTTGAACTTGTACTGTAAACGAGGTTCTTGTAAACAGAGGCGTCCCAATGTTTGGGGTGGCTGTGTCTTTTTGATTTTAATTTCCCTAAGCTATAGGACCATAAGTGGAAGTGCCCTAGGCTCTGTTGCTTTGTTTTTTAGATGTTTCAGGAAACACCATACACTTCTCCCGAGTGTCTGTTGGCAATTTACATCCCGCCCGTCAGCATAACAAGGCTCCCAGTTCTCCATGGGCTGTCCCGCCTTTCTGGATTTTACACTTTTTTCAGATGGCCCTTTTGACCGGGGGGAAGTGAGACTTCATTGTAGTGCAGATTTCCTTTGCAAGCTTGCTTGGTTGGCCAAAAAGGGCGTATGCGTTTTTTCCTGAATATATTCAGGAAAAAACGCATACGCCCTTTTTGGCCAAGTGCATCATTGTGGACGTTCTGCCTCTTTTCCTATGCTTTCAATGCAATTCCAGTCTGCCTCCTGAAATCGGTTTCCTGCAATTCTGCCCCGCTTTCAAGTCCTCTTGGCAGCCTTACTTCAGTATATTTTTGGACGATAGCTGTCATTTATAACTCTGCAGGTTTGTGAATTACAGTGCCCCTGAGCTCCTTTCTTCAACTCGCTTTCTTTTGAGCTGGCCGCAACACCGCAGGATGGCTTCAGTCCCTAATCTGGTTCCGGCACGGCACGCTGAGCCTTTGGTTAATTCCTCTTCCTGGTGGGAAATGAGAGTTAAATTTGCCCGTCCAGACACCTCCAGCTAGTCTCTCATTGGTTCTCGCTATTCCTGTTCATCTTCCGCAGAAATTGCAAACTGGGCCAAACAGGAGGTTAAAGGGACTGACTCTCCAAGTCGGGAGGGTGTTAGTAAAGCGTCTGGAATGTTGCACCCGAGTACCAGGGTACGAAAACTGAGACATATTTGAACACGTTTCCCGATCACATGGTTGATCATACTCTAGGTTCCACATGCATGTTTTAGCTGAAGGAAGAATACCTTAAACCTGGGTAGTTGAAACCCGTGGAATGGGTACCATGCAATATGACTTCAAAGGGTCTTCATTTGCTCACCGAACCTCTCCAATCCTATCACTGCTGCGTTTATGCCCCTGTACACATGCTTGATTCTCTTTCGGAGACATAGCAATCCATAGGTTTTAAGATACTTACTAGTCAGGTACATTCTTAGGCATTTAATATGCGGTGTTGAGTCCATTTCGTTGAGCAAGGAGTAGCTCTTGTCTATTCCATATTTGGCTTAAGGAACTTTATCTGTGCTCATTTCAATCTCTGGTTTTATGCAGCACCCCAACTCACCTTTCCCCTTAAGCAAGCATAAGTTGGTTTTCTAAATTTGAGACCCTGTTCTGTTCTGTAATTCAGTTCCTGTGTAGCCAAGTTTACATTCCGTGTATTACTGATATCTTATGATGTTTCTTTTTCTGTGTGACTTATTTCAGTTAGAATCATCATACCTGAATCCACTCATTGTGCTGCTAAGGGCCTGATGACATAGATTTCATTGCTGAGAGATATTGTTTTGTAAGTAAATACCACAACTTCTTTATCCATTTTTCACTTTCTGCGATGTTGAACTTGTACTGTAAACGAGGTTCTTGTAAACAGAGGCGTCCCAAACTTTGGGGTGGCTGTGTCTTTTTGATTTTAATTTCCCTAAGCTATAGGACCATAAGTGGAAGTGCCCTAGGCTCTGTTGCTTTGTTTTTTAGATGTTTCAGGAAACACCATACACTTCTCCCGAGTGTCTGTTGGCAATTTACATCCCGCCCATCAGCATAACAAGGCTCCCAGTTCTCCATGGCCTGTCCTGCCTTTCTGGATTTTACACTTTTTTCAGATGGCCCTTTTGACCGGGGGGAAGTGAGACTTCATTGTAGTGCAGATTTCCTTTGCAAGCTTGCTTGGTTGGCCAAAAAGGGCGTATGCGTTTTTTCCTGAATATATTCAGGAAAAAACGCATACGCCCTTTTTGGCCAAGTGCATCATTGTGGACGTTCTGCCTCTTTTCCTATGCTTTCAATGCAATTCCAGTCTACCTCCTGAAATCGGTTTCCTGCAATTCTGCCCCGCTTTCAAGTCCTCTTGGCAGCCTTACTTCAGTATATTTTTGGACGATAGCTGTCATTTATAACTCTGCAGGTTTGTGAATTACAGTGCCCCTGAGCTCCTTTCTTCAACTTGCTTTCTTTTGAGCTGGCCGCAACACCGCAGGATGGCTTCAGGCCCTAATCTGGTTCCGGCACGGCACGCTGAGCCTTTGGTTAATTCCTCTTCCTGGTGGGAAATGAGAGTTAAATTTGCCCGTCCAGACACCTCCAGCTAGTCTCTCATTGGTTCTCGCTATTCCTGTTCATCTTCCGCAGAAATTGCAAACTGGGCCAAACAGGAGGTTAAAGGGACTGACTCTCCAAGTCGGGAGGGTGTTAGTAAAGCGTCTGGAATGTTGCACCCGAGTACCAGGGTACGAAAACTGAGACATATTTGAACACGTCTCCCGATCACATGGTTGATCATACTCTAGGTTCCACATGCATGTTTTAGCTGAAGGAAGAATACCTTAAACCTGGGTAGTTGAAACCCGTGGAATGGGTACCATGCAATATGACTTCAAAGGGTCTTCATTTGCTCACCGAACCTCTCCAATCCTATCACTGCTGCGTTTATGCCCCTGTACACATGCTTGATTCTCTTTCGGAGACATAGCAATCCATAGGTTTTAAGATACTTACTAGTCAGGTACATTCTTAGGCATTTAATATGCGGTGTTGAGTCCATTTCGTTGAGCAAGGAGTAGCTCTTGTCTATTCCATATTTGGCTTAAGGAACTTTATCTGTGCTCATTTCAATCTCTGGTTTTATGCAGCACCCCAACTCACCTTTCCCCTTAAGCAAGCATAAGTTGGTTTTCTAAATTTGAGACCCTGTTCTGTTCTGTAATTCAGTTCCTGTGTAGCCAAGTTTACATTCCATGTATTACTGATATCTTATGATGTTTCTTTTTCTGTGTGACTTATTTCAGTTAGAATCATCATACCTGAATCCACTCATTGTGCTGCTAAGGGCCTGATGACATAGATTTCATTGCTGAGAGATATTGTTTTGTAAGTAAATACCACAACTTCTTTATCCATTTTTCACTTTCTGCGATGTTGAACTTGTACTGTAAACGAGGTTCTTGTAAACAGAGGCGTCCCAAACTTTGGGGTGGCTGTGTCTTTTTGATTTTAATTTCCCTAAGCTATAGGACCATAAGTGGAAGTGCCCTAGGCTCTGTTGCTTTGTTTTTTAGATGTTTCAGGAAACACCATACACTTCTCCCGAGTGTCTGTTGGCAATTTACATCCCGCCCATCAGCATAACAAGGCTCCCAGTTCTCCATGGCCTGTCCTGCCTTTCTGGATTTTACACTTTTTTCAGATGGCCCTTTTGACCGGGGGGAAGTGAGACTTCATTGTAGTGCAGATTTCCTTTGCAAGCTTGCTTGGTTGGCCAAAAAGGGCGTATGCGTTTTTTCCTGAATATATTCAGGAAAAAACGCATACGCCCTTTTTGGCCAAGTGCATCATTGTGGACGTTCTGCCTCTTTTCCTATGCTTTCAATGCAATTCCAGTCTACCTCCTGAAATCGGTTTCCTGCAATTCTGCCCCGCTTTCAAGTCCTCTTGGCAGCCTTACTTCAGTATATTTTTGGACGATAGCTGTCATTTATAACTCTGCAGGTTTGTGAATTACAGTGCCCCTGAGCTCCTTTCTTCAACTCGCTTTCTTTTGAGCTGGCCGCAACACCGCAGGATGGCTTCAGGCCCTAATCTGGTTCCGGCACGGCACGCTGAGCCTTTGGTTAATTCCTCTTCCTGGTGGGAAATGAGAGTTAAATTTGCCCGTCCAGACACCTCCAGCTAGTCTCTCATTGGTTCTCGCTATTCCTGTTCATCTTCCGCAGAAATTGCAAACTGGGCCAAACAGGAGGTTAAAGGGACTGACTCTCCAAGTCGGGAGGGTGTTAGTAAAGCGTCTGGAATGTTGCACCCGAGTACCAGGGTACGAAAACTGAGACATATTTGAACACGTCTCCCGATCACATGGTTGATCATACTCTAGGTTCCACATGCATGTTTTAGCTGAAGGAAGAATACCTTAAACCTGGGTAGTTGAAACCCGTGGAATGGGTACCATGCAATATGACTTCAAAGGGTCTTCATTTGCTCACCGAACCTCTCCAATCCTATCACTGCTGCGTTTATGCCCCTGTACACATGCTTGATTCTCTTTCGGAGACATAGCAATCCATAGGTTTTAAGATACTTACTAGTCAGGTACATTCTTAGGCATTTAATATGCGGTGTTGAGTCCATTTCGTTGAGCAAGGAGTAGCTCTTGTCTATTCCATATTTGGCTTAAGGAACTTTATCTGTGCTCATTTCAATCTCTGGTTTTATGCAGCACCCCAACTCACCTTTCCCCTTAAGCAAGCATAAGTTGGTTTTCTAAATTTGAGACCCTGTTCTGTTCTGTAATTCAGTTCCTGTGTAGCCAAGTTTACATTCCGTGTATTACTGATATCTTATGATGTTTCTTTTTCTGTGTGACTTATTTCAGTTAGAATCATCATACCTGAATCCACTCATTGTGCTGCTAAGGGCCTGATGACATAGATTTCATTGCTGAGTGATATTGCTTTGTAAGTAAATACCACAACTTCTTTATCCATTTTTCACTTTCTGCGATGTTGAACTTGTACTGTAAACGAGGTTCTTGTAAACAGAGGCGTCCCAAACTTTGGGGTGGCTGTGTCTTTTTGATTTTAATTTCCCTAAGCTATAGGACCATAAGTGGAAGTGCCCTAGGCTCTGTTGCTTTGTTTTTTAGATGTTTCAGGAAACACCATACACTTCTCCCGAGTGTCTGTTGGCAATTTACATCCCGCCCATCAGCATAACAAGGCTCCCAGTTCTCCATGGCCTGTCCTGCCTTTCTGGATTTTACACTTTTTTCAGATGGCCCTTTTGACCGGGGGGAAGTGAGACTTCATTGTAGTGCAGATTTCCTTTGCAAGCTTGCTTGGTTGGCCAAAAAGGGCGTATGCGTTTTTTCCTGAATATATTCAGGAAAAAACGCATACGCCCTTTTTGGCCAAGTGCATCATTGTGGACGTTCTGCCTCTTTTCCTATGCTTTCAATGCAATTCCAGTCTGCCTCCTGAAATCGGTTTCCTGCAATTCTGCCCCGCTTTCAAGTCCTCTTGGCAGCCTTACTTCAGTATATTTTTGGACGATAGCTGTCATTTATAACTCTGCAGGTTTGTGAATTACAGTGCCCCTGAGCTCCTTTCTTCAACTCGCTTTCTTTTGAGCTGGCCGCAACACCGCAGGATGGCTTCAGGCCCTAATCTGGTTCCGGCACGGCACGCTGAGCCTTTGGTTAATTCCTCTTCCTGGTGGGAAATGAGAGTTAAATTTGCCCGTCCAGACACCTCCAGCTAGTCTCTCATTGGTTCTCGCTATTCCTGTTCATCTTCCGCAGAAATTGCAAACTGGGCCAAACAGGAGGTTAAAGGGACTGACTCTCCAAGTCGGGAGGGTGTTAGTAAAGCGTCTGGAATGTTGCACCCGAGTACCAGGGTACGAAAACTGAGACATATTTGAACACGTCTCCCGATCACATGGTTGATCATACTCTAGGTTCCACATGCATGTTTTAGCTGAAGGAAGAATACCTTAAACCTGGGTAGTTGAAACCCGTGGAATGGGTACCATGCAATATGACTTCAAAGGGTCTTCATTTGCTCACCGAACCTCTCCAATCCTATCACTGCTGCGTTTATGCCCCTGTACACATGCTTGATTCTCTTTCGGAGACATAGCAATCCATAGGTTTTAAGATACTTACTAGTCAGGTACATTCTTAGGCATTTAATATGCGGTGTTGAGTCCATTTCGTTGAGCAAGGAGTAGCTCTTGTCTATTCCATATTTGGCTTAAGGAACTTTATCTGTGCTCATTTCAATCTCTGGTTTTATGCAGCACCCCAACTCACCTTTCCCCTTAAGCAAGCATAAGTTGGTTTTCTAAATTTGAGACCCTGTTCTGTTCTGTAATTCAGTTCCTGTGTAGCCAAGTTTACATTCCGTGTATTACTGATATCTTATGATGTTTCTTTTTCTGTGTGACTTATTTCAGTTAGAATCATCATACCTGAATCCACTCATTGTGCTGCTAAGGGCCTGATGACATAGATTTCATTGCTGAGAGATATTGTTTTGTAAGTAAATACCACAACTTCTTTATCCATTTTTCACTTTCTGCGATGTTGAACTTGTACTGTAAACGAGGTTCTTGTAAACAGAGGCGTCCCAAACTTTGGGGTGGCTGTGTCTTTTTGATTTTAATTTCCCTAAGCTATAGGACCATAAGTGGAAGTGCCCTAGGCTCTGTTGCTTTGTTTTTTAGATGTTTCAGGAAACACCATACACTTCTCCCGAGTGTCTGTTGGCAATTTACATCCCGCCCATCAGCATAACAAGGCTCCCAGTTCTCCATGGCCTGTCCTGCCTTTCTGGATTTTACACTTTTTTCAGATGGCCCTTTTGACCGGGGGGAAGTGAGACTACATTGTAGTGCAGATTTCCTTTGCAACCTTGCTTGGTTGGCCAAAAAGGGCGTATGCGTTTTTTCCTGAATATATTCAGGAAAAAACGCATACGCCCTTTTTGGCCAAGTGCATCATTGTGGACGTTCTGCCTCTTTTCCTATGCTTTCAATGCAATTCCAGTCTACCTCCTGAAATCGGTTTCCTGCAATTCTGCCCCGCTTTCAAGTCCTCTTGGCAGCCTTACTTCAGTATATTTTTGGACGATAGCTGTCATTTATAACTCTGCAGGTTTGTGAATTACAGTGCCCCTGAGCTCCTTTCTTCAACTCGCTTTCTTTTGAGCTGGCCGCAACACCGCAGGATGGCTTCAGGCCCTAATCTGGTTCCGGCACGGCACACTGAGCCTTTGGTTAATTCCTCTTCCTGGTGGGAAATGAGAGTTAAATTTGCCCGTCCAGACACCTCCAGCTAGTCTCTCATTGGTTCTCGCTATTCCTGTTCATCTTCCGCAGAAATTGCAAACTGGGCCAAACAGGAGGTTAAAGGGACTGACTCTCCAAGTCGGGAGGGTGTTAGTAAAGCGTCTGGAATGTTGCACCCGAGTACCAGGGTACGAAAACTGAGACATATTTGAACACGTCTCCCGATCACATGGTTGATCATACTCTAGGTTCCACATGCATGTTTTAGCTGAAGGAAGAATACCTTAAACCTGGGTAGTTGAAACCCGTGGAATGGGTACCATGCAATATGACTTCAAAGGGTCTTCATTTGCTCACCGAACCTCTCCAATCCTATCACTGCTGCGTTTATGCCCCTGTACACATGCTTGATTCTCTTTCGGAGACATAGCAATCCATAGGTTTTAAGATACTTACTAGTCAGGTACATTCTTAGGCATTTAATATGCGGTGTTGAGTCCATTTCGTTGAGCAAGGAGTAGCTCTTGTCTATTCCATATTTGGCTTAAGGAACTTTATCTGTGCTCATTTCAATCTCTGGTTTTATGCAGCACCCCAACTCACCTTTCCCCTTAAGCAAGCATAAGTTGGTTTTCTAAATTTGAGACCCTGTTCTGTTCTGTAATTCAGTTCCTGTGTAGCCAAGTTTACATTCCGTGTATTACTGATATCTTATGATGTTTCTTTTTCTGTGTGACTTATTTCAGTTAGAATCATCATACCTGAATCCACTCATTGTGCTGCTAAGGGCCTGATGACATAGATTTCATTGCTGAGTGATATTGCTTTGTAAGTAAATACCACAACTTCTTTATCCATTTTTCACTTTCTGCGATGTTGAACTTGTACTGTAAACGAGGTTCTTGTAAACAGAGGCGTCCCAATGTTTGGGGTGGCTGTGTCTTTTTGATTTTAATTTCCCTAAGCTATAGGACCATAAGTGGAAGTGCCCTAGGCTCTGTTGCTTTGTTTTTTAGATGTTTCAGGAAACACCATACACTTCTCCCGAGTGTCTGCTGGCAATTTACATCCCGCCCGTCAGCATAACAAGGCTCCCAGTTCTCCATGGGCTGTCCCGCCTTTCTGGATTTTACACTTTTTTCAGATGGCCCTTTTGACCGGGGGGAAGTGAGACTTCATTGTAGTGCAGATTTCCTTTGCAAGCTTGCTTGGTTGGCCAAAAAGGGCGTATGCGTTTTTTCCTGAATATATTCAGGAAAAAACGCATACGCCCTTTTTGGCCAAGTGCATCATTGTGGACGTTCTGCCTCTTTTCCTATGCTTTCAATGCAATTCCAGTCTACCTCCTGAAATCGGTTTCCTGCAATTCTGCCCCGCTTTCAAGTCCTCTTGGCAGCCTTACTTCAGTATATTTTTGGACGATAGCTGTCATTTATAACTCTGCAGGTTTGTGAATTACAGTGCCCCTGAGCTCCTTTCTTCAACTCGCTTTCTTTTGAGCTGGCCGCAACACCGCAGGATGTCTTCAGGCCCTAATCTGGTTCCGGCAGGGCACGCTGAGCCGTTGGTTAATTCCTCTTCCTGGTGGGAAATGAGAGTTAAATTTGCCCGTCCAGACACCTCCAGCTAGTCTCTCATTGGTTCTCGCTATTCCTGTTCATCTTCCGCAGAAATTGCAAACTGGGCCAAACAGGAGATTAAAGGGACTGACTCTCCAAGTCGGGAGGGTGTTAGTAAAGCGTCTGGAATGTTGCACCCGAGTACCAGGGTACGAAAACTGAGACATATTTGAACACGTTTCCCGATCACATGGTTGATCATACTCTAGGTTCCACATGCATGTTTTAGCTGAAGGAAGAATACCTTAAACCTGGGTAGTTGAAACCCGTGGAATGGGTACCATGCAATATGACTTCAAAGGGTCTTTGTTTGCTCACCGAACCTCTCCAATCCTATCACTGCTGCATTTATGCCCCTGGACACACGCTTGATTCTCTTTTGGAGATATAGCAATCCATAGGTTTTAAGATACTTACTAGTCAGGTACATTCTTAGGCGCTTAATATGGGGTGTTGAGTCCATTTCGTTGAGCAAGGAGTAGCTCTTGTCTATTCCATATTTGGCTTAAGGAAATTTATCTGTGCTCATTTCAATCTCTGGTTTTATGCAGCACCCCAACTCACCTTTACCCTTAAGCAAGCATAAGTTGGTTTTCTAAATTTGAGACCGTGTTCTGTTCTGTAATTCAGTTCCTGTGTAGCCAAGTTTACATTCCGTGTATTACTGATATCTTATGATGTTTCTTTTTCTGTGTGACTTATTTCAGTTAGAATCATCATACCTGAATCCACTCATTGTGCTGCTAAGGGCCTGATGACATAGATTTCATTGCTGAGTGATATTGATTTGTAAGTAAATACCACAACTTCTTTATCCATTTTTCACTTTCTGCGATGTTGAACTTGTACTGTAAACGAGGTTCTTGTAAACAGAGGCGTCCCAAACTTTGGGGTGGCTGTGTCTTTTTGATTTTAATTTCCCTAAGCTATAGGACCATAAGTGGAAGTGCCCTAGGCTCTGTTGCTTTGTTTTTTAGATGTTTCAGGAAACACCATACACTTCTCCTGAGTGTCTGTTGGCAATTTACATCCCGCCCGTCAGCATAACAAGGCTCCCAGTTCTCCATGGGCTGTCCCGCCTTTCTGGATTTTACACTTTTTTCAGATGGCCCTTTTGACCGGGGGGAAGTGAGACTTCATTGTAGTGCAGATTTCCTTTGCAAGCTTGCTTGGTTGGCCAAAAAGGGCGTATGCGTTTTTTCCTGAATATATTCAGGAAAAAACGCATACGCCCTTTTTGGCCAAGTGCATCATTGTGGACGTTCTGCCTCTTTTCCTATGCTTTCAATGCAATTCCAGTCTACCTCCTGAAATCGGTTTCCTGCAATTCTGCCCCGCTTTCAAGTCCTCTTGGCAGCCTTACTTCAGTATATTTTTGGACGATAGCTGTCATTTATAACTCTGCAGGTTTGTGAATTACAGTGCCCCTGAGCTCCTTTCTTCAACTCGCTTTCTTTTGAGCTGGCCGCAACACCGCAGGATGTCGTCAGGCCCTAATCTGGTTCCGGCAGGGCACGCTGAGCCTTTGGTTAATTCCTCTTCCTGGTGGGAAATGAGAGTTAAATTTGCCCGTCCAGACACCTCCAGCTAGTCTCTCATTGGTTCTCGCTATTCCTGTTCATCGTCCGCAGAAATTGCAAACTGGGCCAAACAGGAGGTTAAAGGGACTGACTCTCCAAGTCGGGAGGGTGTTAGTAAAGCGTCTGGAATGTTGCACCCGAGTACCAGGGTACGAAAACTGAGACATATTTGAACACGTTTCCCGATCACATGGTTGATCATACTCTAGGTTCCACATGCATGTTTTAGCTGAAGGAAGAATACCTTAAACCTGGGTAGTTGAAACCCGTGGAATGGGTACCATGCAATATGACTTCAAAGGGTCTTTGTTTGCTCACCGAACCTCTCCAATCCTATCACTGCTGCATTTATGCCCCTGGACACATGCTTGATTCTCTTTTGGAGATATAGCAATCCATAGGTTTTAAGATACTTACTAGTCAGGTACATTCTTAGGCGCTTAATATGGGGTGTTGAGTCCATTTCGTTGAGCAAGGAGTAGCTCTTGTCTATTCCATATTTGGCTTAAGGAAATTTATCTGTGCTCATTTCAATCTCTGCTTTTATGCAGCACCCCAACTCACCTTTCCCCTTAAGCAAGCATAAGTTGGTTTTCTAAATTTGAGACCGTGTTCTGTTCTGTAATTCAGTTCCTGTGTAGCCAAGTTTACATTCCGTGTATTACTGATATCTTATGATGTTTCTTTTTCTGTGTGACTTATTTCAGTTAGAATCATCATACCTGAATCCACTCATTGTGCTGCTAAGGGCCTGATGACATAGATTTCATTGCTGAGTGATATTGATTTGTAAGTAAATACCACAACTTCTTTATCCATTTTTCACTTTCTGCGATGTTGAACTTGTACTGTAAACGAGGTTCTTGTAAACAGAGGCGTCCCAAACTTTGGGGTGGCTGTGTCTTTTTGATTTTAATTTCCCTAAGCTATAGGACCATAAGTGGAAGTGCCCTAGGCTCTGTTGCTTTGTTTTTTAGATGTTTCAGGAAACACCATACACTTCTCCCGAGTGTCTGTTGGCAATTTACATCCCGCCCGTCAGCATAACAAGGCTCCCAGTTCTCCATGGGCTGTCCCGCCTTTCTGGATTTTACACTTTTTTCAGATGGCCCTTTTGACCGGGGGGAAGTGAGACTTCATTGTAGTGCAGATTTCCTTTGCAAGCTTGCTTGGTTGGCCAAAAAGGGCGTATGCGTTTTTTCCTGAATATATTCAGGAAAAAACGCATACGCCCTTTTTGGCCAAGTGCATCATTGTGGACGTTCTGCCTCTTTTCCTATGCTTTCAATGCAATTCCAGTCTACCTCCTGAAATCGGTTTCCTGCAATTCTGCCCCGCTTTCAAGTCCTCTTGGCAGCCTTACTTCAGTATATTTTTGGACGATAGCTGTCATTTATAACTCTGCAGGTTTGTGAATTACAGTGCCCCTGAGCTCCTTTCTTCAACTCGCTTTCTTTTGAGCTGGCCGCAACACCGCAGGATGTCTTCAGGCCCTAATCTGGTTCCGGCAGGGCACGCTGAGCCTTTGGTTAATTCCTCTTCCTGGTGGGAAATGAGAGTTAAATTTGCCCGTCCAGACACCTCCAGCTAGTCTCTCATTGGTTCTCGCTATTCCTGTTCATCGTGCGCAGAAATTGCAAACTGGGCCAAACAGGAGGTTAAAGGGACTGACTCTCCAAGTCGGGAGGGTGTTAGTAAAGCGTCTGGAATGTTGCACCCGAGTACCAGGGTACGAAAACTGAGACATATTTGAACACGTTTCCCGATCACATGGTTGATCATACTCTAGGTTCCACATGCATGTTTTAGCTGAAGGAAGAATACCTTAAACCTGGGTAGTTGAAACCCGTGGAATGGGTACCATGCAATATGACTTCAGAGGGTCTTCATTTGCTCACCGAACCTCTCCAATCCTATCACTGCTGCGTTTATGCCCCTGTACACATGCTTGATTCTCTTTCGGAGACATAGTAATCCATAGGTTTTAAGATACTTACTAGTCAGGTACATTCTTAGGCGTTTAATATGCGGTGTTGAGTCCATTTCGTTGAGCAAGGAGTAGCTCTTGTCTATTCCATATTTGTCTTAAGGAACTTTATCTGTGCTCATTTCAATCTCTGGTTTTATGCAGCACCCCAACTCACCTTTCCCCTTAAGCAAGCATAAGTTGGTTTTCTAAATTTGAGACCCTGTTCTGTTCTGTAATTCAGTTCCTGTGTAGCCAAGTTTACATTCCGTGTATTAGTGATATCTTATGATGTTTCTTTTTCTGTGTGACTTATTTCAGTTAGAATCATCATACCTGAATCCACTCATTGTGCTGCTAAGGGCCTGATGACATAGATTTCATTGCTGAGTGATATTGCTTTGTAAGTAAATACCACAACTTCTTTATCCATTTTTCACTTTCTGCGATGTTGAACTTGTACTGTAAACGAGGTTCTTGTAAACAGAGGCGTCCCAATGTTTGGGGTGGCTGTGTCTTTTTGATTTTAATTTCCCTAAGCTATAGGACCATAAGTGGAAGTGCCCTAGGCTCTGTTGCTTTGTTTTTTAGATGTTTCAGGAAACACCATACACTTCTCCCGAGTGTCTGTTGGCAATTTACATCCCGCCCGTCAGCATAACAAGGCTCCCAGTTCTCCATGGGCTGTCCCGCCTTTCTGGATTTTACACTTTTTTCAGATGGCCCTTTTGACCGGGGGGAAGTGAGACTTCATTGTAGTGCAGATTTCCTTTGCAAGCTTGCTTGGTTGGCCAAAAAGGGCGTATGCGTTTTTTCCTGAATATATTCAGGAAAAAACGCATACGCCCTTTTTGGCCAAGTGCATCATTGTGGACGTTCTGCCTCTTTTCCTATGCTTTCAATGCAATTCCAGTCTACCTCCTGAAATCGGTTTCCTGCAATTCTGCCCCGCTTTCAAGTCCTCTTGGCAGCCTTACTTCAGTATATTTTTGGACGATAGCTGTCATTTATAACTCTGCAGGTTTGTGAATTACAGTGCCCCTGAGCTCCTTTCTTCAACTCGCTTTCTTTTGAGCTGCCCGCAACACCGCAGGATGTCTTCAGGCCCTAATCTGGTTCCGGCAGGGCACGCTGAGCCTTTGGTTAATTCCTCTTCCTGGTGGGAAATGAGAGTTAAATTTGCCCGTCCAGACACCTCCAGCTAGTCTCTCATTGGTTCTCGCTATTCCTGTTCATCGTCCGCAGAAATTGCAAACTGGGCCAAACAGGAGGTTAAAGGGACTGACTCTCCAAGTCGGGAGGGTGTTAGTAAAGCGTCTGGAATGTTGCACCCGAGTACCAGGGTACGAAAACTGAGACATATTTGAACACGTTTCCCGATCACATGGTTGATCATACTCTAGGTTCCACATGCATGTTTTAGCTGAAGGAAGAATACCTTAAACCTGGGTAGTTGAAACCCGTGGAATGGGTACCATGCAATATGACTTCAGAGGGTCTTCATTTGCTCACCGAACCTCTCCAATCCTATCACTGCTGCGTTTATGCCCCTGTACACATGCTTGATTCTCTTTCGGAGACATAGCAATCCATAGGTTTTAAGATACTTACTAGTCAGGTACATTCTTAGGCGTTTAATATGCGGTGTTGAGTCCATTTCGTTGAGCAAGGAGTAGCTCTTGTCTATTCCATATTTGGCTTAAGGAACTTTATCTGTGCTCATTTCAATCTCTGGTTTTATGCAGCACCCCAACTCACCTTTACCCTTAAGCAAGCATAAGTTGGTTTTCTAAATTTGAGACCCTGTTCTGTTCTGTAATTCAGTTCCTGTGTAGCCAAGTTTACATTCCGTGTATTACTGATATCTTATGATGTTTCTTTTTCTGTGTGACTTATTTCAGTTAGAATCATCATACCTGAATCCACTCATTGTGCTGCTAAGGGCCTGATGACATAGATTTCATTGCTGAGTGATATTGCTTTGTAAGTAAATACCACAACTTCTTTATCCATTTTTCACTTTCTGCGATGTTGAACTTGTACTGTAAACGAGGTTCTTGTAAACAGAGGCGTCCCAAACTTTGGGGTGGCTGTGTCTTTTTGATTTTAATTTCCCTAAGCTATAGGACCATAAGTGGAAGTGCCCTAGGCTCTGTTGCTTTGTTTTTTAGATGTTTCAGGAAACACCATACACTTCTCCCGAGTGTCTGTTGGCAATTTACATCCCGCCCATCAGCATAACAAGGCTCCCAGTTCTCCATGGCCTGTCCTGCCTTTCTGGATTTTACACTTTTTTCAGATGGCCCTTTTGACCGGGGGGAAGTGAGACTTCATTGTAGTGCAGATTTCCTTTGCAAGCTTGCTTGGTTGGCCAAAAAGGGCGTATGCGTTTTTTCCTGAATATATTCAGGAAAAAACGCATACGCCCTTTTTGGCCAAGTGCATCATTGTGGACGTTCTGCCTCTTTTCCTATGCTTTCAATGCAATTCCAGTCTGCCTCCTGAAATCGGTTTCCTGCAATTCTGCCCCGCTTTCAAGTCCTCTTGGCAGCCTTACTTCAGTATATTTTTGGACGATAGCTGTCATTTATAACTCTGCAGGTTTGTGAATTACAGTGCCCCTGAGCTCCTTTCTTCAACTCGCTTTCTTTTGAGCTGGCCGCAACACCGCAGGATGGCTTCAGTCCCTAATCTGGTTCCGGCACGGCACGCTGAGCCTTTGGTTAATTCCTCTTCCTGGTGGGAAATGAGAGTTAAATTTGCCCGTCCAGACACCTCCAGCTAGTCTCTCATTGGTTCTCGCTATTCCTGTTCATCTTCCGCAGAAATTGCAAACTGGGCCAAACAGGAGGTTAAAGGGACTGACTCTCCAAGTCGGGAGGGTGTTAGTAAAGCGTCTGGAATGTTGCACCCGAGTACCAGGGTACGAAAACTGAGACATATTTGAACACGTTTCCCGATCACATGGTTGATCATACTCTAGGTTCCACATGCATGTTTTAGCTGAAGGAAGAATACCTTAAACCTGGGTAGTTGAAACCCGTGGAATGGGTACCATGCAATATGACTTCAAAGGGTCTTCATTTGCTCACCGAACCTCTCCAATCCTATCACTGCTGCGTTTATGCCCCTGTACACATGCTTGATTCTCTTTCGGAGACATAGCAATCCATAGGTTTTAAGATACTTACTAGTCAGGTACATTCTTAGGCATTTAATATGCGGTGTTGAGTCCATTTCGTTGAGCAAGGAGTAGCTCTTGTCTATTCCATATTTGGCTTAAGGAACTTTATCTGTGCTCATTTCAATCTCTGGTTTTATGCAGCACCCCAACTCACCTTTACCCTTAAGCAAGCATAAGTTGGTTTTCTAAATTTGAGACCCTGTTCTGTTCTGTAATTCAGTTCCTGTGTAGCCAAGTTTACATTCCGTGTATTACTGATATCTTATGATGTTTCTTTTTCTGTGTGACTTATTTCAGTTAGAATCATCATACCTGAATCCACTCATTGTGCTGCTAAGGGCCTGATGACATAGATTTCATTGCTGAGAGATATTGTTTTGTAAGTAAATACCACAACTTCTTTATCCATTTTTCACTTTCTGCGATGTTGAACTTGTACTGTAAACGAGGTTCTTGTAAACAGAGGCGTCCCAAACTTTGGGGTGGCTGTGTCTTTTTGATTTTAATTTCCCTAAGCTATAGGACCATAAGTGGAAGTGCCCTAGGCTCTGTTGCTTTGTTTTTTAGATGTTTCAGGAAACACCATACACTTCTCCCGAGTGTCTGTTGGCAATTTACATCCCGCCCATCAGCATAACAAGGCTCCCAGTTCTCCATGGCCTGTCCTGCCTTTCTGGATTTTACACTTTTTTCAGATGGCCCTTTTGACCGGGGGGAAGTGAGACTTCATTGTAGTGCAGATTTCCTTTGCAAGCTTGCTTGGTTGGCCAAAAAGGGCGTATGCGTTTTTTCCTGAATATATTCAGGAAAAAACGCATACGCCCTTTTTGGCCAAGTGCATCATTGTGGACGTTCTGCCTCTTTTCCTATGCTTTCAATGCAATTCCAGTCTACCTCCTGAAATCGGTTTCCTGCAATTCTGCCCCGCTTTCAAGTCCTCTTGGCAGCCTTACTTCAGTATATTTTTGGACGATAGCTGTCATTTATAACTCTGCAGGTTTGTGAATTACAGTGCCCCTGAGCTCCTTTCTTCAACTTGCTTTCTTTTGACCTGGCCGCAACACCGCAGGATGGCTTCAGGCCCTAATCTGGTTCCGGCACGGCACGCTGAGCCTTTGGTTAATTCCTCTTCCTGGTGGGAAATGAGAGTTAAATTTGCCCGTCCAGACACCTCCAGCTAGTCTCTCATTGGTTCTCGCTATTCCTGTTCATCTTCCGCAGAAATTGCAAACTGGGCCAAACAGGAGGTTAAAGGGACTGACTCTCCAAGTCGGGAGGGTGTTAGTAAAGCGTCTGGAATGTTGCACCCGAGTACCAGGGTACGAAAACTGAGACATATTTGAACACGTCTCCCGATCACATGGTTGATCATACTCTAGGTTCCACATGCATGTTTTAGCTGAAGGAAGAATACCTTAAACCTGGGTAGTTGAAACCCGTGGAATGGGTACCATGCAATATGACTTCAAAGGGTCTTCATTTGCTCACCGAACCTCTCCAATCCTATCACTGCTGCGTTTATGCCCCTGTACACATGCTTGATTCTCTTTCGGAGACATAGCAATCCATAGGTTTTAAGATACTTACTAGTCAGGTACATTCTTAGGCATTTAATATGCGGTGTTGAGTCCATTTCGTTGAGCAAGGAGTAGCTCTTGTCTATTCCATATTTGGCTTAAGGAACTTTATCTGTGCTCATTTCAATCTCTGGTTTTATGCAGCACCCCAACTCACCTTTCCCCTTAAGCAAGCATAAGTTGGTTTTCTAAATTTGAGACCCTGTTCTGTTCTGTAATTCAGTTCCTGTGTAGCCAAGTTTACATTCCATGTATTACTGATATCTTATGATGTTTCTTTTTCTGTGTGACTTATTTCAGTTAGAATCATCATACCTGAATCCACTCATTGTGCTGCTAAGGGCCTGATGACATAGATTTCATTGCTGAGAGATATTGTTTTGTAAGTAAATACCACAACTTCTTTATCCATTTTTCACTTTCTGCGATGTTGAACTTGTACTGTAAACGAGGTTCTTGTAAACAGAGGCGTCCCAAACTTTGGGGTGGCTGTGTCTTTTTGATTTTAATTTCCCTAAGCTATAGGACCATAAGTGGAAGTGCCCTAGGCTCTGTTGCTTTGTTTTTTAGATGTTTCAGGAAACACCATACACTTCTCCCGAGTGTCTGTTGGCAATTTACATCCCGCCCATCAGCATAACAAGGCTCCCAGTTCTCCATGGCCTGTCCTGCCTTTCTGGATTTTACACTTTTTTCAGATGGCCCTTTTGACCGGGGGGAAGTGAGACTTCATTGTAGTGCAGATTTCCTTTGCAAGCTTGCTTGGTTGGCCAAAAAGGGCGTATGCGTTTTTTCCTGAATATATTCAGGAAAAAACGCATACGCCCTTTTTGGCCAAGTGCATCATTGTGGACGTTCTGCCTCTTTTCCTATGCTTTCAATGCAATTCCAGTCTACCTCCTGAAATCGGTTTCCTGCAATTCTGCCCCGCTTTCAAGTCCTCTTGGCAGCCTTACTTCAGTATATTTTTGGACGATAGCTGTCATTTATAACTCTGCAGGTTTGTGAATTACAGTGCCCCTGAGCTCCTTTCTTCAACTCGCTTTCTTTTGAGCTGGCCGCAACACCGCAGGATGGCTTCAGGCCCTAATCTGGTTCCGGCACGGCACGCTGAGCCTTTGGTTAATTCCTCTTCCTGGTGGGAAATGAGAGTTAAATTTGCCCGTCCAGACACCTCCAGCTAGTCTCTCATTGGTTCTCGCTATTCCTGTTCATCTTCCGCAGAAATTGCAAACTGGGCCAAACAGGAGGTTAAAGGGACTGACTCTCCAAGTCGGGAGGGTGTTAGTAAAGCGTCTGGAATGTTGCACCCGAGTACCAGGGTACGAAAACTGAGACATATTTGAACACGTCTCCCGATCACATGGTTGATCATACTCTAGGTTCCACATGCATGTTTTAGCTGAAGGAAGAATACCTTAAACCTGGGTAGTTGAAACCCGTGGAATGGGTACCATGCAATATGACTTCAAAGGGTCTTCATTTGCTCACCGAACCTCTCCAATCCTATCACTGCTGCGTTTATGCCCCTGTACACATGCTTGATTCTCTTTCGGAGACATAGCAATCCATAGGTTTTAAGATACTTACTAGTCAGGTACATTCTTAGGCATTTAATATGCGGTGTTGAGTCCATTTCGTTGAGCAAGGAGTAGCTCTTGTCTATTCCATATTTGGCTTAAGGAACTTTATCTGTGCTCATTTCAATCTCTGGTTTTATGCAGCACCCCAACTCACCTTTCCCCTTAAGCAAGCATAAGTTGGTTTTCTAAATTTGAGACCCTGTTCTGTTCTGTAATTCAGTTCCTGTGTAGCCAAGTTTACATTCCGTGTATTACTGATATCTTATGATGTTTCTTTTTCTGTGTGACTTATTTCAGTTAGAATCATCATACCTGAATCCACTCATTGTGCTGCTAAGGGCCTGATGACATAGATTTCATTGCTGAGTGATATTGCTTTGTAAGTAAATACCACAACTTCTTTATCCATTTTTCACTTTCTGCGATGTTGAACTTGTACTGTAAACGAGGTTCTTGTAAACAGAGGCGTCCCAAACTTTGGGGTGGCTGTGTCTTTTTGATTTTAATTTCCCTAAGCTATAGGACCATAAGTGGAAGTGCCCTAGGCTCTGTTGCTTTGTTTTTTAGATGTTTCAGGAAACACCATACACTTCTCCCTAGTGTCTGTTGGCAATTTACATCCCGCCCATCAGCATAACAAGGCTCCCAGTTCTCCATGGCCTGTCCTGCCTTTCTGGATTTTACACTTTTTTCAGATGGCCCTTTTGACCGGGGGGAAGTGAGACTTCATTGTAGTGCAGATTTCCTTTGCAAGCTTGCTTGGTTGGCCAAAAAGGGCGTATGCGTTTTTTCCTGAATATATTCAGGAAAAAACGCATACGCCCTTTTTGGCCAAGTGCATCATTGTGGACGTTCTGCCTCTTTTCCTATGCTTTCAATGCAATTCCAGTCTGCCTCCTGAAATCGGTTTCCTGCAATTCTGCCCCGCTTTCAAGTCCTCTTGGCAGCCTTACTTCAGTATATTTTTGGACGATAGCTGTCATTTATAACTCTGCAGGTTTGTGAATTACAGTGCCCCTGAGCTCCTTTCTTCAACTCGCTTTCTTTTGAGCTGGCCGCAACACCGCAGGATGGCTTCAGGCCCTAATCTGGTTCCGGCACGGCACGCTGAGCCTTTGGTTAATTCCTCTTCCTGGTGGGAAATGAGAGTTAAATTTGCCCGTCCAGACACCTCCAGCTAGTCTCTCATTGGTTCTCGCTATTCCTGTTCATCTTCCGCAGAAATTGCAAACTGGGCCAAACAGGAGGTTAAAGGGACTGACTCTCCAAGTCGGGAGGGTGTTAGTAAAGCGTCTGGAATGTTGCACCCGAGTACCAGGGTACGAAAACTGAGACATATTTGAACACGTCTCCCGATCACATGGTTGATCATACTCTAGGTTCCACATGCATGTTTTAGCTGAAGGAAGAATACCTTAAACCTGGGTAGTTGAAACCCGTGGAATGGGTACCATGCAATATGACTTCAAAGGGTCTTCATTTGCTCACCGAACCTCTCCAATCCTATCACTGCTGCGTTTATGCCCCTGTACACATGCTTGATTCTCTTTCGGAGACATAGCAATCCATAGGTTTTAAGATACTTACTAGTCAGGTACATTCTTAGGCATTTAATATGCGGTGTTGAGTCCATTTCGTTGAGCAAGGAGTAGCTCTTGTCTATTCCATATTTGGCTTAAGGAACTTTATCTGTGCTCATTTCAATCTCTGGTTTTATGCAGCACCCCAACTCACCTTTCCCCTTAAGCAAGCATAAGTTGGTTTTCTAAATTTGAGACCCTGTTCTGTTCTGTAATTCAGTTCCTGTGTAGCCAAGTTTACATTCCGTGTATTACTGATATCTTATGATGTTTCTTTTTCTGTGTGACTTATTTCAGTTAGAATCATCATACCTGAATCCACTCATTGTGCTGCTAAGGGCCTGATGACATAGATTTCATTGCTGAGTGATATTGCTTTGTAAGTAAATACCACAACTTCTTTATCCATTTTTCACTTTCTGCGATGTTGAACTTGTACTGTAAACGAGGTTCTTGTAAACAGAGGCGTCCCAATGTTTGGGGTGGCTGTGTCTTTTTGATTTTAATTTCCCTAAGCTATAGGACCATAAGTGGAAGTGCCCTAGGCTCTGTTGCTTTGTTTTTTAGATGTTTCAGGAAACACCATACACTTCTCCCGAGTGTCTGTTGGCAATTTACATCCCGCCCATCAGCATAACAAGGCTCCCAGTTCTCCATGGCCTGTCCTGCCTTTCTGGATTTTACACTTTTTTCAGATGGCCCTTTTGACCGGGGGGAAGTGAGACTTCATTGTAGTGCAGATTTCCTTTGCAAGCTTGCTTGGTTGGCCAAAAAGGGCGTATGCGTTTTTTCCTGAATATATTCAGGAAAAAATGCATACGCCCTTTTTGGCCAAGTGCATCATTGTGGACGTTCTGCCTCTTTTCCTATGCTTTCAATGCAATTCCAGTCTACCTCCTGAAATCGGTTTCCTGCAATTCTGCCCCGCTTTCAAGTCCTCTTGGCAGCCTTACTTCAGTATATTTTTGGACGATAGCTGTCATTTATAACTCTGCAGGTTTGTGAATTACAGTGCCCCTGAGCTCCTTTCTTCAACTCGCTTTCTTTTGAGCTGGCCGCAACACCGCAGGATGGCTTCAGGCCCTAATCTGGTTCCGGCACGGCACGCTGAGCCTTTGGTTAATTCCTCTTCCTGGTGGGAAATGAGAGTTAAATTTGCCCGTCCAGACACCTCCAGCTAGTCTCTCATTGGTTCTCGCTATTCCTGTTCATCTTCCGCAGAAATTGCAAACTGGGCCAAACAGGAGGTTAAAGGGACTGACTCTCCAAGTCGGGAGGGTGTTAGTAAAGCGTCTGGAATGTTGCACCCGAGTACCAGGGTACGAAAACTGAGACATATTTGAACACGTCTCCCGATCACATGGTTGATCATACTCTAGGTTCCACATGCATGTTTTAGCTGAAGGAAGAATACCTTAAACCTGGGTAGTTGAAACCCGTGGAATGGGTACCATGCAATATGACTTCAAAGGGTCTTCATTTGCTCACCGAACCTCTCCAATCCTATCACTGCTGCGTTTATGCCCCTGTACACATGCTTGATTCTCTTTCGGAGACATAGCAATCCATAGGTTTTAAGATACTTACTAGTCAGGTACATTCTTAGGCATTTAATATGCGGTGTTGAGTCCATTTCGTTGAGCAAGGAGTAGCTCTTGTCTATTCCATATTTGGCTTAAGGAACTTTATCTGTGCTCATTTCAATCTCTGGTTTTATGCAGCACCCCAACTCACCTTTACCCTTAAGCAAGCATAAGTTGGTTTTCTAAATTTGAGACCCTGTTCTGTTCTGTAATTCAGTTCCTGTGTAGCCAAGTTTACATTCTGTGTATTACTGATATCTTATGATGTTTCTTTTTCTGTGTGACTTATTTCAGTTAGAATCATCATACCTGAATCCACTCATTGTGCTGCTAAGGGCCTGATGACATAGATTTCATTGCTGAGTGATATTGCTTTGTAAGTAAATACCACAACTTCTTTATCCATTTTTCACTTTCTGCGATGTTGAACTTGTACTGTAAACGAGGTTCTTGTAAACAGAGGCGTCCCAAACTTTGGGGTGGCTGTGTCTTTTTGATTTTAATTTCCCTAAGCTATAGGACCATAAGTGGAAGTGCCCTAGGCTCTGTTGCTTTGTTTTTTAGATGTTTCAGGAAACACCATACACTTCTCCCGAGTGTCTGTTGGCAATTTACATCCCGCCCATCAGCATAACAAGGCTCCCAGTTCTCCATGGCCTGTCCTGCCTTTCTGGATTTTACACTTTTTTCAGATGGCCCTTTTGACCGGGGGGAAGTGAGACTTCATTGTAGTGCAGATTTCCTTTGCAAGCTTGCTTGGTTGGCCAAAAAGGGCGTATGCGTTTTTTCCTGAATATATTCAGGAAAAAACGCATACGCCCTTTTTGGCCAAGTGCATCATTGTGGACGTTCTGCCTCTTTTCCTATGCTTTCAATGCAATTCCAGTCTGCCTCCTGAAATCGGTTTCCTGCAATTCTGTCCCGCTTTCAAGTCCTCTTGGCAGCCTTACTTCAGTATATTTTTGGACGATAGCTGTCATTTATAACTCTGCAGGTTTGTGAATTACAGTGCCCCTGAGCTCCTTTCTTCAACTCGCTTTCTTTTGAGCTGGCCGCAACACCGCAGGATGGCTTCAGGCCCTAATCTGGTTCCGGCACGGCACGCTGAGCCTTTGGTTAATTCCTCTTCCTGGTGGGAAATGAGAGTTAAATTTGCCCGTCCAGACACCTCCAGCTAGTCTCTCATTGGTTCTCGCTATTCCTGTTCATCTTCCGCAGAAATTGCAAACTGGGCCAAACAGGAGGTTAAAGGGACTGACTCTCCAAGTCGGGAGGGTGTTAGTAAAGCGTCTGGAATGTTGCACCCGAGTACCAGGGTACGAAAACTGAGACATATTTGAACACGTCTCCCGATCACATGGTTGATCATACTCTAGGTTCCACATGCATGTTTTAGCTGAAGGAAGAATACCTTAAACCTGGGTAGTTGAAACCCGTGGAATGGGTACCATGCAATATGACTTCAAAGGGTCTTCATTTGCTCACCGAACCTCTCCAATCCTATCACTGCTGCGTTTATGCCCCTGTACACATGCTTGATTCTCTTTCGGAGACATAGCAATCCATAGGTTTTAAGATACTTACTAGTCAGGTACATTCTTAGGCATTTAATATGCGGTGTTGAGTCCATTTCGTTGAGCAAGGAGTAGCTCTTGTCTATTCCATATTTGGCTTAAGGAACTTTATCTGTGCTCATTTCAATCTCTGGTTTTATGCAGCACCCCAACTCACCTTTCCCCTTAAGCAAGCATAAGTTGGTTTTCTAAATTTGAGACCCTGTTCTGTTCTGTAATTCAGTTCCTGTGTAGCCAAGTTTACATTCCGTGTATTACTGATATCTTATGATGTTTCTTTTTCTGTGTGACTTATTTCAGTTAGAATCATCATACCTGAATCCACTCATTGTGCTGCTAAGGGCCTGATGACATAGATTTCATTGCTGAGAGATATTGCTTTGTAAGTAAATACCACAACTTCTTTATCCATTTTTCACTTTCTGCGATGTTGAACTTGTACGCTAAACGAGGTTCTTGTAAACAGAGGCGTCCCAAACTTTGGGGTGGCTGTGTCTTTTTGATTTTAATTTCCCTAAGCTATAGGACCATAAGTGGAAGTGCCCTAGGCTCTGTTGCTTTGTTTTTTAGATGTTTCAGGAAACACCATACACTTCTCCCGAGTGTCTGTTGGCAATTTACATCCCGCCCATCAGCATAACAAGGCTCCCAGTTCTCCATGGCCTGTCCTGCCTTTCTGGATTTTACACTTTTTTCAGATAGCCCTTTTGACCGGGGGGAAGTGAGACTTCATTGTAGTGCAGATTTCCTTTGCAAGCTTGCTTGGTTGGCCAAAAAGGGCGTATGCGTTTTTTCCTGAATATATTCAGGAAAAAACACATACGCCCTTTTTGGCCAAGTGCATCATTGTGGACGTTCTGCCTCTTTTCCTATGCTTTCAATGCAATTCCAGTCTGCCTCCTGAAATCGGTTTCCTGCAATTCTGCCCCGCTTTCAAGTCCTCTTGGCAGCCTTACTTCAGTATATTTTTGGACGATAGCTGTCATTTATAACTCTGCAGGTTTGTGAATTACAGTGCCCCTGAGCTCCTTTCTTCAACTCGCTTTCTTTTGAGCTGGCCGCAACACCGCAGGATGGCTTCAGGCCCTAATCTGGTTCCGGCACGGCATGCTGAGCCTTTGGTTAATTCCTCTTCCTGGTGGGAAATGAGAGTTAAATTTGCCCGTCCAGACACCTCCAGCTAGTCTCTCATTGGTTCTCGCTATTCCTGTTCATCTTCCGCAGAAATTGCAAACTGGGCCAAACAGGAGGTTAAAGGGACTGACTCTCCAAGTCGGGAGGGTGTTAGTAAAGCGTCTGGAATGTTGCACCCGAGTACCAGGGTACGAAAACTGAGACATATTTGAACACGTCTCCCGATCACATGGTTGATCATACTCTAGGTTCCACATGCATGTTTTAGCTGAAGGAAGAATACCTTAAACCTGGGTAGTTGAAACCCGTGGAATGGGTACCATGCAATATGACTTCAAAGGGTCTTCATTTGCTCACCGAACCTCTCCAATCCTATCACTGCTGCGTTTATGCCCCTGTACACATGCTTGATTCTCTTTCGGAGACATAGCAATCCATAGGTTTTAAGATACTTACTAGTCAGGTACATTCTTAGGCATTTAATATGCGGTGTTGAGTCCATTTCGTTGAGCAAGGAGTAGCTCTTGTCTATTCCATATTTGGCTTAAGGAACTTTATCTGTGCTCATTTCAATCTCTGGTTTTATGCAGCACCCCAACTCACCTTTCCCCTTAAGCAAGCATAAGTTGGTTTTCTAAATTTGAGACCCTGTTCTGTTCTGTAATTCAGTTCCTGTGTAGCCAAGTTTACATTCCGTGTATTACTGATATCTTATGATGTTTCTTTTTCTGTGTGACTTATTTCAGTTAGAATCATCATACCTGAATCCACTCATTGTGCTGCTAAGGGCCTGATGACATAGATTTCATTGCTGAGTGATATTGCTTTGTAAGTAAATACCACAACTTCTTTATCCATTTTTCACTTTCTGCGATGTTGAACTTGTACTGTAAACGAGGTTCTTGTAAACAGAGGCGTCCCAAACTTTGGGGTGGCTGTGTCTTTTTGATTTTAATTTCCCTAAGCTATAGGACCATAAGTGGAAGTGCCCTAGGCTCTGTTGCTTTGTTTTTTAGATGTTTCAGGAAACACCATACACTTCTCCCGAGTGTCTGTTGGCAATTTACATCCCGCCCATCAGCATAACAAGGCTCCCAGTTCTCCATGGCCTGTCCTGCCTTTCTGGATTTTACACTTTTTTCAGATGGCCCTTTTGACCGGGGGGAAGTGAGACTTCATTGTAGTGCAGATTTCCTTTGCAAGCTTGCTTGGTTGGCCAAAAAGGGCGTATGCGTTTTTTCCTGAATATATTCAGGAAAAAACGCATACGCCCTTTTTGGCCAAGTGCATCATTGTGGACGTTCTGCCTCTTTTCCTATGCTTTCAATGCAATTCCAGTCTGCCTCCTGAAATCGGTTTCCTGCAATTCTGCCCCGCTTTCAAGTCCTCTTGGCAGCCTTACTTCAGTATATTTTTGGACGATAGCTGTCATTTATAACTCTGCAGGTTTGTGAATTACAGTGCCCCTGAGCTCCTTTCTTCAACTCGCTTTCTTTTGAGCTGGCCGCAACACCGCAGGATGGCTTCAGGCCCTAATCTGGTTCCGGCACGGCACGCTGAGCCTTTGGTTAATTCCTCTTCCTGGTGGGAAATGAGAGTTAAATTTGCCCGTCCAGACACCTCCAGCTAGTCTCTCATTGGTTCTCGCTATTCCTGTTCATCTTCCGCAGAAATTGCAAACTGGGCCAAACAGGAGGTTAAAGGGACTGACTCTCCAAGTCGGGAGGGTGTTAGTAAAGCGTCTGGAATGTTGCACCCGAGTACCAGGGTACGAAAACTGAGACATATTTGAACACGTCTCCCGATCACATGGTTGATCATACTCTAGGTTCCACATGCATGTTTTAGCTGAAGGAAGAATACCTTAAACCTGGGTAGTTGAAACCCGTGGAATGGGTACCATGCAATATGACTTCAAAGGGTCTTCATTTGCTCACCGAACCTCTCCAATCCTATCACTGCTGCGTTTATGCCCCTGTACACATGCTTGATTCTCTTTCGGAGACATAGCAATCCATAGGTTTTAAGATACTTACTAGTCAGGTACATTCTTAGGCATTTAATATGCGGTGTTGAGTCCATTTCGTTGAGCAAGGAGTAGCTCTTGTCTATTCCATATTTGGCTTAAGGAACTTTATCTGTGCTCATTTCAATCTCTGGTTTTATGCAGCACCCCAACTCACCTTTCCCCTTAAGCAAGCATAAGTTGGTTTTCTAAATTTGAGACCCTGTTCTGTTCTGTAATTCAGTTCCTGTGTAGCCAAGTTTACATTCCGTGTATTACTGATATCTTATGATGTTTCTTTTTCTGTGTGACTTATTTCAGTTAGAATCATCATACCTGAATCCACTCATTGTGCTGCTAAGGGCCTGATGACATAGATTTCATTGCTGAGTGATATTGCTTTGTAAGTAAATACCACAACTTCTTTATCCATTTTTCACTTTCTGCGATGTTGAACTTGTACTGTAAACGAGGTTCTTGTAAACAGAGGCGTCCCAATGTTTGGGGTGGCTGTGTCTTTTTGATTTTAATTTCCCTAAGCTATAGGACCATAAGTGGAAGTGCCCTAGGCTCTGTTGCTTTGTTTTTTAGATGTTTCAGGAAACACCATACACTTCTCCCGAGTGTCTGTTGGCAATTTACATCCCGCCCATCAGCATAACAAGGCTCCCAGTTCTCCATGGCCTGTCCTGCCTTTCTGGATTTTACACTTTTTTCAGATAGCCCTTTTGACCGGGGGGAAGTGAGACTTCATTGTAGTGCAGATTTCCTTTGCAAGCTTGCTTGGTTGGCCAAAAAGGGCGTATGCGTTTTTTCCTGAATATATTCAGGAAAAAACACATACGCCCTTTTTGGCCAAGTGCATCATTGTGGACGTTCTGCCTCTTTTCCTATGCTTTCAATGCAATTCCAGTCTGCCTCCTGAAATCGGTTTCCTGCAATTCTGCCCCGCTTTCAAGTCCTCTTGGCAGCCTTACTTCAGTATATTTTTGGACGATAGCTGTCATTTATAACTCTGCAGGTTTGTGAATTACAGTGCCCCTGAGCTCCTTTCTTCAACTCGCTTTCTTTTGAGCTGGCCGCAACACCGCAGGATGGCTTCAGGCCCTAATCTGGTTCCGGCACGGCACGCTGAGCCTTTGGTTAATTCCTCTTCCTGGTGGGAAATGAGAGTTAAATTTGCCCGTCCAGACACCTCCAGCTAGTCTCTCATTGGTTCTCGCTATTCCTGTTCATCTTCCGCAGAAATTGCAAACTGGGCCAAACAGGAGGTTAAAGGGACTGACTCTCCAAGTCGGGAGGGTGTTAGTAAAGCGTCTGGAATGTTGCACCCGAGTACCAGGGTACGAAAACTGAGACATATTTGAACACGTCTCCCGATCACATGGTTGATCATACTCTAGGTTCCACATGCATGTTTTAGCTGAAGGAAGAATACCTTAAACCTGGGTAGTTGAAACCCGTGGAATGGGTACCATGCAATATGACTTCAAAGGGTCTTCATTTGCTCACCGAACCTCTCCAATCCTATCACTGCTGCGTTTATGCCCCTGTACACATGCTTGATTCTCTTTCGGAGACATAGCAATCCATAGGTTTTAAGATACTTACTAGTCAGGTACATTCTTAGGCATTTAATATGCGGTGTTGAGTCCATTTCGTTGAGCAAGGAGTAGCTCTTGTCTATTCCATATTTGGCTTAAGGAACTTTATCTGTGCTCATTTCAATCTCTGGTTTTATGCAGCACCCCAACTCACCTTTCCCCTTAAGCAAGCATAAGTTGGTTTTCTAAATTTGAGACCCTGTTCTGTTCTGTAATTCAGTTCCTGTGTAGCCAAGTTTACATTCCGTGTATTACTGATATCTTATGATGTTTCTTTTTCTGTGTGACTTATTTCAGTTAGAATCATCATACCTGAATCCACTCATTGTGCTGCTAAGGGCCTGATGACATAGATTTCATTGCTGAGTGATATTGCTTTGTAAGTAAATACCACAACTTCTTTATCCATTTTTCACTTTCTGCGATGTTGAACTTGTACTGTAAACGAGGTTCTTGTAAACAGAGGCGTCCCAAACTTTGGGGTGGCTGTGTCTTTTTGATTTTAATTTCCCTAAGCTATAGGACCATAAGTGGAAGTGCCCTAGGCTCTGTTGCTTTGTTTTTTAGATGTTTCAGGAAACACCATACACTTCTCCCGAGTGTCTGTTGGCAATTTACATCCCGCCCATCAGCATAACAAGGCTCCCAGTTCTCCATGGCCTGTCCTGCCTTTCTGGATTTTACACTTTTTTCAGATGGCCCTTTTGACCGGGGGGAAGTGAGACTTCATTGTAGTGCAGATTTCCTTTGCAAGCTTGCTTGGTTGGCCAAAAAGGGCGTATGCGTTTTTTCCTGAATATATTCAGGAAAAAACGCATACGCCCTTTTTGGCCAAGTGCATCATTGTGGACGTTCTGCCTCTTTTCCTATGCTTTCAATGCAATTCCAGTCTGCCTCCTGAAATCGGTTTCCTGCAATTCTGCCCCGCTTTCAAGTCCTCTTGGCAGCCTTACTTCAGTATATTTTTGGACGATAGCTGTCATTTATAACTCTGCAGGTTTGTGAATTACAGTGCCCCTGAGCTCCTTTCTTCAACTCGCTTTCTTTTGAGCTGGCCGCAACACCGCAGGATGGCTTCAGGCCCTAATCTGGTTCCGGCACGGCACGCTGAGCCTTTGGTTAATTCCTCTTCCTGGTGGGAAATGAGAGTTAAATTTGCCCGTCCAGACACCTCCAGCTAGTCTCTCATTGGTTCTCGCTATTCCTGTTCATCTTCCGCAGAAATTGCAAACTGGGCCAAACAGGAGGTTAAAGGGACTGACTCTCCAAGTCGGGAGGGTGTTAGTAAAGCGTCTGGAATGTTGCACCCGAGTACCAGGGTACGAAAACTGAGACATATTTGAACACGTCTCCCGATCACATGGTTGATCATACTCTAGGTTCCACATGCATGTTTTAGCTGAAGGAAGAATACCTTAAACCTGGGTAGTTGAAACCCGTGGAATGGGTACCATGCAATATGACTTCAAAGGGTCTTCATTTGCTCACCGAACCTCTCCAATCCTATCACTGCTGCGTTTATGCCCCTGTACACATGCTTGATTCTCTTTCGGAGACATAGCAATCCATAGGTTTTAAGATACTTACTAGTCAGGTACATTCTTAGGCATTTAATATGCGGTGTTGAGTCCATTTCGTTGAGCAAGGAGTAGCTCTTGTCTATTCCATATTTGGCTTAAGGAACTTTATCTGTGCTCATTTCAATCTCTGGTTTTATGCAGCACCCCAACTCACCTTTCCCCTTAAGCAAGCATAAGTTGGTTTTCTAAATTTGAGACCCTGTTCTGTTCTGTAATTCAGTTCCTGTGTAGCCAAGTTTACATTCCGTGTATTACTGATATCTTATGATGTTTCTTTTTCTGTGTGACTTATTTCAGTTAGAATCATCATACCTGAATCCACTCATTGTGCTGCTAAGGGCCTGATGACATAGATTTCATTGCTGAGTGATATTGCTTTGTAAGTAAATACCACAACTTCTTTATCCATTTTTCACTTTCTGCGATGTTGAACTTGTACTGTAAACGAGGTTCTTGTAAACAGAGGCGTCCCAATGTTTGGGGTGGCTGTGTCTTTTTGATTTTAATTTCCCTAAGCTATAGGACCATAAGTGGAAGTGCCCTAGGCTCTGTTGCTTTGTTTTTTAGATGTTTCAGGAAACACCATACACTTCTCCCGAGTGTCTGTTGGCAATTTACATCCCGCCCATCAGCATAACAAGGCTCCCAGTTCTCCATGGCCTGTCCTGCCTTTCTGGATTTTACACTTTTTTCAGATGGCCCTTTTGACCGGGGGGAAGTGAGACTTCATTGTAGTGCAGATTTCCTTTGCAAGCTTGCTTGGTTGGCCAAAAAGGGCGTATGCGTTTTTTCCTGAATATATTCAGGAAAAAATGCATACGCCCTTTTTGGCCAAGTGCATCATTGTGGACGTTCTGCCTCTTTTCCTATGCTTTCAATGCAATTCCAGTCTACCTCCTGAAATCGGTTTCCTGCAATTCTGCCCCGCTTTCAAGTCCTCTTGGCAGCCTTACTTCAGTATATTTTTGGACGATAGCTGTCATTTATAACTCTGCAGGTTTGTGAATTACAGTGCCCCTGAGCTCCTTTCTTCAACTCGCTTTCTTTTGAGCTGGCCGCAACACCGCAGGATGGCTTCAGGCCCTAATCTGGTTCCGGCACGGCACGCTGAGCCTTTGGTTAATTCCTCTTCCTGGTGGGAAATGAGAGTTAAATTTGCCCGTCCAGACACCTCCAGCTAGTCTCTCATTGGTTCTCGCTATTCCTGTTCATCTTCCGCAGAAATTGCAAACTGGGCCAAACAGGAGGTTAAAGGGACTGACTCTCCAAGTCGGGAGGGTGTTAGTAAAGCGTCTGGAATGTTGCACCCGAGTACCAGGGTACGAAAACTGAGACATATTTGAACACGTCTCCCGATCACATGGTTGATCATACTCTAGGTTCCACATGCATGTTTTAGCTGAAGGAAGAATACCTTAAACCTGGGTAGTTGAAACCCGTGGAATGGGTACCATGCAATATGACTTCAAAGGGTCTTCATTTGCTCACCGAACCTCTCCAATCCTATCACTGCTGCGTTTATGCCCCTGTACACATGCTTGATTCTCTTTCGGAGACATAGCAATCCATAGGTTTTAAGATACTTACTAGTCAGGTACATTCTTAGGCATTTAATATGCGGTGTTGAGTCCATTTCGTTGAGCAAGGAGTAGCTCTTGTCTATTCCATATTTGGCTTAAGGAACTTTATCTGTGCTCATTTCAATCTCTGGTTTTATGCAGCACCCCAACTCACCTTTACCCTTAAGCAAGCATAAGTTGGTTTTCTAAATTTGAGACCCTGTTCTGTTCTGTAATTCAGTTCCTGTGTAGCCAAGTTTACATTCTGTGTATTACTGATATCTTATGATGTTTCTTTTTCTGTGTGACTTATTTCAGTTAGAATCATCATACCTGAATCCACTCATTGTGCTGCTAAGGGCCTGATGACATAGATTTCATTGCTGAGTGATATTGCTTTGTAAGTAAATACCACAACTTCTTTATCCATTTTTCACTTTCTGCGATGTTGAACTTGTACTGTAAACGAGGTTCTTGTAAACAGAGGCGTCCCAAACTTTGGGGTGGCTGTGTCTTTTTGATTTTAATTTCCCTAAGCTATAGGACCATAAGTGGAAGTGCCCTAGGCTCTGTTGCTTTGTTTTTTAGATGTTTCAGGAAACACCATACACTTCTCCCGAGTGTCTGTTGGCAATTTACATCCCGCCCATCAGCATAACAAGGCTCCCAGTTCTCCATGGCCTGTCCTGCCTTTCTGGATTTTACACTTTTTTCAGATGGCCCTTTTGACCGGGGGGAAGTGAGACTTCATTGTAGTGCAGATTTCCTTTGCAAGCTTGCTTGGTTGGCCAAAAAGGGCGTATGCGTTTTTTCCTGAATATATTCAGGAAAAAACGCATACGCCCTTTTTGGCCAAGTGCATCATTGTGGACGTTCTGCCTCTTTTCCTATGCTTTCAATGCAATTCCAGTCTGCCTCCTGAAATCGGTTTCCTGCAATTCTGTCCCGCTTTCAAGTCCTCTTGGCAGCCTTACTTCAGTATATTTTTGGACGATAGCTGTCATTTATAACTCTGCAGGTTTGTGAATTACAGTGCCCCTGAGCTCCTTTCTTCAACTCGCTTTCTTTTGAGCTGGCCGCAACACCGCAGGATGGCTTCAGGCCCTAATCTGGTTCCGGCACGGCACGCTGAGCCTTTGGTTAATTCCTCTTCCTGGTGGGAAATGAGAGTTAAATTTGCCCGTCCAGACACCTCCAGCTAGTCTCTCATTGGTTCTCGCTATTCCTGTTCATCTTCCGCAGAAATTGCAAACTGGGCCAAACAGGAGGTTAAAGGGACTGACTCTCCAAGTCGGGAGGGTGTTAGTAAAGCGTCTGGAATGTTGCACCCGAGTACCAGGGTACGAAAACTGAGACATATTTGAACACGTCTCCCGATCACATGGTTGATCATACTCTAGGTTCCACATGCATGTTTTAGCTGAAGGAAGAATACCTTAAACCTGGGTAGTTGAAACCCGTGGAATGGGTACCATGCAATATGACTTCAAAGGGTCTTCATTTGCTCACCGAACCTCTCCAATCCTATCACTGCTGCGTTTATGCCCCTGTACACATGCTTGATTCTCTTTCGGAGACATAGCAATCCATAGGTTTTAAGATACTTACTAGTCAGGTACATTCTTAGGCATTTAATATGCGGTGTTGAGTCCATTTCGTTGAGCAAGGAGTAGCTCTTGTCTATTCCATATTTGGCTTAAGGAACTTTATCTGTGCTCATTTCAATCTCTGGTTTTATGCAGCACCCCAACTCACCTTTCCCCTTAAGCAAGCATAAGTTGGTTTTCTAAATTTGAGACCCTGTTCTGTTCTGTAATTCAGTTCCTGTGTAGCCAAGTTTACATTCCGTGTATTACTGATATCTTATGATGTTTCTTTTTCTGTGTGACTTATTTCAGTTAGAATCATCATACCTGAATCCACTCATTGTGCTGCTAAGGGCCTGATGACATAGATTTCATTGCTGAGAGATATTGCTTTGTAAGTAAATACCACAACTTCTTTATCCATTTTTCACTTTCTGCGATGTTGAACTTGTACGCTAAACGAGGTTCTTGTAAACAGAGGCGTCCCAAACTTTGGGTGGCTGTGTCTTTTTGATTTTAATTTCCCTAAGCTATAGGACCATAAGTGGAAGTGCCCTAGGCTCTGTTGCTTTGTTTTTTAGATGTTTCAGGAAACACCATACACTTCTCCCGAGTGTCTGTTGGCAATTTACATCCCGCCCATCAGCATAACAAGGCTCCCAGTTCTCCATGGCCTGTCCTGCCTTTCTGGATTTTACACTTTTTTCAGATAGCCCTTTTGACCGGGGGGAAGTGAGACTTCATTGTAGTGCAGATTTCCTTTGCAAGCTTGCTTGGTTGGCCAAAAAGGGCGTATGCGTTTTTTCCTGAATATATTCAGGAAAAAACACATACGCCCTTTTTGGCCAAGTGCATCATTGTGGACGTTCTGCCTCTTTTCCTATGCTTTCAATGCAATTCCAGTCTGCCTCCTGAAATCGGTTTCCTGCAATTCTGCCCCGCTTTCAAGTCCTCTTGGCAGCCTTACTTCAGTATATTTTTGGACGATAGCTGTCATTTATAACTCTGCAGGTTTGTGAATTACAGTGCCCCTGAGCTCCTTTCTTCAACTCGCTTTCTTTTGAGCTGGCCGCAACACCGCAGGATGGCTTCAGGCCCTAATCTGGTTCCGGCACGGCATGCTGAGCCTTTGGTTAATTCCTCTTCCTGGTGGGAAATGAGAGTTAAATTTGCCCGTCCAGACACCTCCAGCTAGTCTCTCATTGGTTCTCGCTATTCCTGTTCATCTTCCGCAGAAATTGCAAACTGGGCCAAACAGGAGGTTAAAGGGACTGACTCTCCAAGTCGGGAGGGTGTTAGTAAAGCGTCTGGAATGTTGCACCCGAGTACCAGGGTACGAAAACTGAGACATATTTGAACACGTCTCCCGATCACATGGTTGATCATACTCTAGGTTCCACATGCATGTTTTAGCTGAAGGAAGAATACCTTAAACCTGGGTAGTTGAAACCCGTGGAATGGGTACCATGCAATATGACTTCAAAGGGTCTTCATTTGCTCACCGAACCTCTCCAATCCTATCACTGCTGCGTTTATGCCCCTGTACACATGCTTGATTCTCTTTCGGAGACATAGCAATCCATAGGTTTTAAGATACTTACTAGTCAGGTACATTCTTAGGCATTTAATATGCGGTGTTGAGTCCATTTCGTTGAGCAAGGAGTAGCTCTTGTCTATTCCATATTTGGCTTAAGGAACTTTATCTGTGCTCATTTCAATCTCTGGTTTTATGCAGCACCCCAACTCACCTTTCCCCTTAAGCAAGCATAAGTTGGTTTTCTAAATTTGAGACCCTGTTCTGTTCTGTAATTCAGTTCCTGTGTAGCCAAGTTTACATTCCGTGTATTACTGATATCTTATGATGTTTCTTTTTCTGTGTGACTTATTTCAGTTAGAATCATCATACCTGAATCCACTCATTGTGCTGCTAAGGGCCTGATGACATAGATTTCATTGCTGAGTGATATTGCTTTGTAAGTAAATACCACAACTTCTTTATCCATTTTTCACTTTCTGCGATGTTGAACTTGTACTGTAAACGAGGTTCTTGTAAACAGAGGCGTCCCAAACTTTGGGGTGGCTGTGTCTTTTTGATTTTAATTTCCCTAAGCTATAGGACCATAAGTGGAAGTGCCCTAGGCTCTGTTGCTTTGTTTTTTAGATGTTTCAGGAAACACCATACACTTCTCCCGAGTGTCTGTTGGCAATTTACATCCCGCCCATCAGCATAACAAGGCTCCCAGTTCTCCATGGCCTGTCCTGCCTTTCTGGATTTTACACTTTTTTCAGATGGCCCTTTTGACCGGGGGGAAGTGAGACTTCATTGTAGTGCAGATTTCCTTTGCAAGCTTGCTTGGTTGGCCAAAAAGGGCGTATGCGTTTTTTCCTGAATATATTCAGGAAAAAACGCATACGCCCTTTTTGGCCAAGTGCATCATTGTGGACGTTCTGCCTCTTTTCCTATGCTTTCAATGCAATTCCAGTCTGCCTCCTGAAATCGGTTTCCTGCAATTCTGCCCCGCTTTCAAGTCCTCTTGGCAGCCTTACTTCAGTATATTTTTGGACGATAGCTGTCATTTATAACTCTGCAGGTTTGTGAATTACAGTGCCCCTGAGCTCCTTTCTTCAACTCGCTTTCTTTTGAGCTGGCCGCAACACCGCAGGATGGCTTCAGGCCCTAATCTGGTTCCGGCACGGCACGCTGAGCCTTTGGTTAATTCCTCTTCCTGGTGGGAAATGAGAGTTAAATTTGCCCGTCCAGACACCTCCAGCTAGTCTCTCATTGGTTCTCGCTATTCCTGTTCATCTTCCGCAGAAATTGCAAACTGGGCCAAACAGGAGGTTAAAGGGACTGACTCTCCAAGTCGGGAGGGTGTTAGTAAAGCGTCTGGAATGTTGCACCCGAGTACCAGGGTACGAAAACTGAGACATATTTGAACACGTCTCCGATCACATGGTTGATCATACTCTAGGTTCCACATGCATGTTTTAGCTGAAGGAAGAATACCTTAAACCTGGGTAGTTGAAACCCGTGGAATGGGTACCATGCAATATGACTTCAAAGGGTCTTCATTTGCTCACCGAACCTCTCCAATCCTATCACTGCTGCGTTTATGCCCCTGTACACATGCTTGATTCTCTTTCGGAGACATAGCAATCCATAGGTTTTAAGATACTTACTAGTCAGGTACATTCTTAGGCATTTAATATGCGGTGTTGAGTCCATTTCGTTGAGCAAGGAGTAGCTCTTGTCTATTCCATATTTGGCTTAAGGAACTTTATCTGTGCTCATTTCAATCTCTGGTTTTATGCAGCACCCCAACTCACCTTTCCCCTTAAGCAAGCATAAGTTGGTTTTCTAAATTTGAGACCCTGTTCTGTTCTGTAATTCAGTTCCTGTGTAGCCAAGTTTACATTCCGTGTATTACTGATATCTTATGATGTTTCTTTTCTGTGTGACTTATTTCAGTTAGAATCATCATACCTGAATCCACTCATTGTGCTGCTAAGGGCCTGATGACATAGATTTCATTGCTGAGTGATATTGCTTTGTAAGTAAATACCACAACTTCTTTATCCATTTTTCACTTTCTGCGATGTTGAACTTGTACTGTAAACGAGGTTCTTGTAAACAGAGGCGTCCCAATGTTTGGGGTGGCTGTGTCTTTTTGATTTTAATTTCCCTAAGCTATAGGACCATAAGTGGAAGTGCCCTAGGCTCTGTTGCTTTGTTTTTTAGATGTTTCAGGAAACACCATACACTTCTCCCGAGTGTCTGTTGGCAATTTACATCCCGCCCATCAGCATAACAAGGCTCCCAGTTCTCCATGGCCTGTCCTGCCTTTCTGGATTTTACACTTTTTTCAGATAGCCCTTTTGACCGGGGGGAAGTGAGACTTCATTGTAGTGCAGATTTCCTTTGCAAGCTTGCTTGGTTGGCCAAAAAGGGGCGTATGCGTTTTTTCCTGAATATATTCAGGAAAAAACACATACGCCCTTTTTGGCCAAGTGCATCATTGTGGACGTTCTGCCTCTTTTCCTATGCTTTCAATGCAATTCCAGTCTGCCTCCTGAAATCGGTTTCCTGCAATTCTGCCCCGCTTTCAAGTCCTCTTGGCAGCCTTACTTCAGTATATTTTTGGACGATAGCTGTCATTTATAACTCTGCAGGTTTGTGAATTACAGTGCCCCTGAGCTCCTTTCTTCAACTCGCTTTCTTTTGAGCTGGCCGCAACACCGCAGGATGGCTTCAGGCCCTAATCTGGTTCCGGCACGGCACGCTGAGCCTTTGGTTAATTCCTCTTCCTGGTGGGAAATGAGAGTTAAATTTGCCCGTCCAGACACCTCCAGCTAGTCTCTCATTGGTTCTCGCTATTCCTGTTCATCTTCCGCAGAAATTGCAAACTGGGCCAAACAGGAGGTTAAAGGGACTGACTCTCCAAGTCGGGAGGGTGTTAGTAAAGCGTCTGGAATGTTGCACCCGAGTACCAGGGTACGAAAACTGAGACATATTTGAACACGTCTCCCGATCACATGGTTGATCATACTCTAGGTTCCACATGCATGTTTTAGCTGAAGGAAGAATACCTTAAACCTGGGTAGTTGAAACCCGTGGAATGGGTACCATGCAATATGACTTCAAAGGGTCTTCATTTGCTCACCGAACCTCTCCAATCCTATCACTGCTGCGTTTATGCCCCTGTACACATGCTTGATTCTCTTTCGGAGACATAGCAATCCATAGGTTTTAAGATACTTACTAGTCAGGTACATTCTTAGGCATTTAATATGCGGTGTTGAGTCCATTTCGTTGAGCAAGGAGTAGCTCTTGTCTATTCCATATTTGGCTTAAGGAACTTTATCTGTGCTCATTTCAATCTCTGGTTTTATGCAGCACCCCAACTCACCTTTCCCCTTAAGCAAGCATAAGTTGGTTTTCTAAATTTGAGACCCTGTTCTGTTCTGTAATTCAGTTCCTGTGTAGCCAAGTTTACATTCCGTGTATTACTGATATCTTATGATGTTTCTTTTTCTGTGTGACTTATTTCAGTTAGAATCATCATACCTGAATCCACTCATTGTGCTGCTAAGGGCCTGATGACATAGATTTCATTGCTGAGTGATATTGCTTTGTAAGTAAATACCACAACTTCTTTATCCATTTTTCACTTTCTGCGATGTTGAACTTGTACTGTAAACGAGGTTCTTGTAAACAGAGGCGTCCCAATGTTTGGGGTGGCTGTGTCTTTTTGATTTTAATTTCCCTAAGCTATAGGACCATAAGTGGAAGTGCCCTAGGCTCTGTTGCTTTGTTTTTTAGATGTTTCAGGAAACACCATACACTTCTCCCGAGTGTCTGTTGGCAATTTACATCCCGCCCATCAGCATAACAAGGCTCCCAGTTCTCCATGGCCTGTCCTGCCTTTCTGGATTTTACACTTTTTTCAGATGGCCCTTTTGACCGGGGGAAGTGAGACTTCATTGTAGTGCAGATTTCCTTTGCAAGCTTGCTTGGTTGGCCAAAAAGGGCGTATGCGTTTTTTCCTGAATATATTCAGGAAAAAATGCATACGCCCTTTTTGGCCAAGTGCATCATTGTGGACGTTCTGCCTCTTTTCCTATGCTTTCAATGCAATTCCAGTCTACCTCCTGAAATCGGTTTCCTGCAATTCTGCCCCGCTTTCAAGTCCTCTTGGCAGCCTTACTTCAGTATATTTTTGGACGATAGCTGTCATTTATAACTCTGCAGGTTTGTGAATTACAGTGCCCCTGAGCTCCTTTCTTCAACTCGCTTTCTTTTGAGCTGGCCGCAACACCGCAGGATGGCTTCAGGCCCTAATCTGGTTCCGGCACGGCACGCTGAGCCTTTGGTTAATTCCTCTTCCTGGTGGGAAATGAGAGTTAAATTTGCCCGTCCAGACACCTCCAGCTAGTCTCTCATTGGTTCTCGCTATTCCTGTTCATCTTCCGCAGAAATTGCAAACTGGGCCAAACAGGAGGTTAAAGGGACTGACTCTCCAAGTCGGGAGGGTGTTAGTAAAGCGTCTGGAATGTTGCACCCGAGTACCAGGGTACGAAAACTGAGACATATTTGAACACGTCTCCCGATCACATGGTTGATCATACTCTAGGTTCCACATGCATGTTTTAGCTGAAGGAAGAATACCTTAAACCTGGGTAGTTGAAACCCGTGGAATGGGTACCATGCAATATGACTTCAAAGGGTCTTCATTTGCTCACCGAACCTCTCCAATCCTATCACTGCTGCGTTTATGCCCCTGTACACATGCTTGATTCTCTTTCTCGGAGACATAGCAATCCATAGGTTTTAAGATACTTACTAGTCAGGTACATTCTTAGGCATTTAATATGCGGTGTTGAGTCCATTTCGTTGAGCAAGGAGTAGCTCTTGTCTATTCCATATTTGGCTTAAGGAACTTTATCTGTGCTCATTTCAATCTCTGGTTTTATGCAGCACCCCAACTCACCTTTACCCTTAAGCAAGCATAAGTTGGTTTTCTAAATTTGAGACCCTGTTCTGTTCTGTAATTCAGTTCCTGTGTAGCCAAGTTTACATTCCGTGTATTACTGATATCTTATGATGTTTCTTTTTCTGTGTGACTTATTTCAGTTAGAATCATCATACCTGAATCCACTCATTGTGCTGCTAAGGGCCTGATGACATAGATTTCATTGCTGAGTGATATTGCTTTGTAAGTAAATACCACAACTTCTTTATCCATTTTTCACTTTCTGCGATGTTGAACTTGTACTGTAAACGAGGTTCTTGTAAACAGAGGCGTCCCAAACTTTGGGGTGGCTGTGTCTTTTTGATTTTAATTTCCCTAAGCTATAGGACCATAAGTGGAAGTGCCCTAGGCTCTGTTGCTTTGTTTTTTAGATGTTTCAGGAAACACCATACACTTCTCCCGAGTGTCTGTTGGCAATTTACATCCCGCCCATCAGCATAACAAGGCTCCCAGTTCTCCATGGCCTGTCCTGCCTTCTGGATTTTACACTTTTTTCAGATGGCCCTTTTGACCGGGGGGAAGTGAGACTTCATTGTAGTGCAGATTTCCTTTGCAAGCTTGCTTGGTTGGCCAAAAAGGGCGTATGCGTTTTTTCCTGAATATATTCAGGAAAAAACGCATACGCCCTTTTTGGCCAAGTGCATCATTGTGGACGTTCTGCCTCTTTTCCTATGCTTTCAATGCAATTCCAGTCTGCCTCCTGAAATCGGTTTCCTGCAATTCTGTCCCGCTTTCAAGTCCTCTTGGCAGCCTTACTTCAGTATATTTTTGGACGATAGCTGTCATTTATAACTCTGCAGGTTTGTGAATTACAGTGCCCCTGAGCTCCTTTCTTCAACTCGCTTTCTTTTGAGCTGGCCGCAACACCGCAGGATGGCTTCAGGCCCTAATCTGGTTCCGGCACGGCACGCTGAGCCTTTGGTTAATTCCTCTTCCTGGTGGGAAATGAGAGTTAAATTTGCCCGTCCAGACACCTCAGCTAGTCTCTCATTGGTTCTCGCTATTCCTGTTCATCTTCCGCAGAAATTGCAAACTGGGCCAAACAGGAGGTTAAAGGGACTGACTCTCCAAGTCGGGAGGGTGTTAGTAAAGCGTCTGGAATGTTGCACCCGAGTACCAGGGTACGAAAACTGAGACATATTTGAACACGTCTCCCGATCACATGGTTGATCATACTCTAGGTTCCACATGCATGTTTTAGCTGAAGGAAGAATACCTTAAACCTGGGTAGTTGAAACCCGTGGAATGGGTACCATGCAATATGACTTCAAAGGGTCTTCATTTGCTCACCGAACCTCTCCAATCCTATCACTGCTGCGTTTATGCCCCTGTACACATGCTTGATTCTCTTTCGGAGACATAGCAATCCATAGGTTTTAAGATACTTACTAGTCAGGTACATTCTTAGGCATTTAATATGCGGTGTTGAGTCCATTTCGTTGAGCAAGGAGTAGCTCTTGTCTATTCCATATTTGGCTTAAGGAACTTTATCTGTGCTCATTTCAATCTCTGGTTTTATGCAGCACCCCAACTCACCTTTCCCCTTAAGCAAGCATAAGTTGGTTTTCTAAATTTGAGACCCTGTTCTGTTCTGTAATTCAGTTCCTGTGTAGCCAAGTTTACATTCCGTGTATTACTGATATCTTATGATGTTTCTTTTTCTGTGTGACTTATTTCAGTTAGAATCATCATACCTGAATCCACTCATTGTGCTGCTAAGGGCCTGATGACATAGATTTCATTGCTGAGAGATATTGCTTTGTAAGTAAATACCACAACTTCTTTATCCATTTTTCACTTTCTGCGATGTTGAACTTGTACGCTAAACGAGGTTCTTGTAAACAGAGGCGTCCCAAACTTTGGGGTGGCTGTGTCTTTTTGATTTTAATTTCCCTAAGCTATAGGACCATAAGTGGAAGTGCCCTAGGCTCTGTTGCTTTGTTTTTTAGATGTTTCAGGAAACACCATACACTTCTCCCGAGTGTCTGTTGGCAATTTACATCCCGCCCATCAGCATAACAAGGCTCCCAGTTCTCCATGGCCTGTCCTGCCTTTCTGAATTTTACACTTTTTTCAGATAGCCCTTTTGACCGGGGGGAAGTGAGACTTCATTGTAGTGCAGATTTCCTTTGCAAGCTTGCTTGGTTGGCCAAAAAGGGCGTATGCGTTTTTTCCTGAATATATTCAGGAAAAAACACATACGCCCTTTTTGGCCAAGTGCATCATTGTGGACGTTCTGCCTCTTTTCCTATGCTTTCAATGCAATTCCAGTCTGCCTCCTGAAATCGGTTTCCTGCAATTCTGCCCCGCTTTCAAGTCCTCTTGGCAGCCTTACTTCAGTATATTTTTGGACGATAGCTGTCATTTATAACTCTGCAGGTTTGTGAATTACAGTGCCCCTGAGCTCCTTTCTTCAACTCGCTTTCTTTTGAGCTGGCCGCAACACCGCAGGATGGCTTCAGGCCCTAATCTGGTTCCGGCACGGCACGCTGAGCCTTTGGTTAATTCCTCTTCCTGGTGGGAAATGAGAGTTAAATTTGCCCGTCCAGACACCTCCAGCTAGTCTCTCATTGGTTCTCGCTATTCCTGTTCATCTTCCGCAGAAATTGCAAACTGGGCCAAACAGGAGGTTAAAGGGACTGACTCTCCAAGTCGGGAGGGTGTTAGTAAAGCGTCTGGAATGTTGCACCCGAGTACCAGGGTACGAAAACTGAGACATATTTGAACACGTCTCCCGATCACATGGTTGATCATACTCTAGGTTCCACATGCATGTTTTAGCTGAAGGAAGAATACCTTAAACCTGGGTAGTTGAAACCCGTGGAATGGGTACCATGCAATATGACTTCAAAGGGTCTTCATTTGCTCACCGAACCTCTCCAATCCTATCACTGCTGCGTTTATGCCCCTGTACACATGCTTGATTCTCTTTCGGAGACATAGCAATCCATAGGTTTTAAGATACTTACTAGTCAGGTACATTCTTAGGCATTTAATATGCGGTGTTGAGTCCATTTCGTTGAGCAAGGAGTAGCTCTTGTCTATTCCATATTTGGCTTAAGGAACTTTATCTGTGCTCATTTCAATCTCTGGTTTTATGCAGCACCCAACTCACCTTTCCCCTTAAGCAAGCATAAGTTGGTTTTCTAAATTTGAGACCCTGTTCTGTTCTGTAATTCAGTTCCTGTGTAGCCAAGTTTACATTCCGTGTATTACTGATATCTTATGATGTTTCTTTTTCTGTGTGACTTATTTCAGTTAGAATCATCATACCTGAATCCACTCATTGTGCTGCTAAGGGCCTGATGACATAGATTTCATTGCTGAGTGATATTGCTTTGTAAGTAAATACCACAACTTCTTTATCCATTTTTCACTTTCTGCGATGTTGAACTTGTACTGTAAACGAGGTTCTTGTAAAC